>NC_069500.1:373324255-373678005 GCF_027579735.1 Bombina bombina
CTTTTTTAAAAATTGTATTTTCTATCTATAAAATGTGGGTTTCTATTCCCTTCAAAGAGAATCCAGTTTCACAGTGATTTTACTGTGCTTTTGAAAAGAGAGTGTGGCATAAATGATTATGAAATCAGGCCGTGTAGCTGAAACATGACTTTCTGGTCTAACTACTTTCTTAAACATCAGACATGTTTGGTTTTGAAACATGTGCTATGCCTTGGCATGTTTGTGGGGTTTGTTTTTCTGTTGGAAAACATTTCTACTGTTCATTTTGTATCCACTGCAATAAATAAGGACATTCATTGTCATAACAAAAGGTGCCTAGTAGATTGTGATTTGATGTGCAGCATTCATATCAACAACTCAAAGATTTGGGTACATACATTGGGTATGCTATTTACATATTCTCAAAATTTGAATGTTACATTTGAAGCTGTAACAAAAAAATGTACATTAGACCTTGATGTTCGGTATATTTTTGACCCCCTTACGTAATTTTGTAGTAGTAATGGAAATACTGATTTAAACAACATGCTGTATGTTTTCTCATTTGTAATTAATACATATTGTGCTAGCTACGTGTTTTGTTGGATCAGATGTATGAATCCTGTGTCCTTCATCATGCCATCTCAGAGCCCAAATTAGATTTGATCAAATGAATGGCTCCTGCAGCCTACTATTCCAGTTATATTTCAGATTGAGACCAGTTACACCATTAAATGCATAATAAAGGCACTGTAAAAACACTTATTCTGAATTTGAAATGAGTAGTAGATTTTCTTTTTCTGTCAACTTTCAACATTTTCTCTAATTTCCCCTGCTCCTTTATCACATGAAAGCCATCAGCCAATCACAATCTCATATGTATGCACTGAATTCTTGCACATGCTATGTTTAGTAATCAAAAGTTTACATTTAAACTGTAGAAACATTTTGAATATAAGACTGAACGTCAAGGGGAACATTTTGTTCTGCTGTTTTTAAATGCCAAAATAGACATTCGCCTATCCTCAACCAAGATCTTCCAGGTCTTGTCTTGACGTCAACAATTCCTTTTGACTTCCATTTCTTAAAGGAACAGTAAAGTCAAAATTTTAACTTTCATTATTCAGATAGGGCATGCAATTTAAACAACTTTCCAATTTACTTTTATCATCAAATTTGCTTTGTTTTCTTGGTATTCTTTGTTGAAAGCTAAACCTAGGTAGGCCCAGGAGCAGTGATGCCGTCCTGGAAGCTAGCTGCTGATTGGTGGCTCCACATATGCCTGTTGTCATTGGCTCACCAGTTGTGTTTAGCTAGCTCCCAGTAGGGCATTGTTGCTTCAACAAAGGAAACCAAACGAGTGAAGCAAAATTTGATAATAGAAGTAAATTAAAAAGTATTTTTTAAAATGATATGCTCTATCTAAATAGTGAAAGAAAAAATGTTGGGTTTCATGTTCCTTTAAGGTCTGGAACTGTCACCACTAGACTTAGTTCAAGGCCTAACAAATTTAATTTAAACAATTTAGGGTTCTGAAACCTTAGGCGGGGGAAATCGCTAGAGGATCAACTTCTGCAAATTTTAATGTACAATTACTATTTTCTGAATTTAATAGATCGAAAATAAAATAGTATATATAACATTTGCAAGAGTGTGTCAAGTTTGTTCACTGCAGATGTTCTGTTAACCTTTTCACTTGGAAAATTTAACACTATTTTTTGGCCAAGGGTGCCCAAACGTTTGCATTCAGCTGTATATTCAATGGGCGTTTGTCCAAAACATTTTTGGCTCGTAACTTTTTGGGCTCACTCCTAGATTTCTGACTTTAGTTAAAAAGTAGTATCAGGTGCCCTGGTCTGATGGTCTTTCCAATAAATATTACAAAACTTTGAACAATCTCTTGGCTCCACACCTATTAGCCTTATTTTGTTCCATTGATAGGAATAGCCAATTACCCCAATCTTGTTTAGAAGCCCATGTCTGTTATCCAAAAACCTGGAAATCTGAACTATCTCCTTGGCAACTATAGGCCAATTTCCTTATTAAACACAGATTTTGAAACTTTATTTAAAAAATTATAGCTGACAGGCTTAATACAGGTTTATCCCTGTTAGAGAAGCCAGGGATAACCCTATTCATGCATTACAACTAATAGACGTTGCCAAGTTCTCTAATTTAAAACAGTCCTAATCTCTACAGACGGCAAAAAAGGCTTTTGATCGATTAAATTGGGAGTTTTTATATGCCACCCTTTAGAAAATAGGATTAGGTAATATGCTCAAACACATTCAAAGCCTATACCAACAACCCACAGCAAAGGTTAGAGTGAATGGAGTCCTTTCAGAGAACTTCATCATCCATAATGGCACAAGACAAGGATGTCCCCTTTCCCCTTTGCTTTTTATACTCTGCATTGAAATTCTGGCCTTACATATCAGAAATAATCAACAAATCTCATGTATGAAATTAGAAACTAATAACTTCAAGGTCTCCATGTACGCAGATGACATCCTCTTTACAGTGACCAACCCTATTTTATTCCAGAGAGCGAGAATTCTGAGCGTTTAGCAAATTCTCACATTTTTCTATTAATGAATAGAAATTCGAAATGCACAATAGAAATTTATCAAAAACAGAATTTGATAATGTACTCTCTATCTGCCCATGCAAACCGGCTGCTAGATCTTGTTGCTTTGAGAGCTGCTCGATAGCTCAGGTCTGATCTGTTCACACTGATTAAATTCAGCCTGCTTGGCTTACATATCTTTGCTGCAACACAATCGGACAGCTCCACCTACTGGACTGCCCTTATTTTAATCAATGTGCTGCTTCTCAGTGCTTTTCATTAGCAGTCACATGACTGAAAATAAAGGGCGTTATTCTGAAACGGCGCAAATTGAACCGGCGCAAAACGAGGGCCACCTGTACATGTTAGTTTAATTCTAGTTGAAAACTTTCATTGCAGTAATAGAAAGGTAAAGGAGGCATTATAATGACACGCATAAAAGTATCAAATTACATCACCTGATGAAGAGGCGTGGAGCTTGTGTACGAGTCGGCCGGCCGTCTGCGTTTGTCCTTCAACCACTTGCTTTTATCATGGTGATTTTTGCCAACTTTAAGTGCAAGTATTTCTGTTAGTTTTAAATATTGTATTGTACTCTGTATATTTGTATGACTATTAAATTCTAGTAGCAACATATGTTTGAGTTAGCATTTATTTTTTAAAAAGCACTGTCATTTAGATTTTCACTGTTTGACTAAAAGTGAGAAATAAGTTTATTTCATCCCTTTTTTTTTTTTTTTTTTTTAATATAGCTGCTTACATTTTATATATTTTATATTAATTTATCACTAATAGAAAAAATACTATTTAATTCTGTAGGCAGATATATTTTACAGCATTGGGTGCGCTCTAAGGTATGTGTGTGTGTGTATATGTATGTATCATAAGTATATATGATGAGATTGTACAAGGTAAGGTCGCTTCTGTCCTCCTTATACATTTTAATTTGCTTTAATATAAGGTTTTTCAGGTTGGAGCGTGAGTGTTGCTATTTAGTGGAAGATGGGCATCTTGTCTTTTTCAATATAAAGGGATAAGGTTTTAAGTGCAGCGTAACATAATTTTAATTAAGGCAAATCTGTATTTACACGCTAAAATGGGGAGAGAGTAAGCGCTAAAAAGCTTAAAAGGCTAGTAAAAGGTACATTTTAATACATATAAAAATTTACAAATGGCAATCAGACGCATGGATCCATGTCTGACTTAACAAAAAAAAAAAATATATATAATAAACAAATCTAAAAATATCCAATGGAGTATAGCATGTGACGCTGACTTAGTGAGCCAGTGATGAGGAGTTAGGACATGTACATTCAATAATATAAACAACCTAAGTGAGTGATTGAGTGCACACAATAGCTTTCAACAAAGAAAAATAGCATTCACAAAAAATAGTGTTCACAAAAATTGGCGTACATAAAAAATGTTCAAATGTTCAACCGGTTATATGTAAGTGAATCCAGTAGTGTTTCCTCCAAAGTGACGTGTAGAAATATAACGTGAAGTCAATAATAGTAGAATGTAAACGTTGAGTGGGTCAAATTATTGTGGTTCAGCTGCTAAATTAAAAAATTGTAAATCCGTGAGGTGTATAAAAATAAAAATAACTTGTGAAAAAAATCCACGTGGAAAACTTGAATTCAAATGATAGACAAAGGTCAAAAATCAAAAGACAAAAATATCAAAAGACAAAAATAGAAAATCAGTGATAATATTAAAAAGCACTAAAGATCTAGTGAAAACAAATCCTTAATTCAGATGTTAAAAATCCTTGGTAAGATCCATAACAAACAAATACATCGATAAAATACCTAAAAGGGAACAAAAGAGAAACAAATAGTGCAACACTGTATATGATATATAATATAGGTAATTAAAACCAAGCTCACCAGTATGCCAATGCGTTTCGGCCTAGACTAGGCCTTTCTCAAGACTATACTGTATCAGAAAATCTGGGAGCTTTAAGTAGGGTCAGTGTTGAAATGATTGGTGCTGTTTTGGCGCCATTTTTAGAGGCACCTCCCTTTCCTGTTTCACCCATTGCATCTCTGGGATATTTCCTATGTTATGTTTCCTGTTTCACCCATTGCATCTCTGGGATATTTCCTATGTTATGTTTATGTTTTCCCATCTTAAAGGTTAATTGGTTCCTATTATTGCCACAAATTCTAGTATAAATCTAGATTTTCCTATTTATTTGTTTTTTATTTTCATTATTAGGTAATAGTAGCGTTTTGTCAATGTTGTTATTATTATATTCTGTGTTAACTCTGCTAGTTTTCTGGGCGGGTTTCCCCTTTCTTTGGGCTCAAATTGCTTATTTATTTACATGGACTGGTTCTCATTTATGAATTGCCCCTGTTGATGTCAAAAACTTAATTTCAAATGCGATCTTATTTTGAAAATTGCTATGACCGGAAGTGGCCTGGTATCGTGGCATCAACTTCCGTTTTAGCTTTTGGGAGACATTGTTTATTCGATTCACCGGTCTCTATCATGTGACCGGAAGTTCTTTGGTCCACCGGTCTGCATCATATGACCGGAAGGTGCAGCATCATATTCCCCATTAGTTCCCTCACTTATTAGGACTACAGATCTTTCTCAGATATTCGGTATTACCCGATCTTACTATGGCTCATTGTCTCTGTGTCTATAACATATAATGTCAGAGTCAATGTGCCAATATGTAATAGAATCGGTTACTGGGAATAGTCAATTCTTTGAATAATGTATGTAATTTCTTACAATGCTAATCTGTCACTGCTTATAGTAAAACTGCTTCTAATAAAACTCGCTATATTAATTCTAAGCACATTCTTGGATCCTAATAAAACTCACTTTCTTAATTCTAGGCACATTCTTGGATCCTAATATTGAATAGCTTTACAATTTACTTTTATTTGTTCATACTTTCGTAATGGATAGCCGTTTCACTGCTTCCTTCTAGTTCTTTTGAAAATAAAGCCTATGGGTATTCTCAAGGAGCCATTGAGTCATATATGACCTTGATAAAGTATAGACCTGCAATGTTTATCTAACTTAACATTGTGAGACGTTTATTGCATCCTAATGCTGTATCTCACCGCCGATGGTGGGATGACAAACTGTAATGTCTCAAGAGGGATCAAGGATCTTCCTATCTGTTCACAGTGAAGGTGTAAGCTCAAATCTAATTGGGAGGGTTTCATTACATTTGTACGTGTATATAAAGGACTTTAGGTGACCATTAACCAGAAATCAGCTGGTGTAAGATCAGACGTAAATACACTCAAAGTGATGGCTTCTGTTTGACTTTGGGGCAGACGTGGGGTAGAGGATACAAGATACAAAATCTTCAAATTATGATATTTCATTTCACACATTAAGTAGTCCTACATTGGATTGTTATGTATAGACCAGTGTATGAATACAGGTTTTTTTCTTTTCTATGATACTTTTTTAGTTCAATATGACAATTTTAAAGTTGTCATACTGAATGTGTTCAGTTTGACAAAGCTGGGTGTATTCAATACGACATTGTCGCAATTCTTTAGGTCTATTATTCCCGTGTATGGATCTGTTGCCAGGTGTTAATTACTTGACAAATGTACTTATGCTTGTATATTTACTCATTGGTGCTGATGTATCTTTGTGACCAAATTGTCCTATGCCTGATGTTATGTTTCTCTCTCTCTGATATGATTTTGTTCTTTAATGAGCGACTAACATTTTGTAATACAGAACAAGTATTATGCCCACTCTGAATTTTTACATTTCCCTTGGTTTTTATAGGAAACGGAGAGGGTTAGTATTTTCGATTTTCACTTCCACTCTAGTTTATAGCTTTCATGTATTCGATCTCCCTTTTATAGGTACATAGAAAATAGTGATGAATGCAGAGGTAAATATTTAGTTGGGATACTGTGTGGGGTAACCAACTTAGCGGTCGCATGTTGGGATCCTATCTCTCTTAACTTAGGTCATATCATATTTGAACACTCAGAGATGGATGGTGGTTGTTATTTAATAGATGTCATTTAATGGAGATCAGGTGTGCAAGGTCTTCTTTCTGATTTAAACCTCTAGGGTATAGACAGTCCATCATAAATATCCATCTTGACTCATTGAATAGTAGTTTTTGCTCATGGTTTCCTCCTCTCCAGTCTTTTTTGACCTTCTGTATCCCAAAATAACTAAAATCTTTCAGATTCCCCTTGTGGGTAGTTGCAAAATGCTTGTAGAGTGAGACAATGAGCCATAGTAAGATCGGGTAATACCGAATATCTGAGAAAGATCTGTAGTCCTAATAAGTGAGGGAACTACATATCCCATAAGTCAATGGGGAATATGATGCTGCACCTTCCGGTCATATGATGCAGACCGGTGGACCAAAGAACTTCCGGTCACATGATAGAGACCGGTGAATCGAATAAACAATGTCTCCCAAAAGCTAAAACGGAAGTTGATGCCGCGATACCAGGCCACTTCCGGTCATAGCAATTTTCAAAATAAGATCGCATTTGAAATTAAGTTTTTGACATCAACAGGGGCAATTCATAAATGAGAACCAGTCCATGTAAATAAATAAGCAATTTGAGCCCAAAGAAAGGGGAAACCCGCCCAGAAAACTAGCTGAGTTAACACAGAATATAATAACAACATTGACCAAACGCTACTATTACCTAATAATGAAAATAAAAAACAAATAAATAGGAAAATCTAGATTTATACTAGAATTTGTGGCAATAATAGGAACCAATTAACCTTTAAGATGGGAAAACATAAACATAACATAGGAAATATCCCAGAGATGCAATGGGTGAAACAGGAAACATAACATAGGAAATATCCCAGAGATGCAATGGGTGAAACAGGAAACATAACATAGGAAATATCCCAGAGATGCAATGGGTGAAACAGGAAACATAACATAGGAAATATCCCAGAGATGCAATGGGTGAAACAGGAAACATAACATAGGAAATATCCCAGAGATGCAATGGGTGAAACAGGAAAGGGAGGTGCCTCTAAAAATGGCGCCAAAACAGCACCAATCATTTCAACACTGACCCTACTTAAAGCTCCCAGATTTTCTGATACAGTATAGTCTTGAGAAAGGCCTAGTCTAGGCCGAAACGCGTTGGCATACTGGTGAGCTTGGTTTTAATTACCTATATTATATATCATATACAGTGTTGCACTATTTGTTTCTCTTTTGTTCCCTTTTAGGTATTTTATCGATGTATTTGTTTGTTATGGATCTTACCAAGGATTTTTAACATCTGAATTAAGGATTTGTTTTCACTAGATCTTTAGTGCTTTTTAATATTATCACTGATTTTCTATTTTTGTCTTTTGATATTTTTGTCTTTTGATTTTTGACCTTTGTCTATCATTTGAATTCAAGTTTTCCACGTGGATTTTTTCACAAGTTATTTTTATTTTTATACACCTCACGGATTTACAATTTTTTAATTTAGCAGCTGAACCACAATAATTTGACCCCACTCAACGTTTACATTCTACTATTATTGACTTCACGTTATATTTCTACACGTCACTTTGGAGGAAACACTACTGGATTCACTTACATATAACCGGTTGAACATTTGAACATTTTTTATGTACGCCATTTTTGTGAACACTATTTTTTGTGAATGCTATTTTTCTTTGTTGAAAGCTATTGTGTGCACTCAATCACTCACTTAGGTTGTTTATATTATTGAATGTACATGTCCTAACTCCTCATCACTGGCTCACTAAGTCAGCGTCACATGCTATACTCCATTGGATATTTTTAGATTTGTTTATTATATATATATTTTTTTTTGTTAAGTCAGACATGGATCCATGCGTCTGATTGCCATTTGTAAATTTTTATATGTATTAAATGTACCTTTTACTAGCCTTTTAAGCTTTTTAGCGCTTACTCTCTCCCCATTTTAACTTTTGTATTGTTAGCCTACTAGGAGGCTATATAGTTAGTAAGCTTAAGGCCCTGGGTGTAGCGCTCGGTCCACTTCTCCTGTATTTACACGCTATTTTAGGGGATAATTTAAAAGCATATGAAGTCAATGTTGCAACCAAGTGTTCATTTCATGTGACTGATTACCTAGGACCAGTAGGTCTTAATCACAAAAATAACTTCTTTTTTTTTTTTTTTTATAAACCATTTAAATAATTTATTGATTGCAAAGAGCTAAAGGCATTAAGGCTGAACTCTACAATAAGGAAAACAAAAAAGATCCATAACATGTCTAGACTACAGATCATTATTACATTGTTGTATATCTGAAGCTAAAAAAAAGGCCTGCAGATGGTGTCCCCATTTTACTGGCCAATAACTGGATGCCTCAGCATCAGTTGGGGGCACCTTTGAGCAAAACAAAGGTAAAAGAGCAAAATAAAAACAAAGAAAAGTATATGTTTATCCGACTTTTTTAAATAAAAGCCGGACCAATCAGGGAAGAGTCTGTACCTTAGAATCCACTTTTAATTGAATTATTTTAACAGCTAGATTTAGAGTTTTGCGGCCAAAGTGGTGCGTTAGCTACGTGTGTTTTTCCCCCCCCCCGCACCTTTTAAATAACGCTGGTATTGAGAGTTCTCTGAAGGGCTGCGTTAGGCTCCAAAAATGGAGCGTACAGGCATATTTACTGCCACTTCAACTCTCAATACCAGCGTTGCTTACGGTAGCGGCTAGCTGGAAAAACGTGCTCGTGCACGATATTCCCATAGGAAACAATGGGGCAGTTTGGGCTGAAAAAAAACCTAACACCTGCAAAAAAGCAGCGTTCAGCTCCTAACGCAGCCCCATTGTTTCCTATGGGGAAAAACTTTCTAAGTCTGCACCTAACACCCTAACATGTACCCCGAGTCTAACACCCCTAACCTTACACTTATTAACCCCTAATCTGCCGCCCCCGCTATCGCTGACCCCTGCATTTTATTGTTAACCCCTAATCTGCCGCTCCGGACACCGCCGCAACCTACATTATACCTATGTACCCCTAATCTGCTGCCCCTAACATCGCCGACCCCTATATTATATTTATTAACCACTAATCTGCCCCCCCCCCCCACGTCGCCGCTACTTTACCTACACTTATTAACCCCTAATATGACCGGACCTCGCTGCCACTATAATAAATGTATTAACCCCTAAACCGCCGCACTCCCGCCTCGCAAACCCTATAATAAAGCGACACCTAACTTCAAGTATTAACCCCTAATCTGCCGACCGGACCTCGCCGCTACTCTAATAAATGTATTAACTCCTAAAGCTAAGTCTAACCCTAACACCCCCCTAAATTAAATATAATTTTTATCTAACGAAATAAATTAAATATTATTAACTAAAGTCTTCCTATTTAAAACTAAATACTTACCTGTAAAATAAACCCTAATATAGCTACAATATAACGAATAATTATATTGTAGATATTTTAGAATTTATATTTATTTTACAGGCAACTTTGTATTTATTTTAACAAGGTACAATAGCTATTAAATAGTTATTTACTATTTAATAGCTACCTAGTTAAAATAATTACAAAATTATCTGTAAAATAAATCCTAACCTAAGTTACAATTAAACCTAACAGTACACTATCAATAAATAAATTAAATCAATTAACTACACTAACTACTAAACTAAATTACAAAAAACCCCACTAAATTACAAAAAATAAAAAAAGATTACAAGAATTTTAAGCTAATTACACCTACTCTAAGCCCCCTAATAAAATAACAAAGCCCCCCAAAATAAAAAAATTCCCTAATCTAAATTAAAATAGTTAACAGCTCTATTACCTTACCAGCCCTTAAAAGGGCTTTTTGCGGGGCATGCCCCAAAGAAATCGGCTCTTTTGCCTGTAAAAAAAAACACAATACCACCCCCCAACATTACAACCCACCACCCACATACCCCTACTCTAACCCAAACCCCCCTTAAATAAGCCTTACACTACCCCACTGAAGATCTCCCTACCTTGAGTCGTCTTCACTCAGCCGAGCAGCGATGGACCAAAAGAAGACATCTGGAGCGGCAGAAGTCTTCATCCTATCCGGGCAGAAGAGGACATCCGGACCGGCAAACATCTTCATCCAAGCGGCATCTTCTATCTTCATCCATCCGACGAGGAGCGGCTCCATCTTCAAGACCTCCGGCACGGAACATCCTCTTCTCCCGACGACTAGACGACAAATGAAGGTTCCTTTAAGTGACGTCATCCAAGATGGCGTCCCTCGAATTCCGATTGGCTGATAAGATTCTATCAGCCAATAGGAATTAAGGTAGGAAAAAATCTGATTGGCTGATTGAATCAGCCAATCCGATTCAAGTTCAATCCGATTGGCTGATCCAATCAGATTGAGCTCGAATTCCGATTGGCTGTTCCGATCGTCCCTATAGATAAAGATATAGGTTGAAGAAGACAGTTCTTAAAAACAAGTAAGCAAAGTTGCAAAATCTCTTAAAGGATCAGTAAAGTCAAAAATAAAACATTCCTGATTCAAATAGAGAAAATTATTTTAAAAAATACTTTTCAATTTACTTCTATTGTCAATTTTCTCTCTTGATATCCTTTTGTTAAAGAGTAATGCTAGGTAGGCTGATAGCTCAGGAAAGGGCAGGTGTCTTTAGAAGTCTATGGCAGCAGTGTTTGTATAACAATGTTTCAAACACTGCTGCCAGATGGCTAGAGACACATTTTTGCTTCTCAGCTCACTTAGGATTACCCTTTAACAAAGGATACCAAGGGAGCTAAGCAAAATTGGTAACATAAAGTAAATTGGAAAGTTTTTTTTTTTTGTCATTCTATATTCCAATCCATTTAAAGGCACACTCAAGTCAAAATTAAAGGGACAGTCAGGTCCAAAAAAAACTTTCATGATTCAAACAGGGCATGTAATGTTAAACAACTTTCCAATTTACTTTTAGCACAAATTTTGCTTTGTTCTCTTGGTATTATTAGTTGAAAGCTAAATTTAGAAGGTTTATATGCTAATTTCATAGACCTTGAAGGCTACCTCTAATTTTTAAATGCTTTTTGACAGTTTTTCACCACTAGAGGGAGTTAATTCACGTGTTTCATATAGATAGCATTGAGCTCATGCACGTGAATTTACCGAGGAGTGCGCACTGACTGGCTAAAGTGCAAGTCTGTCAAAAGAACTGAAATAAGGGGCAGTCTGCAGAGGTTTAGATACAAGGTAATACAGAGGTAAAACGTGAATTATTAGAACTGTGTTGTTTATGCAAAACTGGGGAATAGGTAATTAAAGGGACATAATACTCATATGGTAAATCACTTGAAACTGATACAGTATAACTGTAAAAAGCTGACAGGAAAATATCACCTGAGCATCTCTATGTAAAAAAGGAAGATATTTTACCACACAATTTCCTCAGCTCAGCAGAGTAAGTTCTGTGTAAAAAGTTATAATCGGCTGCTCCCAGCTGCAGGTAAAATTTTTAAAAAAAATGAAGAAATGAACCGCAGCCAATCAGCATCAGCAGTGCTGAGGTCATGAACTCTTTTACTGTGATCTCATGAGATTTCACTTAACTCTCATGAGATTTCATAGTAAGCTTCCTTTACCTGATTGGTGAAATAATATGAGAGTGCATGAGGCTCATCCCCTAAGCTGTCCTAGGACAGACACACTAAAATGCTGCTTAGAAATCCTTTACAATGGGAGGTGGCTACTGAGGAACTTTTGAGGTAAAATATCTTTCTTTTTTACATAGAGATGTTCAGGTGATATTTTCTAGTCAGCTTTTTACAGCTATGTGAAAAAAGAAAAGAGAACAGCGGAGTCTCTATAGAAGTGCGCAAATGATCAACAGCATGTAGAAAATGGCGGATTCAGCAACCAGCAATCCAAGCAGCTCTCTTAGAAGTTGTAGATGAACGTCGGGAACCTGTGGATGACAGATAGAAGAGGCGCCTCATGGGACAAGTATCGTCTTGAGCAACAATGGAGAACAGAAACAGCGAACCCCCCCCCCCCCACAGAGTATTACTCACAAGAGCGGCGGTACAAACGTGTACCCAAACATACAGGACGGAACCAAAAGTCGCCCATCAGACAGCGCAAGCTCAGTGAGCTAAGGCAGACGTCACTCAGCAGACAGCGTCAGTCGACCCAGCAGAGGAACCAATAGAGTTGATGGAAACTCGGCACAGCGGACCTCCAAGGGGGAATCAGGAACAGAACCAAATTTGCACCAACGGCAACAATAATAGAAATAATGCAGGTGTGATATACTCAAAGAAATATTTATTGAGTATAAACAGATAAAAACATGCGTCCAGCAACGTGTTTCTCAACATATAGTCGTTTCATCAGGCTGATACTAATACATGAATGTACCTGCTCTATTTATAACACACCTGTGCCAATCACAAAACTCCAGCTGCTGACACACCTCCGTATGAAGATAGCTTAGTGATAGGATGTTAATCATAGAGGGAGGTGTCTAAGGAGCCGGAGCTAATGATGGACTGGGAACAACAATTGACATGCTCAAAAAATGAATATACATTAATAACATTCTGGATCAACATTGATTGTTCATATTTAATCTATCCATACAGATCATACATATAATAGATATTCCTATAACAACATAAAACATAAAGAATTGAATCGCTCAAAAATTAAGATCATAATTTAATATAAAATCGGATAACATGAGTATTAAAAAAGTGACAGTATATCATAATATCCGAGTGTCAATAAAAAACTCGAATCAAGGAAGTAATAAATAACAAAGAAGGTACTGTTAAAATATCAGGAGTATGTGCCAATGGTCCAATCTAATTGGATAAAGGGAGGCTAGATGGCAATTACTAAATAAAAGGGGATAGTTTTAAAAAGGGACGATCAATGGAGGGGAGATAAATAGAAGTGGGATAGGACTGGAGAGACCAACATAAAATCAAAGGAACATATAAAAGGACAATTTACAGGTCCAATAAAATTTTGGGTCCTATATACAGCCTGCTACTAATGTAACTAAAATAAATCAGACAGTATTACGAGTCACTGATCGCTAACTGAACTAGGTACTAGGGTGGAAGGGGTATAGTGTGGGATAGGTAACTGGATACAGCTCTAGTGGTTGGCCCTAGTTAATGGAAGGCTGCTAGATCAATACACAAATTTAACCCATCTGGATGCATACATTTCAAAACATGGATCCAATATGTTTCTCTTTGTCTTAATCTAAAATACCTATTATAGATATAGGATTTAGGTACATGTTCTAAAGGGGTCACAGAGAAGCAATTGGTATCACCATTGTGCATGATGTTACAGTGTCTAGAGACACTATGGTGTTTGTAATTCTTCCTCATATTACGTTTATGTTCAGACCACCTTGTGCTGAACCGCCTACAGGTTCGGCCCACATATTGAATGCCACACAAACAGGTGAGTAGATATACAACATAAGTTGATGCACAGGAGATGTGTCCAATGATAGAATATGATCTATTGGTAATAGTAGAACGGAAAGATTTCTGTTTGGTGTCAATCAAATGACACATCTTGCATCTGCTCGCTCTACATCTGAAAGCACCAAAGATTGGTGCAATCGGCTTAGATGTTGTGAGAACTGATTGTCTCTTGTGTTTAACTATCTTGCTAGGAGCAAGCAGGGTCTTTAGGGTGGGAGCTCTCCTGTAGACAACTTTTGGTTTGGTGCCTATCGACTTACCCAAAATGGGATCCTTAATCAAAATGTCCCAATGTTTAGCCAGCACATTTCTAATCAGTTCATGATTAGAATTATATTGCGTAATAAAAAGAGGATTTTCATTAAAAATATTAGTTGCTTGTCCCAAATGTTTGTTTGAATTGGTAAAATACCCGTTCCTATCATCTAATCTAGCCCTTCTGTAGCTTTTATCTATAATACTAAGTGGATAATTTTCTTCTGTTATGTGTGATCAGTCCACGGGTCATCATTACTTCTGGGATATAACTCCTCCCCAACAGGAAATGCAAGAGGATTCACCCAGCAGAGCTGCATATAGCTCCTCCCCTCTACGTCACTCCCAGTCATTCTCTTGCACCCAACGACTAGATAGGATGTGTGAGAGGACTATGGTGATTATACTTAGTTTTTATAACTTCAATCAAAAGTTTGTTATTTTACAATAGCACCGGAGCGTGTTATTGCCTCTCTGGCAGAGTTTGAAGAAGAATCTACCAGAGTTTTTACTATGATTTTAACCGGAGTAGTTAAGATCATATTGCTGTTTCTCGGCCATCTGAGGGAGGTAAAAGCTTCAGATCAGGGGACAGCGGGCAGATGAATCTGCATTGAGGTATGTAGCAGTTTTTATTTTCTGAATGGAATTGATGAGAAAATCCTGCCATACCGTTATAATGACATGTATGTATACTCTACACTTCAGTATTCTGGGGATGGTACTTCACTGGATTACTCTGTAAAAAGTACATTAAACCTTTTAATAGGTATTTATTATGTTAAACGTTTTTGCTGGAATGTAGAATCGTTTGCATTTTCTGAGGTACTGAGTGAATAAATGTTTGGGCATTATTTTTCCACTTGGCAGTTGCTTGTTTTAATTGTGACCGTTTCGTTTCTCTCTCACTGCTGTGTGTGAGGGGGAGGGGCCGTTTTTGGCGCTCTTTGCTACGCATCAAAAATTTCCAGTCAGTTACTCTTGTATTTCCTGCATGATCCGGTTCATCTCTAACAGAACTCAGGGGTCTTCAAACTTCTTTGGAGGGAGGTAGATTCTCTCAGCAGAGCTGTGAGACTTATATATTGACTGTGATTAAAAACGTTGCTCTGTAATTTTTATGTTTCAAATTTAATTATTGTTACGTTACTAATGGGAACAAACCTTTGCTAAAAGTTGTGTTGTTTTCAAGGATTGATGCTATAACTGTTTTTCAGTTCATTATTTCAACTGTCATTTAATCGTTTAGTGCTTCTTTGAGGCACAGTACGTTTTTGTTAAATAAGATTGTAACCAAGTTGCAAGTTTATTTGCTAGTGTGTTAAACATGTCTGATTCAGAGGAAGATACCTGTGTCATTTGTTCCAATGCCAAGGTGGAGCCCAATAGAAATTTATGTACTAACTGTATTGATGCTACTTTAAATAAAAGCCAATCTGTACAAATTGAACAAATTTCACCAAACAGCGAGGGGAGAGTTATGCCGACTAACTCGCCTCACGCGGCAGTACCTGCATCTCCCGCCAGGGAGGTGCGTGATATTGTGGCGCCTAGTACATCTGGGCGGCCATTACAGATAACATTACAAGATATGGCTACTGTTATGACTGAAGTTTTGGCTAAATTACCAGAACTAAGAGGCAAGCGTGATCACTCTGGGGTGAGAACAGAGTGCGCTGATAATACTAGAGCCATGTCTGATACTGCGTCACAGCTTGCAGAGCATGAGGACGGAGAGCTTCATTCTGTGGGTGACGGTTCTGATCCAAACAGATTGGATTCAGATATTTCAAATTTTAAATTTAAATTGGAGAACCTCCGTGTATTACTAGGGGAGGTTTTAGCGGCTCTTAATGATTGTAACACTGTTGCAATACCAGAGAAATTGTGTAGGTTGGATAAATACTTTGCGGTACCGGCGAGTACTGACGTTTTTCCTATACCTAAGAGACTAACTGAAATTGTTACTAAGGAGTGGGATAGACCCGGTGTGCCGTTCTCACCCCCTCCAATATTTAGAAAGATGTTTCCAATAGACGCCACCACACGGGACTTATGGCAAACGGTCCCTAAGGTGGAGGGAGCAGTTTCTACTTTAGCTAAGCGTACCACTATCCCGGTGGAGGATAGCTGTGCTTTTTCAGATCCAATGGATAAAAAATTAGAGGGTTACCTTAAGAAAATGTTTGTTCAACAAGGTTTTATATTGCAACCCCTTGCATGCATCGTGCCGATTACGGCTGCGGCAGCATTTTGGATTGAGTCTCTGGAAGAGAACCTTAGTTCAGCTACGCTGGACGACATTACGGACAGGCTTAGAGTCCTTAAACTAGCTAATTCATTCATTTCGGAGGCCGTAGTACATTTAACCAAACTTACGGCTAAGAACTCAGGATTCGCCATTCAGGCACGTAGGGCGCTGTGGCTAAAATCCTGGTCAGCTGATGTAACTTCTAAGTCCAAATTACTTAATATACCTTTCAAGGGGCAAACTTTATTTGGGCCCGGTTTGAAAGAAATTATCGCTGACATTACAGGAGGTAAGGGCCACGCCCTGCCTCAAGACAAAGACAAAGCTAAGGCTAGACAGTCTAATTTTCGTCCCTTTCGGAATTTCAAAGCAGGAGCAGCACCAACTTCCACTGCACCAAAACAGGAAGGAGCTGTTGCTCGTTACAGACAAGGCTGGAAACCTAACCAGTCCTGGAACAAGGGCAAGCAGGCCAGGAAACCTGCTGCTGCCCCTAAGACAGCATGAATCGAGGGCCCCCGATCCGGGACCGGATCTAGTGGGGGGCAGACTCTCTCTCTTCGCCCAGGCTTGGGCAAGAGATGTTCAGGATCCCTGGGCGCTAGAGATCATATCTCAGGGATACCTTCTAGATTTCAAATTCTCTCCCCCAAGAGGGAGATTTCATCTGTCAAGGTTGTCAACAAACCAGATAAAGAAAGAAGCGTTTCTACGCTGTGTACAAGATCTGTTATTAATGGGAGTGATCCATCCGGTTCCGCGGTCGGAACAAGGACAAGGGTTTTACTCAAACCTGTTTGTGGTTCCCAAAAAAGAGGGAACTTTCAGGCCAATCTTAGATTTAAAGATCCTAAACAAATTCCTAAGAGTTCCATCGTTCAAAATGGAAACTATTCGGACAATCTTACCCATGATCCAAAAGGGTCAGTACATGACCACAGTGGATTTAAAGGATGCTTACCTTCACATACCGATTCACAAAGATCATTACCGGTATCTAAGGTTTGCCTTCTTAGACAGGCATTACCAGTTTGTAGCTCTTCCATTCGGATTGGCTACGGCTCCAAGAATCTTCACAAAGGTTCTGGGTGCCCTTCTGGCGGTACTAAGACCGCGAGGAATTTCGGTAGCTCCGTACCTAGACGACATTCTGATACAAGCTTCAAGCTTTCAAACTGCCAAGTCTCATACAGAGTTAGTTCTGGCATTTCTAAGGTCGCATGGATGGAAAGTGAACGAAAAGAAGAGTTCTCTCTTTCCTCTCACAAGAGTTCCATTCTTGGGGACTCTTATAGATTCTGTAGAAATGAAGATTTATCTGACAGAAGACAGATTAACAAAGCTTCTAAATGCATGCCGTGTCCTTCATTCCATTCAACTCCCGTCAGTAGCTCAATGCATGGAGGCTTAATGGTAGCAGCAATGGACATAGTACCCTTTGCACGTCTACATCTCAGACCGCTGCAATTGTGCATGCTGAGTCAGTGGATTGGGGATTACTCAGACTTGTCCCCTACTCTGAATCTGGATCAAGAGACCAGAAACTCTCTTCTATGGTGGCTTTCTCGGCCACATCTGTCCAGGGGGATGCCATTCAGCAGGCCGGACTGGACAATTGTAACAACAGACGCCAGCCTACTAGGTTGGGGCGCTGTCTGGAATTCTCTGAAGGCTCAGGGACAATGGAATCAGGAGGAAAGTCTCCTGCCAATAAACATTCTGGAATTGAGAGCAGTTCTCAATGCCCTTCTGGCTTGGCCCCAGTTAAAAACTCGGAGGTTCATCAGGTTTCAGTCGGACAACATCACGACTGTAGCTTACATCAACCATCAAGGAGGGACAAGAAGCTCCCTAGCAATGATGGAAGTATCAAAGATAATTCGCTGGGCAGAGTCTCACTCTTGCCACCTGTCAGCAATCCACATCCCGGGAGTGGAGAACTGGGAGGCGGATTTCTTGAGTCGCCAGACTTTTCATCCGGGGGAGTGGGAACTTCATCCGGAGGTCTTTGCCCAAATACTTCGACGTTGGGGCAAACCAGAGATAGATCTCATGGCGTCTCGCCAGAACGCCAAACTTCCTCGCTACGGGTCCAGATCCAGGGATCCGGGAGCGGTTCTGATAGATGCTTTGACAGCACCTTGGAACTTTGGGATGGCTTATGTGTTTCCACCCTTCCCGCTGCTTCCTCGATTGATTGCCAAAATCAAACAGGAGAGAGCATCAGTGATCCTAATAGCGCCTGCATGGCCACGCAGGACTTGGTATGCAGATCTAGTGGACATGTCATCCTGTCCGCCTTGGTCTCTACCTCTAAGACAGGACCTTCTGATACAGGGTCCATTCAAACATCAAAATCTAACTTCTCTGAAGCTGACTGCTTGGAAATTGAACGCTTGATTTTATCAAAACGTGGTTTTTCTGAGTCGGTTATTGATACCCTGATACAGGCTAGGAAGCCTGTTACCAGAAGGATTTACCATAAGATATGGCGTAAATACCTATACTGGTGCGAATCCAAAGGTTACTCCTGGAGTAAGGTTAGGATTCCTAGGATATTGTCCTTTTTACAAGAAGGTTTAGAAAAGGGTTTATCGGCTAGTTCATTAAAGGGACAGATCTCAGCTCTGTCCATCTTGTTGCACAGGCGTCTGTCAGAAAATCCAGACGTCCAGGCCTTTTGTCAGGCTTTAGCTAGGATCAAGCCTGTGTTTAAAACTGTTGCTCCGCCATGGAGTTTAAACCTTGTTCTTAACGTTCTACAAGGAGTTCCGTTTGAACCCCTTCATTCCATTGATATAAAGTTGTTATCTTGGAAAGTGTTATTTTTAATGGCTATTTCTTCGGCTCGGAGAGTCTCTGAGTTATCAGCTTTACATTGTGATTCTCCTTATTTGATTTTTCATTCAGATAAGGTAGTTCTGCGTACTAAACCTGGGTTCTTACCTAAGGTAGTCACTAACAGGAACATCAATCAAGAGATCGTGGTTCCTTCCCTGTGCCCGAATCCTTCTTCAAAGAAGGAACGTCTTCTACACAATCTGGATGTAGTTCGTGCCCTCAAGTTCTACTTGCAGGCAACTAAGGATTTTCGACAAACGTCTTCCCTGTTTGTCGTGTACTCTGGTCAGAGGAGAGGTCATAAGGCTTCGGCTACCTCTCTCTCCTTCTGGCTTCGTAGCATAATTCGTTTAGCCTATGAGACTGCTGGACAGCAGCCTCCTGAAAGAATTACAGCTCATTCTACTAGAGCTGTGGCTTCCACTTGGGCCTTTAAGAATGAGGCCTCTGTTGAACAGATTTGCAAGGCTGCAACTTGGTCTTCGCTTCATACTTTTTCCAAATTTTACAAATTTGACACTTTTGCTTCTTCTGAGGCTATTTTTGGGAGAAAGGTTCTTCAGGCAGTGGTTCCTTCTGTATAATGAGCCTGCCTATCCCTCCCGTCATCCGTGTACTTTTGCTTTGGTATTGGTATCCCAGAAGTAATGATGACCCGTGGACTGATCACACATAACAGAAGAAAACATAATTTATGCTTACCTGATAAATTCCTTTCTTCTGTTGTGTGATCAGTCCACGGCCCGCCCTGTTTTTTAAGGCAGGTAAATATCTTTTAAATTATACTCCAGTCACCACTTCACCCTTGGTTTCTCCTTTCTCGTTGATTCTTGGTCGAATGACTGGGAGTGACGTAGAGGGGAGGAGCTATATGCAGCTCTGCTGGGTGAATCCTCTTGCATTTCCTGTTGGGGAGGAGTTATATCCCAGAAGTAATGATGACCCGTGGACTGATCACACAACAGAAGAAAGGAATTTATCAGGTAAGCATAAATTATGTTTTTTTCCAAAAAACGTTCCTTCAAAACATGACTTTGGGAATCATAGTCAGATAACGTGCTGCAATTGCGGCGAATACGTTTAAACTGACCATATGGTACATTTTGTTTCCAAGCATGAAAATGACAGCTTTTGAAGTCCAAATAGCTGTTACAGTCAACCGTTTTAAAATAGGTTGTACTAGTCACCTTACCTTCATTAAAGCTTAAGTTCAGGTCCAAATATACAATAGATCTATTATTTATTGAACATAGACACCTCCCTCTATGATTAACATCCTATCACTAAGCTATCTTCATACGGAGGTGTGTCAGCAGCTGGAGTTTTGTGATTGGCACAGGTGTGTTTTATAAATAGAGCAGGTACATTCATGTATTAGTATCAGCCTGATGAAACGACTATATGTTGAGAAACGCGTTGCTGGACGCATGTTTTTATCTGTTTATACTCAATAAATATTTCTTTGAGTATATCACACCTGCATTATTTCTATTATTGTTGCCGTTGGTGCAAATTTGGTTCTGTTCCTGATTCCCCCTTGGAGGTCCGCTGTGCCGAGTTTCCATCAACTCTATTGGTTCCTCTGCTGGGTCGACTCTGACGCTGTCTGCTGAGTGACGTCTGCCTTAGCTCACTGAGCTTGCGCTGTCTGACGGGCGACTTTTGGTTCCGTCCTGTATGTTTGGGTACACGTTTGTACCGCCGCTCTTGTGAGTAATACTCTGTGGGGGGGGTTCGCTGTTTCTGTTCTCCATTGTTGCTCAAGACGATACTTGTCCCATGAGGCGCCTCTTCTATCTGTCATCCACAGGTTCCCGACGTTTTTACAGCTATACTGCATCACTTTCAAGTGTTTAAACATTTGGGTATTATGGCCCTTTAAGGGATTATCTTTTAAAACAACAAAAATTCTGGTGTTGACTGTCCCTTTAAACTTTCATTATTCAGATAGAGCATGTCATTTTAAACAACTTTCCATTTTACTTCCATTAAAAAAGTGCAGTCTTTTTTTATATTTAAACTTTTTAAATCGGCTCCTACTGAGCATGTGCAAGAATTCACAGAATAAGTGTATATGCATTTGTGATTGGCTGATGGCTGTCACATGGTACAGGAGGAGTGGAAATCGAAACAAGTTAAAATTGTCAGGAAAAAAAAATCTAATATTAATTTGAAGTTCAGACAAGTGCTATTGCATTGTTTTGTTATCTTGCATTTGATTATACATATCTACTGTGTTGACTGGTCCTTTTAAAAAGGGACAGTAATCTCAAATTTAAACTTAAAGAGACAGGAATTATAAATACAATTTGGAGGATATTAGTCCCAAAATGTACAGGCCCTATTAGTGCAATCAATTACCTGAATTGGGACCTCATAAAAGTATGTTTGGAAATCATTAAAACATAATTTGCAAGCACTATTATCAGAACTAATGTGTAGCAATACAGCCATAATTTATAGCAAATCAACAACCCTAACTTACAGAAAATAAAAAACCACTAACATTACAACAAAAAAACAGTAAGGCCTATCCTAAAACTAAAGTCCCCAAAATGAAAAAACCTATACTAACACTAAAACCTACTCTATAAAAATTGCCCTAAAAAAGGCATTTTGTAGGGTATTGCCCTAAAGTGGTTTAGCTCTTACTTGAAAAAAAATAAAATAATCCCTATTCTAGAACTAAAGTAACACCCCACAAATAAAAAGCCTATCTTAAAAAAAACTAAATTAAAAATTGTCCTGATATGGGCATTTGGTAAGGCATAGCACTAAAGTGATTATAGCTCTTTTTTTCTTTAAAATATAACATTCTAATACAAAAAAAAGATTGCCCTAAGAAGGGCATTTGGTGGGGCAGTGCCGTAAAGGGATTATAGCTCTTGTGTCCTGAAAGAAAAAGAAATGCACTATTCTAAAACAAAATCCTATCCTAAATCTAAGGGGGAAAAACCTTATGCTAAAAAAAAAGCCCAACTTGACTCCGGTTCTGGTGGTGTTCCTCTTCTTTCTTGATGCTTTTTGTAGCTTCAACCATGGTGGCACTCTTCCACCCGATGCGTCTTCTATCTTCTTTCAATGTTTTGAATATTGGGGCCTAAGTCTCTATTAGTTTAGCATATCTAGACTTTGGAATTGTATCCCATTCTTCTTTGTAAAAAAAAAAAAGCGTGTTCAAATTGTGAGGGCATCTCCTGTGTGGAGCTCTCTTTAGGTAATTCCACAAGTTTTCGGTGGGATTGAGGTCTGGAATCTTACTGGGCCATTCCAAGACTTTGCTATTCAATTTCTGAAGCCATGCCTTGGTGTCAGAACTTTACCTTTAAGGAGTCCCCTCCCACAGAGGCTATAAATTCCCAACGCACCTGCAACCAGGTGCTTAGTATTCCGTTAGCAAGCTCAGGAGTTCTGAACACTCTTCCTTTTCCTACAACATAGCACTTGCCGGACTTCTACATTTAGAAACACTTCTGGAATCCAACTTTGTCAGCATACCTGCTCATAAAGGTGGATCTGCAGTATACGCTGAAGACACAGTTTCTCATGTTAACAGGCCGTGAGAACTCTCCACTGCTTGTTGCTATTAACAGCTCCTAACAGCACTAATCCAACTCAGTCTGAAAGACATTCATAGAACCACCTCCGTAACATTCTCACAACGGATTCCGCTAATACTGCTAAGGGACCGGAGCATAACCACACCCCCCAGTGACGTAACAGGGGATTCCTTCCAGTAAGGTAACTCGCTCTGAATTAGACCTGCACAACTAAACGGTCGTAGACCACAGATCTAAACGTTGCCTTTTCTCCTGTGAAGTAACAGAGGATTCAACGAACATAGCAGTTACTCTGAAGTCCGTCTCTGCTAGCGGCGTATAGCCACGCCCCCTCCGATACTCCCGCAAATCCCCGGAATCCTATTTCCCAGCACCTCAGTTTTACTGAAACAGGCTGCACGATATAGGAAAGAGAAGTCACGGGCACACGTCCACAGCAATTCCTAAGTTACCGCGCTGATTGTAACACACTTGCTTTCCAAGGTTACATTACCCAGTATTGCCTATAGCTGTGCTGTTCTGCTATTCTAAGATCTCTTACCAATAATTCACAAGTTTGCTGTACCTATGCTACTCACACATAGTAGCAACTTTGCAACATTGTGATACATACAACTTATACTAAGTTTGTACATATTTGGTTATTACTTAGTTCTGCAGCTGAGATTCTAACCACAGCCAAATAAATAGGGAGATTATTATTCCATCTATCTTTACAAGACCCCTGACCCAGCTAGGAGAAGCAGCCCAAAAGTATGTTACCACCACCATGCTTTAAAGTCGGTATGGTGTTCCTAGAATAAGGATCTTTATTGGCTTTGCTCCAAACCTATGTTTTACAATTTAGGCCGAAAAGTTCAACATTTGTCTCATCAGACCATAGCACATTTTCCCCCATGTTGAGTGACTAAATATTTTGGTATAATTTAGTCAGGCTTGGATGTTTCTTTTTGTTAGAAAATGTTTGTCTTGCCACCCTACCCCATAGCCCAGACATTTACAGAATATGAGAGATGGTGGTCACATGCAAGGAGTGGCATGTAAATGCCAGAAACTCCTGTAGCTCCTTTTTAGTGTTGATGTTGGACACTTGGTAACCTCCCAGATAAGCTTTCTCTTCGTCCTCTCATCAACTTTAGAGGCTTGCTTTTACCTTTGCAATGTATCCGTGGTGCCACATTTCTCCACTTATTGATAATGGTTTTGACAGTGCTCTATGGTTCATCCAGTGCCTTTATTATTCTTTTTATATCCCTCTCCTGATTGCTACTTTTCAACAATTGGCTCTCACAGTTTATTTGGCAACTCTTTGCAGACCATGGCTCCCCCAATAGGATGCAAGCCCAAACATTCAAGTAAATCCTACAGTAACAGCTTTTATTGATGGCAGGAGTATTCCATTTGCCTACAGGCATGATTTAGAATGTGATTAGTTAACTGTGCACACAGCTAGAACCCCACTATGACTTATGCAATCATGGTGGTGTTGTGTTTTTATTATTATTTAAAATGTTCATAAACTTTTTTTTTTTTTTTTTTTTCTTTTGCATTTGTATTTGTTTGAACATCACATTACAATTGAAAAAAGTCTTGACATGTACAATCTTGTTCTATTTTTACATTTCAAAAACCTACAATTTCATGAGTTTGTATACTTTTTATATCCACTGTAGTGCATATACACTTTTTGTTTGCATTTTTGGTATTACCTGTTAACTCTTAACTCATATATATATATATATATATATATATATATATATATATATATATATATATATATATATATATATATATATATATATATATATATTTAAGTGAGTTGAATCCAGCACCATAGATTTTAGTAAGATTTCTTTCCCACCTGTGTGCACGTTACCAAGGAGTATCAGCCAAACTCCAGCATATACAGTCCATGTAAAAAACAAGGTAACAGCACACAATCTTCTTTTAAAGATTTTTCACCTTTAAAAGAAGATTGTGTGCTGTGGTGCTGTTACCTTGTTTTTTACATGGAAAGGTAAAATACTCAGATTAAATTTAAATATTTATATGCAGTGGTAAATAACCATCTATAAGGTTAGGGAAAAAATAACTAGTCTTATACTGTCCTGAACAAGTAAACGTCTGTAGACGTCCTTTAGGCTAAGGACATGACCATAAAACACAATACCATGTGCAGGAGTTTATCTGAGTGAAGCAGCTGTGGCCATCAACTAATCACAGACCAACTAATCGATAATGAGATTCGTTGATAACTATTTTTATAATCGATTGTTATCAATTCGTTTTTGCAACTCTAATTAGTATTAAGAAATACATCATAATTAAAAAAAAAAACATGAATTACTTACAATCAAGTATATGTGTATGTCTAGACTTATTAAACCAAATGCTTTAAAAGGACAGTATACACTCATTTTCATATAACTGCATGTAACAGACACTACTATAAAGAATAAGATGCACAGATACTGATATAAAAATCCAGTATAAAACTGTTTTAAAACTTACTTAGAAGTTCTAAGTTTAGCTCTGTTGAAAAGGTAGCTGGAAAGCCCACTGCAAGTGGGAGATTAGACACCCCCCCCCCCTCCTTTTGCATATGAAAAGACCCTTTACACAAACAGGAGCAAGCTGGAGAAGGTAGCTGACGGTATTCACATAAAACTTTGGGGCTTGGTTAGGAGTCTGAAAATCAGAGCAATGTTATTTAAAAATAAGCAAAACTATACATTTTTTTTTTTAAAAAAAAGAAAACTTTAGGGGCTATATAAATAGATCATCTACAAAACATTTATGCAAAGAAAAAATGAGTGTATAATGTCCCTTTAAGCATGTAGTCTACACCGTAGCATCATATTCTTGGCTGATATGATGTAGGCATACAACATTGTGTTCTCATGTTATTTCACTTATCAATAGCTTATATGCAGTAACATAGCTTTTTAAACATTATAGATCTTCAGTTGACAGTTATGGTGTATGCAAAGTAATGTCCCCCTGCTGGATAGTAAATACCAGTCATAAAATACTTTTTTTTTTTTTTTTTTTTTTTTTTTTAAATTTTATTTCAAAGTATCTATCTCTGTAAATATAACCTTAGTAATAGCATACAGTGTGTGTATTTTTTATTTTTTTTTAAATGGGAAAAAAAAGTACCACAAATCAAGACAAGGCATAAAGCGATAAGGCACGTGACAGTTGGAGAACATACTTAAATGATATTATTAGTTTACAGATTTGTTGTAACAAAAAAAAAAAATATTGGTGTGAGGACGGTGGTTAAACACAGAAACGTCACACAAGTAAAGAAAATCTTTATTCAAATCCGGAGAGTGCCTTCTTTGCTGAAAAGGTTTTGTACATTTGTTTGTTGTGCACCCCGGTAATTATGGGATCACCGTGAGTGCTAGGGTTTGTATTATTAAATAAATAAATAAAACACACATACATACATACATACATACATACATATACATACATACATACATACATACATACATACATACATACATATATACATACATACATACATACATACATACATATACACACACATATACATACATACATACATACATATACACACACATATACATACATACATACATACATACATACATATACACACACATATACATACACGCATGGACTGGCCTGGGTACACATCCTTAGCCACAGCAAACTCCACAGCCCTGAACACTGACAGACAGCTGCAAAGTTCCCGGCAACCCAGGCAGTTAACCCCAGGGCAGCCTGGGTGACAGGCCCGCAGGGAAGCATTACAAACATTATCAACACAACCAGATTCACAGTAATGTTTAAAAGCAAAACTAGGGGACTATATATATCAAATTTAATTCAAAGCAAATCATCAAACGTCACATTTATTGTAGTAGTTTAAAACCGCACATTCTCCAAACGTTTCAGTACCAACCAGGTACCTTGTTCACTGGTACAAGAAAAAGTGTTAGAACGCTTTTTCTTGCACTTTGATGTCCCAGTAAACAAGGTACCTGGTTGGTACCGAAAGGATTTACTAAAATACTAAAACCAGTGAGTGCAGTGCCTATTCTTGAGTGAATGGAATGTAACTTGCTGTATCTGATTACACAGCACCTCGGGAGCTTATATAAATATATATATATATATAGTACACAGGCAATGGGAAGGCACTCACCGTAATAAAAATATAACTCTTTATTTCATTGTTAACGTTTTCGGGGTCACCCCCGTCCTCAGACCAACAAAACAAATGTAAAACTCACCTATTTAAAAGGAACCCATCACCGTGCAATCCCAAACAGCTGTGACCCTGCACGTCTGCCAAGCACTACTGCGCAAGTGCAGACCTGCTATGGAACACTGCAGAGGGCAGAAATAGCATAGAAACAACAATCACCATAGAGATGTCACCACATTACTGTGAAATCACTAAAGATTACAAATCCAACCTAGTCGAGTACTATGCATGTAAACCACCAACAACGGCAATATTGAGGAGATAAGAATAATATTAAAAACATACAGAATATGATACAATCCACCCCATGATCCATACTTCGCAAACCGGCTACATATGGTTGCCTAGCAACCAACTAACAACAAAAACAACATAAGCCGTATGAGGTATTATGCTTGAACGAGACGGACACTCGTATCCCCACTTATAGTACACGCTTCATCACCTCAGCAAAAAGAAGTAAGCCAATGCAAAAAACAGTACCATCTTGCAAAGCAACCGTACTACGCAAACACCCCCATCCGCAATGAGAATTCAAAACAAACTGACACATATCGCATATCATCACTCAAAACACCACAATGCCGCAAAGTGCCGGTCTAATGCACAGCCATACTAACATCAACCAGGCACACTAACACCACAAGCACACACAAAGCAACCACCCATACTACATGCATAACGGACCTCGTATATCGCAAACAACATAGTCGCCACATAATCAACATATTAACAAACGCATCCAAAACCATATGCCCATCTTATCCTGAATCATACTCGATCATAACAATAAGAAACCTTAATGGTCACAAAACATACCTTGCCTTCCCATTGCCTGTGTACTATTTATGCTATATTGAAGAGCACCCTGGAAGTTGTTTGTTAAAAGTGTGTGCTGGTTCCCCTCTGCATTCTACTATGTGTGTGAATGTATATGTGTTATATATATATATATATATCTGTCTCCATGTAGCCCTCAGTTTACGCCGGGGTTAGGTTCCAGAAGGAATGGTTGTAAATTGAAACCCAGTTTATAATGTAAGTCAAAGGAAAGTGAGGGAGTTAGGTTCCAGGCCCCTCTCAAAATTGACATAAGTAACACCCAATACATTATTTTTAAAGCTTTGAAATTAAGACTTTAAATGCTAAACAGCATTATAAACCTAATTAAATAATCGCACAACAGACTGTATCATTAAACTAAGTTTAATGAACAAAAAACATTTTTTTTACTTGCATTTTTCTGCAAACAGTTCTCTGCATTGTTAGCATGCTAGATAATATTGGGTCTGCACCAGTGTTCCCTCTAAGGCCAGTTTCTTCTGTTATGTGTGATCAGTCCACGGGTCATCATTACTTCTGGGATATAACTCCTCCCCAACAGGAAATGCAAGAGGATTCACCCAGCAGAGCTGCATATAGCTCCTCCCCTCTACGTCAGTCCCAGTCATTCTCTTGCACCCAACGACTAGATAGGATGTGTGAGAGGACTATGGTGATTATACTTAGTTTTTATGACTTCAATCAAAAGTTTGTTATTTTACAATAGCACCGGAGCGTGTTATTACTTCTCTGGCAGAGTTTGAGGAAGAATCTACCAGAGTTTTTTACTATGATTTTAACCGGAGTAGTTAAGATCATATTGCTGTTCTCGGCCATCTGAGGGAGGTAAAAGCTTCAGATCAGGGGACAGCGGGCAGATGAATCTGCATTGAGGTATGTAGCAGTTTTTATTTTCTGAATGGAATTGATGAGAAAATCCTGCCATACCGTTATGACATGTATGTATACACTTCAGTATTCTGGGGATGGTATTTCACCGGAACTACTCTGTTAAAAGTCACTAATCCTTTTAATAAGTATTTATCATGTTAAACGTTTTTGCTGGAATGTAGAATCGTTTACATTTCTGAGGTACTGAGTGAATAAATATTTGGGCATTATTTTCCACTTGGCAGTTGTTTGGTTTTAATTATGACAGTTTCGTTTCTCTTCACTGCTGTGTGTGAGGGGGAGGGGCCGTTTTTGGCGCTCTTTGCTACGCATCAAAAAATTCCAGTCAGTTACTCTTATATTTCCTGCATGATCCGGTTCATCTCTGACAGATCTCAGGGGTCTTCAAACTTCTTTAGAGGGAGGTAGATTCTCTCAGCAGAGCTGTGAGAATTTTATATTGACTGTGAATAAAAACGTTGCTCTGTAATTTTTATGTCAAATTTAATTATTGTTATTTTTCTAATGGGAACAAACCTTTGCTAAAAGTTGTGTTGTTTTAAAGTTTGATGCTATAACTGTTTTTTCAGTTCATTATTTCAACTGTCATTTAATCGTTTAGTACCTCTTTGAGGCACAGTACGTTTTTGCTAAAAAAGATTATAACCAAGTTGCAAGTTTATTGCTAGTGTGTTAAACATGTCTGACTCAGAGGAAGATATCTGTGTCATTTGTTCCAATGCCAAGGTGGAGCCCAATAGAAATTTATGTACTAACTGTATTGATGCTACTTTAAATAAAAGTCAATCTGTACAATTTGAACAAATTTCACCAAACAGCGAGGGGAGAGTTATGCCGACTAACTCGCCTCACGCGGCAGTACCTGCATCTCCCGCCCGGGAGGTGCGTGATATTATGGCGCCTAGTACATCTGGGCGGCCATTACAGATAACATTACAAGATATGGCTACTGTTATGACTGAAGTTTTGTCTAAATTACCTGAACTAAGAGGCAAGCGTGATCACTCTGGGGTGAGAACAGAGTGCGCTGACAATACTAGGGCCATGTCTGATACTGCGTCACAGCTTGCAGAGCATGAGGACGGAGAGCTTCATTCTGTAGGTGACGGTTCTGATCCAAACAGATTGGATTCAGATATTTCAAATTTTAAATTTAAATTGGAGAACCTCCGTGTATTACTAGGGGAGGTCTTAGCAGCTCTCAATGATTGTAACACCGTTGCAATACCAGAGAAACTGTGTAGGTTGGATAAATACTTTGCGGTACCGGCGAGTACTGACGTTTTTCCTATACCTAAGAGACTAACTGAAATTGTTACTAAGGAGTGGGATAGACCCGGTGTGCCGTTCTCACCCCCTCCAATATTTAGAAAGATGTTTCCAATAGACACCACCACTCGGGACTTATGGCAAACGGTCCCTAAGGTGGAGGGAGCAGTTTCTACTTTAGCTAAGCGTACCACTATCCCGGTGGAGGATAGCTGTGCTTTTTCAGATCCAATGGATAAAAAATTAGAGGGTTACCTTAAGAAAATGTTTGTTCAACAAGGTTTTATATTGCAACCCCTTGCATGTATCGCGCCGATTACGGCTGCGGCAGCATTTTGGATTGAGTCTCTGGAAGAGAACCTTAGTTCATCTACGCTAGACGACATTACGGACAGGCTTAGAGTCCTTAAACTAGCTAATTCATTCATTTCGGAGGCCGTAGTACATTTAACCAAACTTACGGCTAAGAACTCAGGATTCGCCATACAGGCACGTAGGGCGCTGTGGCTAAAATCCTGGTCAGCTGATGTTACTTCTAAGTCCAAATTACTTAATATACCTTTCAAGGGGCAGTCTTTATTTGGGCCCGGTTTGAAAGAAATTATCGCTGACATTACAGGAGGTAAGGGCCACGCCCTACCTCAAGACAAAGCCAAAGCTAAGGCTAGACAGTCTAATTTTCGTCCCTTTCGGAATTTCAAAACAGGAGCAGCATCAACCTCCTCTGCACCAAAACAGGAGGGAGCTGTTGCTCGTTACAGGCAAGGCTGGAAGCCTAACCAGTCCTGGAACAAGAGCAAGCAGGCCAGGAAACCTGCTGCTGCCCCAAAGACAGCATGAACCGAGAGCCCCCGATCCGGGACCGGATCTAGTGGGGGGCAGACTTTCTCTCTTCGCCCAGGCCTGGGCAAGAGATGTTCAGGATCCCTGGGCGCTAGAGATCATATCTCAGGGATACCTTCTAGACTTCAAATTATCTCCCCCAAGAGGGAGATTTCATCTGTCAAGGTTGTCAACAAACCAGATAAAGAAAGAAGCGTTTCTACGCTGTGTACAAGATCTGTTATTAATGGGAGTGATCCATCCGGTTCCGCGGTCGGAACAAGGACAAGGGTTCTACTCAAACCTGTTTGTGGTTCCCAAAAAAGAGGGAACTTTCAGGCCAATCTTAGATTTAAAGATTCTAAACAAATTCCTAAGAGTTCCATCGTTCAAAATGGAAACTATTCGGACAATCTTACCCATGATCCAAAAGGGTCAGTACATGACCACAGTGGATTTAAAAGATGCTTACCTTCACATACCGATTCACAAAGATCATCACCGGTATCTAAGGTTTGCCTTCTTAGACAGGCACTACCAGTTTGTAGCTCTTCCATTCGGATTGGCTACGGCTCCAAGAATCTTCACAAAGGTTCTGGGTGCCCTTCTGGCGGTACTAAGACCGCGAGGGATTTCGGTAGCTCCGTACCTAGACGACATTCTAATACAAGCTTCAAGCTTTCAAACTGCCAAGTCTCATACAGAGTTAGTTCTGGCATTTCTAAGGTCGCATGGATGGAAAGTGAACGAAAAGAAGAGTTCTCTTTTTCCTCTCACAAGAGTTCCATTCTTGGGGACTCTTATAGATTCTGTAGAAATGAAGATTTACCTGACAGAAGACAGGTTAACAAAGCTTCAAAATGCATGCCGTGTCCTTCATTCCATTCAACACCCGTCAGTAGCTCAATGCATGGAGGTGATCGGCTTAATGGTAGCGGCAATGGACATAGTACCTTTTGCACGCCTACACCTCAGACCGCTGCAATTGTGCATGCTAAGTCAGTGGAATGGGGATTACTCAGATTTGTCCCCTACTCTGAATCTGAATCAAGAGACCAGAAATTCTCTTCTATGGTGGCTTTATCGGCCACACCTGTCCAGGGGGATGCCATTCAGCAGGCCAGACTGGACAATTGTAACAACAGACGCCAGCCTACTAGGTTGGGGCGCTGTCTGGAATTCTCTGAAGGCTCAGGGACTATGGAATCAGGAGGAGAGTCTCCTTCCAATAAACATCCTGGAATTGAGAGCAGTTCTCAATGCCCTTCTGGCTTGGCCCCAATTAACAACTCGGGGGTTCATCAGGTTTCAGTCGGACAACATCACGACTGTAGCTTACATCAACCATCAGGGAGGGACAAGAAGCTCCCTAGCAATGATGGAAGTATCAAAGATAATTCGCTGGGCAGAGTCTCACTCTTGCCACCTGTCAGCAATCCACATCCCGGGAGTGGAGAACTGGGAGGCGGATTTCTTGAGTCGCCAGACTTTTCATCCGGGGGAGTGGGAACTTCATCCGGAGGTCTTTGCCCAAATACTTCGACGATGGGGCAAACCAGAGATAGATCTCATGGCGTCTCGCCAGAACGCCAAACTTCCTCTCTACGGGTCCAGATCCAGGGATCCGGGAGCGGTTCTGATAGATGCTTTGACAGCACCTTGGAACTTCGGGATGGCTTATGTGTTTCCACCCTTCCCGCTGCTTCCTCGATTGATTGCCAAAATCAAACAGGAGAGAGCATCAGTGATTCTAATAGCGCCTGCATGGCCACGCAGGACTTGGTATGCAGACCTAGTGGACATGTCATCCTGTCCGCCTTGGTCTCTACCTCTAAGACAGGACCTTCTGATACAGGGTCCATTCAAACATCAAAATCTAACTTCTCTGAAGCTGACTGCTTGGAAATTGAACGCTTGATTTTATCAAAACGTGGTTTTTCTGAGTCGGTTATTGATACCCTGATACAGGCTAGGAAGCCTGTTACCAGAAGGATTTACCATAAAATATGGCGTAAATACCTATACTGGTGCGAATCCAAAGGTTACTCCTGGAGTAAGGTTAGGATCGCTAGGATATTGTCCTTTCTACAAGAAGGTTTAGAAAAGGGTCTATCAGCTAGTTCATTAAAGGGACAGATTTCAGCTCTGTCCATCTTGTTACACAGGCGTCTGTCAGAAAATCCAGACGTCCAGGCCTTTTGTCAGGCTTTAGTTAGGATCAAGCCTGTGTTTAAAGCTGTTGCTCCGCCATGGAGTTTAAACTTAGTTCTTAACGTTTTACAGGGTGTTCCGTTTGAACCCCTTCATTCCATTGATATAAAATTGTTATCTTGGAAAGTTCTGTTTTTAATGGCTATTTCCTCGGCTCGAAGAGTCTCTGAGTTATCAGCCTTACATTGTGATTCTCCTTATCTGATTTTTCACTCAGACAAGGTAGTTCTGCGTACTAAACCTGGGTTCTTACCTAAGGTAGTCACTAACAGGAATATCAATCAAGAGATTGTTGTTCCATCCTTGTGTCCAAATCCTTCTTCAAAGAAGGAACGTCTTCTACACAATCTGGATGTAGTTCGTGCCCTCAAGTTCTACTTGCAGGCAACTAAAGATTTTCGCCAAACTTCTTCCCTGTTTGTCGTTTATTCTGGACAGAGGAGAGGTCAAAGAGCTTCTGCTACCTCTCTCTCTTTTTGGCTTCGTAGCATAATACGTTTAGCCTATGAGACTGCTGGACAGCAGCCTCCTGAAAGAATTACAGCTCACTCCACTAGAGCTGTGGCTTCCACTTGGGCCTTTAAGAATGAGGCCTCTGTTGAACAGATTTGCAAGGCTGCAACTTGGTCTTCGCTTCATACTTTTTCCAAATTTTACAAATTTGACACTTTTGCTTCTTCGGAGGCTATTTTTGGGAGAAAGGTTCTTCAGGCAGTGGTTCCTTCTGTATAATGAGCCTGCCTATCCCTCCCGTCATCCGTGTACTTTTGCTTTGGTATTGGTATCCCAGAAGTAATGATGACCCGTGGACTGATCACACATAACAGAAGAAAACATAATTTATGCTTACCTGATAAATTCCTTTCTTCTGTTGTGTGATCAGTCCACGGCCCGCCCTGTTTTAAGGCAGGTAAATATCTTTTAAATTATACTCCAGTCACCACTTCACCCTTGGTTACTCCTTTCTCGTTGATTCTTGGTCGAATGACTGGGACTGACGTAGAGGGGAGGAGCTATATGCAGCTCTGCTGGGTGAATCCTCTTGCATTTCCTGTTGGGGAGGAGTTATATCCCAGAAGTAATGATGACCCGTGGACTGATCACACAACAGAAGAAAGGAATTTATCAGGTAAGCATAAATTATGTTTTTGTGTGCGGCCCAGCAGTGAAACAGTTAATTAGGTAACCACACCCGGCAATTAGCAAACACTGCACAATGCAGATGGCAAGGTATGGTTCTCTTGTTAACTGTTTCACTGCTGGGCTGCACACAAAACTGGCCTTAGAGGGAACACTGGTCTGCACCTATTCTATGCATTTCAATCTGGAGTGAATAATAGGCAGTTAGGCACCCTTAGCTCAAGCAGCTAGGCAGGAAGATAATAGGGAAGTGGCTGCTAGATCTTGTTGCTCGATAGCTAAGGTCTGTTCTGTGTACACAGATTAATTTCAGTCTGCTAAGCTTGCATAACTTTGCTGCAACACAAGCGGACAGCTCCACCTACTATTTTAATTAGTGCACTGCTTTTCAATAGCAGTCACATGACTGAAAAAAAAAGGTTGTTATTCTGAAACGGCACAAATTGAACTGGCGTAAACCGAGGGCGACCTGGGTATGTGTGTGTGTGTATATGTGTATATATATATATATATATATATATATATATATATAATTTGTTTTCATTAAACTTTTTGTGCAATAATTTTAAAGATTTGAAAAAAATAGCTTTCTAGTGCCCAGTGGTGTGTGTGTTGTGCTTTTGTAGCATTTGGATAGCAGTATTACAGCTATATTGCTTGTTTGTTGTATTTCTGAAATAAATGCATTATTACAAGGCTGCACATTTTCCGATCATTACTTACTGGTTGCTTCTGTATTTTCTCCCCTACAGTTCTTCTCCAGACTGACAGAGAGATTTGTGTATGGAGTGGATGTGCTGATGGACACACTGTGGAGAATTTGGACCGACCTCTTGGATGTTCTTGGAATTGATGGTTAGTTTGGGATATCAAATTTACTTTTTTAGATTTTTTTTCAACTTATTTCATTCAATGATAAAAATGTAATTGACAGATCTCCCTTCCTCATATAATTTGATTTCCCCAAACAAACAGAAGAACAAATGTTCAGAAATATGTCTGTTTTCTTCTTGTTTGGGGCATCACATATACATTGTGCCATTACGCCTACAGTAATCCCATAAAAATTACCTTTGCACCCTTTCATGTTGGTAGTGGAAGGGAATAATGACAGTTTTTCCCTCTTTGTTGCATGTACTCACACAGTCCATAACTTAACTCTCTGCCCAAGGTAGTGTTCTGCCTGGAGGTCACTGTTTATGGTTTCAGATAACGGAGATAAATCTCTAGTGTACTTTCTGGAAAATCAGGGGGAAATAGTACTGCACATGTGTATTGAGCATTCAAGGAGTGAGGACACCTATGCTGGGAGCTAGCTGCTGATTGGTTGCTGCACATATGTTTATGATTGTCTCACCTGATGGGCTCACCAGTGCATTGCTGCTTTTGGAAAGTTGTTTAAAACTGTATGCACTGCCTGAATCATGATTTATTTATTTTTTCGGGGGGGTGTTCATATACCTTTTTTAATAACACCTTTTATTTGCAATTTGCTCATTAAAGGGACATAAAGCCCATTATTTTTTTCTTTCATGATACAGATAGAACATACTGTTTTAAACTACTTTCCAATTTACTTCTATTATCAAATTGTTTTTCTTGTTATCCTTTGTTGAAAAGCAGGAAGGTAAGTTCAGGGATGTGCATATGTCTGCAGCACTATATGGCAGATGTTTGCAACAATGTTATACATTAGCAAAAGCACTAGATGGCGGGCACTATTTCCTGTCATGTAGTGCTCCAGACATGCTACACATCTAGACATCTCTTCAACAAAGAATAACATGAGAATTAGGCAAATTTGATAATAGAAATAAATTGGAAACTTTTTTAAATTGTATCCTATATCTGAATCATGAAAGAAAACATATATAAAATGGTATAAAATTCTAACTTTATGTCTATAAAATAGTCAGTTCTGTCCACTGTCTAAAACTAGCCAGTAACCAATCGGGAATGGCGTTTAGATTCCGTATGTATTTTGTACACACTTCAGCTTGATTTAGGAATCGGGATATGGAAATGCAGCCCTGTTTTTTTTTTCATACAGTGGGGCTTTTGAGATTTTAACAGCTGCATGCACTATCAATAAAGACAACTCAACTTAAAATCTAAATCAGAGAACAGTTATGCTATATATGTTTTATAAAAAGTAATTTTTCTGTGTAATAACCTTTTCCCAGTAAGTACAAAGCTTTTGAAGGGACATTGAACTGCTGAGTACAGCTACAGTAGCATGGTTACTACTTACTATGCTATTGTTCTTCCTTCAGTACATGCGGCTTTCTTTAACGATGTGCTCTTATTTTAACGCATTAGAGCCAGTTGGTAAAGCTCTGCATCTTTATACTGGGCGTTGACATCTTAATATGCGCGTATTCTTGCATCCTGTGCTAGGGGCAGTGTGCATTTACATATCGGTGACGTTGCCGGCTTTTGACAGCTGTGTCTTGCACTTTACATTAGCTTGCACAATAGAAAACAGAAAAGGTGTTTTTGTTTTTTTTGGGGTTTTTTACAATTTAAAAGCTACATAAATATAAAAACCCCTCCGGAATAAATGCAGCTATTTGAAACAATGTGCAGCTCCTGCTCTGTATTTTGCACATTAAAATCAAATGCATGATGCAGCTTTTCAAGAAAACAGCTATATCGCAGATCTGTGAATGTGTGCATCACTTCTGTCACAGGGTACAAGAATACTTAAAGGGACAACATGAAACCCAAAAAAGTTATTTCATGATTCAGATAGAGCATAGAATTTTAAACCACTTTCCATTTTACTTCTGTTATCCAATTTCCTTTATTCTCTTGGTATGCTTTGTTGTGAAGGAGCAGCAATGCACTACTGGTAACTAGCTGAACACATCAGGGCCCTGATGAGCAAAGGATTCTCCAGTTTGGAGAGAAATTGTAGTGCATACTTCACATGGGGTGAACTCACTGAATGCTAAAAGAAAAAGGGCAGAACTCTCCAGCACTCTCACAAGATTCCAGACAGGCACATTTTGCTTTTCATGTCTAAGGGGTGTTCTCTGCATTTCTGTATGCGAAGAAGAGAGAAGCCAAGTGCATTATAGCAATGCATGATATGAGAGTTACTTTAGCAAATTAGGATCATACTATGTATATTTCTGTGTATCTTTTACAAATTACATTGCACTTTGTTTTTCTCTATTTAAAATAAAACAGAACTTTAGAAAGAGGAAGGGACAGGGAAGTTCCCAAGGTATGTCTGAAGCTCTCTCACAATTCTTGTGAAATGCTGTAAGCAGTTTATACAAGCTGGTCTCACTGAATTATCCCGCCAGCTGTATGCAAGTGAAGATTGCTCAAAATTCACAATACACTTATTTAGAGGAACATTAAACACTTTGAGATTTGTGTATGTATATGTGTGTGTGTATATGTGTGTGTGTGTATATGTGTGTATATATATATATATATCTATACCTATGCACATATATATGCTCTCAGCTGCGATTACAAGCGAAAATGGAAGTTAGTTACCGCATCTGGCCAAATGGGACAAGACCAGGTACTACGTCAAGGTCTCTCCCAAAACCTGGGTCTCTAAAACTTCCAAACAATGCAAGTTCTCAAACAAACTGGGAACAAGTCAAGGGTTCATAGACTTATGTAATCACCCTTGACCCATACAAAACACGGAAGGGGACTGCACTCTCATGGACTGGGTACAAATCCTATGACCCTGCAACATGCACAGCCCTGGGTGCTCAATAGCACTCTGTGGCAGCTGCACTGTCCCCAGAGTCACAGGCAGTTAACCCCAGACAGGTCTGGGTGCAAGGCCCATAGGGAAAATTACAAAACAAATCAATACAGCACTCGGTTGCATGCTCTCAGTTAGGATTAAAAGCAAAATTGGAAGAGTTGGTTACCGCATCTGGCCAAATAGGACAAGCCCAGGTACCACATCAAGGTCTCTCCCAAGACCTAGGTCCCTAAAACTGCCAAACAATGCATGCTCTCAATTAAACAGACTGGGAACAAGTCAAGGGTGCATAGGCATATGTAATAACCCTAGATACATACAAAACACGGAAGGGGACTGCACTCTCATACTAGACTGGGTACACATCAGGCCGCATGTGAGCCAATGACAATAGGCAAATATGTGCAGCCATAAATAAACGGCTAGCTCACAGTGCACTCCTGCTCCTAAACCTACCTGGGTATGCTTTTCAACCAAAGGATACCAAAGGAATGAAGTAAATAAGATAATAGATGTGATTTGGAAAGTTGTTCAAAATTGCATGTTCTATCTAAATAATTATATAGTAGCTCTGCACCATGTGATTAATTTTCCAATGGTCTTTAAAGGGACATCTTAAACAGTTTAACACTATTAAAGTTTATTTCTACTCTGTTTGAGGTACAAAGAAGATCGTCTCCGGACAATACTTCTACAATTACTATAGTGCACAGTGTTGCATAGTAACATTTTATAAATCACAAATTACTCTTGTACTTTAAAGTATGAATTTCGAAGTGATTTTTTTCACATCCAGTGTACTTAAATTACGATTTAAGCTGTGCATATGTGTAATTTACATACAATTATCAAGTTTTTGATAAATTAAAATTTTTGTTGAAGAATTTTATGATTTTTGATGCACCTATTGACGTCTGGAAATTACACTAAACGCCCCCACATTCAATCGTGCATGCGTGTCTCATTGAATGTACTCCGTGTCTAGAAGAGCGTCCATGAGACACGCATGCGCATAGAGCTCTAAAGGGAAACGGCCAATGACTTAGATACTTTGCCACTAAGCACACGTGCGCAATAAATTTTACCGCTTAAGAATGCGCACGGGTGAACATGTAAAAGTGGGCGGGATCGTTCTTAGGTGTAAAATAACAAAAACAGGAAATTAAAGGGGGGCGGAGGAAGTCAGACGTTAATAAGGGATGTAAGTATAATATATTAAAAATAGGAAGGAATACCAAAAAAAAGTTAGCGACTAGATATAATAGGATAATTGTAATCCATGGCATTAATGTTGATTGTTAAAATTTACTTTCACTGATTAGTGGGGCGGAGCCTAGCCGAACAGAGATGGCTGCATGCTGTGCGAGCTCCGTAGTCCCTAACGTCTTTGCACTTCAATCTGTGCATTCAAGCTCCAAAGATCCCTTGTCGCAGCTGTCGCCTGCGGGGTTGAACACGCCGCTCATCTGTTACACCGTTTTCACAGACCGGACACAATGGCGCAGATGAACACAGGCTGCTGAGGGCAAGACGCATCGGGAAGCCCCGGTGGGGTGGGAAGTGTCGAATTGCATACTAGAGCTGCGGAAGAGAAACCACTCTGCCGTCAAGCAGGCCACCAGCTCCAGGTACCTTTCGCGCCTCTGAGCCCTAACAGAGCAAATAGCTGAGTCTGCGCTTGAGCCCATATAGGCCGTAACTGGCCCCACTATCCACGTCGCAGTGAGGAGACTGGTGGGTGGCGGGACATAGCTGGCAGCAGAACAACTGTGAGAGTTGGCTTGGCATTCTCAAACTGCTGATACACCTCCAGCCGCAAGCACATGTGAAGATTAGCAGTTGAGTGACTGGGGGTAGACACGCCATAATATCTAGCATAGCTATCTAGCATAAATTCAGGGGCCTTATCTCCTATTCATCTGCCAGTACAGTAAGGCTTACCAGCAATCAGCCTGGGGACATACATATAGAATATAGACTGCATAGCTTTCAAACCAATACACCTGGATATAGCAGGATTGCAGCTAAGTCTTAATTCCCTTGCTGATTATTCAGAAGCAAGCATAGAGTGTCTGTTTTCAGAGCCCATACCTGCCCCTGCATAGACCCATAAGGAATTTAAGAACTCATATATTGTGCCCCACTGGAGGCCTAGTACTCCAGAATGACAAGCAAAAGAAATACTAGACCAACGAAAGGTGCACACACCTCAGTTATGAAAAATTATCTAATAACTACAGATTCTGCCCCGGCCAGCACCAGGGCCTTGCAGGAGCCAAATAAACATACTGCCACGGCACAAGCTCACGGATCTGAGGCTCAGACCCAACACCAAAACTATATTACTAAAGAGGACATCAAACATCTGTCTTCTAAAGAAGATATCAAAGAAGCTATGCTAGATTTCAAGTCGATGTTTGGAGAATTAAAGAAAGATTTAACAGCTGTGGACCAGCGTGTAACCCAGATGGCAGAAAAACACGAAACTCTCAGCTCGGACCTCCAGCACCAATCCAGCATTCTGCAGGCCCAAGAGGGTGTAGTCCAGAATCTTATGGCACGCATCAAGGATTTAGAAAACAGGAGTCTGAGGAATAACCTCAGATTGCAGGGTGTTCCTGAGTCAGTTGACCCCCCTTCCCTGCAAAAATACATCCAGGAGTTCGTCAGATATCTTAAAAATGCAGATTCTGCTCCAGAGGTCCAAATAGAGCACACAGGGCCCTGCGCCCCAATACCACAAAATAGAGCGCCCCCTAGAGACATCATAATAAAGTTACTATCCTTTTAAAGATAAAGAGGACATCCTGAAGTTTGCTAGGATAAAGCATCCTTTGGAATTCAAAGGCTCTGAAATACAGGTGTACTCAGACCTATGTCCGACTACCCTACAAAAGAGACAGGACTTGAGGTTTATCACATCAGTATTGAAAGAAAAGAAGATACTGTACAGGTGGGGTTTTCCCACAAGTCTCATTGCCACCAAGAACAATGCAAGCCCTGGGCATTGACATAAGACCACCTCTGTCTGCTGCTCCGGCACTCCCACCCGGAGAAGACCCAAATGAGATCCTGCAACTTCCTGGCTGAGAGACACTGGCATTAAGCCATAGCTGGTACTAGTCCTTTCTCTTCCAAAGCCTAGGGGGAAATCAGTTTAACCCCCCCAAGGGACTTATTTGATATGTTCACTGTGGTCACTGAAGGGCAGTTCAGATAAGTCAATGTGTATTGTTGTTTACTACTGTTTGCAATGTTTTATGTCTTAGATAATTCACCTCCCTAGTGGGAATACCCAAGAATCCAGATGGTTGGGGGGAGCTGCTGTCCTCAATCTCGCCCTGAAAGCCCATAGCTTGTAAACACTTGCTACATAGAACCAGTACAATGTACACAACACTTAGTTATACCCATATTGCACTGCTATGGTTGGGCCAATAACAGGCACAATCTAGATTTGTGGCAAACTATTTGGCGCAAGATGTTGATTATAATAAGGACATAGCTAGGGGCCACGGTGGAAGCCTTAAAGGGACAGTCTACACCAGAATTTTTATTGTTTTAAAAGATAGATAATCCCTTTATTACCCATTTCCCAGTTTTGCATAACCAACACAGTTATAATAATATACTTTTAACCTCTGTGATTATCTTGTATCTAAGCCTCTGCAAACTGCCCCTTTTTTCAGTTCTTTTGACAGACTTGCAGTCTAGCCAATCAGTGTCTGCTCCCAGATAACTTCTTGTGCACGAGCACAGTTATTCTAGGTTAAGCTTTCAACTAAGAATACCAAGAGAACAAAGCAAAATTGGTGATAAAAGTAAATTGGAAAATTGTTTGAAATTACATGCTCTATCTGAATCATGAAAGTTTATTTTGGCCTAGACTGTCCCTTTAACGCTGACTCCTCATTAATATATGTTGGAGACCCGCTGGGGTGAACAGGTTTATATTTTAAATAGACTCAACAGTTTAAACATGTTTGATTGCACTGTTCTGAATGTATTTAGCTGCACTATAGTTCTCAAACACTAGATTAGATAGGCTATAGAAACGACACCCATATCTCAGGAATGCACAGATTTTTTTTATGTGAAGATGTGGGGAAAACTACCCCTGATTTGTTGTTGTAACACTTGTTGTATACCTTTTTTCCGCACTTACTGACTGCGAGGATTGTATATTAACTTATTGTTTTCAGCGCAGTACTTGCACTGGTCTTTTCTCTTGACTCAGAAGTCAATTCACTCTACCCCTTCCCCCCCCCCCCCATTTCTTTTTTCTTCTTTTTTTTTTTTCCTTTTCCTCACCATTTCCTTGCCCCATCCCCAGCATGGCCCCACAACGAAACCGCATTAAACTACCTGTAAAACTTCTCACTATAAACGTTAAGGGATTTAATAGCCCTAGCAAGCACTCTATAGTTCTAAGAGACCTACATAGATTAGGGGGAGATTTGAGATATATATATATAGATAGAGAGAGACAAGAAACGCGAAACGCACTACTCCGCTACACACAAACCCAAATCGTTTAGTCACCGATATCCTACTGCACACTTTACGTCAGGTCCCGAGAAAAAAAAATGGTGTGGCTATTCAGCTTAGCGCTAAACTGCTATTTCAGCTCACGCAGGCGCATCGCGACCCAGAGGGCAGGTACCTGATTCTCACTGGCTCCCTCTTCGGAAGACCCATCACACTGGCAAACATATATTGTCTTAACCAATCCCAGCATTCTTTCCTTCAGAACATCACCCGTAAAATCCTTGAAATACAAACGGGTATTTTGTTCTTGGGCGGGGACCTCAATGCATCCCTAGACCCCACCCTAGACACATCAAACGGTATCTCCAGCACTCCCCACAAGACACTTAGGCGCATGGCCTCCTCCTTAAAAGAGTTGGCACTTAACGATATCTGGGGCACACAGCACCCTACCTCAAGGGATTTCACCTTCTACTCCAATCCTCATAGAAAATATTTGAGGATAGACTACCTATTTACCGACCCAACAGGCCTCACCACCACCACTAGTAGTAACATTCATTCTATCACTTGGTCCGACCATGCGCCAGTTAGCTGTTCCATCCTCTGGCCCAATGTCCCTGTCACACCCTTTGTGTGGAATCTAGATGATACACTACTTGACAACCAGTTATTCAAAATAGAAATTCAAGAGGCGTTGGTAGACTATTTCCAACTCAACACTGATGAAGGCATTAAAAATACAAATATTTGGGAGGCACATAAGTGTACCATCAGAGGCATTCTTATCAAACGGAAGGCTAAACTTGTCGGACAAAAAAAAGATCGCTATCACACACTCCTGTCCCGGGTCACGAACGCAGAGCACACCCACAAGATGCATCCGGCGGATGAAGCTCTCCAGGCATCCTTAACCCTGGCTAGAATAGAACTTCTGCACTTTTTGCAGGAGGAACATCAAAAGAAAGATTTTATTCTTAGGCAGCAATTTTTTGAGCAGGGAGACAAAGCAGGGAAACTACTGGCCAGGGCTATCTTGCGTAAAAAACTAAAATCTTACGTCCATCAAATGACGGGCCAAGCGGGTACCGTCAGTGCTGATGGGAAATCTGACATTTTTAGCACTTATTATGAATTCCTATATAATATAAAGCACCACCATGAAGAAGGTGGGGACCAGGGTATTTCGACTTATCTATTTATTTAATGTTTAGTTGCCTAGATTATCTAAGCAAGACGCTGATTCACTGGATACCCCCTTCACGCTAGAGGGAATTAAAAAAAAAAAAAGCCATTAAAGATTTCCCGATAGGCAAAAGCCCAGGGCCAGACGGCTTTGGAGCTAGGTACTATAAATTATTCGTAGACATTCTGGCCCCTGAGTTACTGAATATTTTCAAGGTCCCGCTTGCACTCGTTTCAACAGATGCTGAAAAAGAATTTGACCAGATTAATTGGTCCTTCATGCAACATACTTTGAGCAAATTCGGCTTCGGGCCTAGGTTCATTAAGAATGTGATGTCATTATACTCTACGCCGAAGGTGAGGGTAAATGGCACCCTATCCAAAACATTCCAAATTAAAAACAGTACAAGGCAGGGATGCCCCCTCTCACCACTTCTATTTGCCCTTACTATTGAGGTACTAGCTTGTAAAATTAGAGCCAACCCACAGATAAAAGGCATCAATATAGGTGGCTCAGAGCACAAACTTGCAATGTACGCGGACGATGTCCTCTTGACGATATCTGATTCAGTCAGGTCACTGCTTAAAATCCGAAATTCTAAACATCACGGAACCCCCTAGCATCTTTGATGCCGTTAAATCCAACTGTCCTATAAAAATTGCCCATCACTCCATAAAATATCTTGGTATCACGATTACACCTGAATTGGGGGAACTGGTAGAACTAAATTTATAAACGCATACAAAATTAAATCATTAGCGATTGTGCTAACTGGAAAAACAAAACCATTTCCTGGCTAGGGTCGGGTTGGTGTCAAGATGAACGTGCTATCAAGAGTGTTATACATCCTACAGACAGTCCCTTTGTCTGCATCACACTGTCTACATCACATACAATCAGCTATGGAAGCCTATATCTGGAATGGGCAAAAACCTAGAATCAGGAGGAAAACTATCTACCTGCCTAGAAATAGAGGGGGAATAGGGGTCCCACACTTAAAAGAATACCAAAGAGCCATAACCCTACAGAGACTAGTAGAATGGAGTCAAAATTCACTTAATAGAGCATAGATAGATAAAAATATATATATATATAAATAGATAACGAAATCCTCCAGAGGAGAAATGTAGGATTGATCCGTACAGAGTCTTTTATCTCTACTTTCAGCTCGCCAGTCCCACCTATCAATGAAAACCCCGACCTAGGTATAGAATTCAGACCACATATCCCTGGCAGATCATACCCTTTTGCAGATTCCTCGATATCTAACATACACCAACAAGGTAAAATAAAAACACAAGAGGAGTTAGCTGAGTGGGACCAAACTATCTTCATGTCATGGTTCAGAATGGCGCAAATCACACACTACTTTAATTCCCATAAAGAAAAATCTTCATTAACCAGACATAAAACAATCTTTGAGGTCTTGTGTATAATGTCTCAGGCCCCATCACACTTAATATCGCAACTTTACAAACTCTTATTGGCAAAGGGAGAATCCACCCTTCCGACATATGTACAAGCCTGGCGGGCTGACGTGGAACAGGACATAGAATTTGAGGATTGGCTTAAGATCTTTGAAAAAGCTATAAGAGCATCCGTATCTGCTAGAATACAAGAGATGCTCTACAAATTTTTAAGCAGATGGTATTTGACTCCCCAACGACTTAGAAAAATTTATCCTAACACAAGTGGTGAGTGCTGGAGGGGATGCGGGGAGGAGAGTACCCTCTTACACATTTGGTGGCCGTGCCCACACATACGCCCTTTCTGGGAGGAGACTCTGAGAGAGATGGGTAGGATTCTCAAGATTGGTATCGCTCCCAGGTCAAGTTATCTTATTTATCATGAGCTACCCAAGGTCATCAGAGAAGACGGGTACCTGCTCTTTCTGCTAATGCTGAGTGGAGCAAAAGGATTAATACCATTATACTGGAAAAAGCAGCATATCCCAAGCTTGCAGGAATGGAGAGACAGGGTAGAAGAATTGCTCAGACTCAAGATATCACTATCTCAAAACTGGCAAATTAGGCACACATGAAATTATGCTATTGACTTGGGAGGGACAGGGATTGTAATACTCACTCAGAGCTACGCTCTGTTCCGGATCACACACTCGCTCCCGCCCCCTTCTCCTTCCCACACTTCAATTTTTATTTTTTTCTTCTCTCTTTCTTCTTTCTTCCTCCCTCCTAGCTCTTTCCTCCTCCTCTCTTCTCTCTCTCCCACTCCCAAGGGTGACCACATCAGGTAACCAGTTACTCTCAGCTGTATGTAGTAAGTAAGTTGAAGATCTGTATTGTGTTGTTAAGATGAATACCTGATGTACTCTTTCAAGGTCTCATACTACAAAAATGAGCTGTTCTATTACAACACATGAGAAACACTAAAATGTGGTTACAAGCTCAAAGTTAATGGACTTGATTCAACTGCTCACTCTCGGATGACAACCAGATTTAAAATATTAAATATTCTAGACTTATATTGTATAGAGTGTGTCATAAAGAACCACTTACATGTAAAAGTATATGCGGATGTTTATGTTATCATTTTGCTGTACATGTAATGCTACAACCCGTCTCATTAATAAAGCTTGTTTCGTTAAAAAAAAAAATTACTTTCACTTTAAAAAAAAAATAAAAAATTTCCTTTTGTATTTTTATGCGAATGGTTCAATTATTCGTTTTGTAATATTTTTAAAATACAAATTTTATTGTGTGCTTTTGTAATGTATATGCATCTCCTCCCCGTACAAAAATTAAGTATATGCCCCTTAGCAAGACACTAGCTTTAGATCATTCCACTAGGGAAATAGAAGTCCTGGCGAACATTCTTTGATAATCTCACCAGCCCAGAGACCTTTAGATCATCGGGCCCAAGGTCCAATAACCAGCCAAAACCTAGGTTTCTTGTACCCTAATAAAAGGTATATTGTACACTAATCACAGGTATATTGGTATTTGCTTACATTTAAATAAGAACGCCATGCTCTAACTCCTGTTTTTGTGGTTTTTAAATAGCTCATGCCAAAAAGACTAAACCAAGGACTTAGACAAGAAATACAGTCAAATCCTGATAAATGAAGCACAATATTATCTAACGCCCTCTAGCTGTGAAAAACTGTCAAATGCATTGAATTAAAGGGATACTAAACCCATTTTTTTTTCTTTACTGATTCAGATAGAGCATGCAATTTTAAACAACTTTCTAATTTACTTCTATCAATTTTCCTTCGTTCCCTCTCTAACTTTATTTGAAAAGCAGGAATGTAAAGCTTAGGAACCGGACCATTTTTTGGTTCAGCACCTGGGTAGAGCTTGCTGATAGGTGGCTTAAACGTAGCTTAAAGGGACACTAAACCCACATTTTGTCTTTCATGATTCAGATAAAACCTGCAACTTTCTAATTTCTATTCCTATTATTATTTTTTCTTCGTTCTCTTGCTATCTTTATTTAAAAGGCAGGAATGTGATGCATAGGAGCTGGCATAAATTTTTGGTTGAGAACCTGGGTTATGCTTGCTTATTAGTGGGTAAATGTAAGCCTCCAATAAGCCAGCGCTATCCATGGTGCTGAACCAAAAATGGTCCGGCTCCTAAGCTTTACATTTCCTGCTTATCAAATAAAGATACCAAGAGAACGAAGAAAAAATTGATAATAGGAGTTAATTAGAAAGTTGCTTAAAATTTCACGCTCTATCAGAATCATGAAAGGAAAAAAATTGGGTTCAGTGTCCCTTTTAAGCTGTAGAGTTTTGCACACTTTTTTTCTCCCTTGCCCCCAGTAGTTTTTGTTTTCTTGAAGGTGGTTTATTTTAATGGTTTCAAAGCTAATTTTTAAACCTTTCCATAGTTATGTAAAGGACTGGAGATTTGGAGGGACATTATACATATGGTGTTTTACAGAGAACTAATGTGTTTTGTGCCAGGGAAGAGCGCCAATTGTACCTATTGGGGAGAAAACCAGAATGCTGTGAAATCAAATCACATTTTATTGAACATGTATGCTAAAGTAAAGCAATGAGAATACTGGATTATTAATTGATAAAGATGGCATCTGCTGGCAAGAAGACCGATCATTGTAATCCTACACAGAAGGAACTTCCTCTTATCAGGCGACAAAACACTTGGTAGAAGATGTTGAGCCAAGTCTCATATCAACAGGAACAGTCTAGATTTTTTTTTTATCTGTGATTTTAACTCAGAAGCAACTCTGCTAATGTGTCAGAGAGCTGTAGTTGCTGTGTACCCGCAGCTGTGACCTCCCTTTCTTTCTTGGCACACACAGAACTTGACATGAGCCCAACAACAAAATAATCTCTCAGCACTAGTTTAAAAATATATTTATCATTCAGTGATGTAGCCATTATTCCTACAAGAGTGTTAATAAACATGTGTGTTAGTATTTTGCACACTGAGCAGCAAAGTAAAAAAAAAAAAAGCTTCATTTTCTTGCCAAGTATCCAAAGCCTTAGCTAGCCTGCAATATTATTTCAGTGATATGTTCATTAAAAGCAAATGAACTGCTAATTATTTGAGCATGGAATCATGAAAAGTTTCCAATCCCTTAGAGAATGCTGGATTTTATTATTATTATTGTTATATTACTTTTTATTATTATTTTCCCTCAGGAGGAGAGACCAGATAGTAACCTGTTTTATACTTTATAAATTTAAAAAGGTTAAGCTTTGATTTGAATACATTCTTCTGTCTAGCATTTTTTTAGTGGTAGTACTTGTCTTGGGTATAATAGCTCTGTTTATACTAGTGATGTAACGTTACATTTTTAATGCACATACAATTCTTTGATTGTTGCTTGTATACACGTTTTGAAGAATGGGTTTTCTTTTGCAGTGAAAATCCATTCCTTTTAATTTTTGTGCAAGTACCCTACATGTTAACTAATCACTTAGGGGTAGATGTATTAAGCAGCCAATGCTACATTCTACCCCCAAAGTTTCTGGCTAGCCGGAAACAGAAGTTAATCAGCGGTCGTAAGACAGCTGCTTCTTAACTTGTAAGCCACCTCTGAGGCGGACAGCAATCATCCTGATCAAATACGATTGGAATGATTGACACCCCCTGCTAGCGGCCGATTGGCCATGAATGTAGAGGGGGCGGCATTGCACAAGCATTTAACCAGAAATTATTAATTATTAAATAATTGTTAAATTCCGACATCAGATGCTGTTGGCATTTAGAGATGTCTGGTGGACATGATTCGCTATAGCGAATCATGTCCGCCCGCCATTTGTTAAATCGGCCCCTATATGTTGAGATTTTAGCTGCTATATGTAGGGATGTGCTGTATGACAAACTTGACACTGAATTTATGCATTAACAGTATTTAAAGGTATAGAAACGTCAAATTTAAACTTGAATGATTTAAATAGAGAGTGTTATTTTAAGACACGTTTAAATTCACTTCTATTTTCAAATGTGCTTCGTTCTCTTGGTATCCCTTGTTGAAAAATAATACGCACATAACCTGCCCTAGTGGGAGCTAGCTGCTAGTAGTGCAATGCTGTTCCTTCAGCAATGGACAACAGAATTAAGCATATTTGATCATAGAAGTACATTGGAAAGTTGTTTGGAATTGTATGTTCTGTCCGAATCATGAAATGTTAGGGTTTCCTGTCCCTGTAATTCTGTTAAATATTAATATAATTCATCTGAATGTAATAAAAATGCCTGATGTATAATTGAAACTAGGTAAGCAAATCAATTATGATCATTTGAACACAAGTTTTGTAAAGCAGTCACAATTGGCTATCGTACTTGGTTTGAATCATGCCTGCTTTCTAAATTATGTTTTTTTCCCCCTAAAAAATGTACATACATTTTTGCCTAATTTTAGACTTAAAGATACACTGTTGGGAAAAAAAGGGCATGCTCTAATTTCTTGCACCACTCACCGTAGAAATCTGTGTTTAACCCCCACAAACTGGTAAACATGTTGCTAAAGTCTCTCTTGTCAGCCCAGAAGCATGCTCCTGAGCTGAACACAGCAGGTTTACAAAACAATATCAAAGTTACGGGCCTAGTACCTTTTAGACAGCAGTTTAGCATCAGCATATTTTCTCTCACACAGGTTCTAAAAGCCCTAGCACACACTATTTAACAAGATCTAATTGACATTAAAGGGATAGTGAACACCAAAAATGTTATTGTTTAAAAAGATAGATATTCCCTTTTATTTACCATTCCCCTGTTTTGCATAACCAACACTGTTATAGAAATATACTTTTTACCTCTGTAATTAGTAATTACCTTCTATCTAAGCTTCTGTTAACTGCCTTCTTATCTCAGATATTTTGACAGACTTGCATTTCAGGCAATTAGTAATGACTCTTAAATAACTTCACATGCGTGAGCACAGTGTTATCTATATGAAACACATGAACTAAATAGGGGTAGACCAATATCGTGGTCTTCAAGGCCGATACCGATTATCGGCCGCCTTTCAGGCCGATAACAGATATCAGGGTCCGATATTCTGTACATTTTAAAATTAAAATTATTTGCAAACTTAGCATAATACAGTGTCATCTGAAAGTGAGAGTTAAAATGTGTTATAGCCCTCCATTTTGTGCAATGTATGAAGCAAGATAACTTACAATTTGGTCTTACAAGGGGACTTTTTATAGAGGAATATCAATATATCCTATTGTGAATCCTATTTAAAAAACAAAACAAAAAACAACAACATTATTTTCATGTTGACCCACAACTCCAGAGACTTCCTTCAGTGGCACTTAGTGGTGTTGGAAGTATATTCCCATATCGCACTACAGACCAGATTTATAGTATTCTGTAACACTTTATGCCAAGTGTAAACCTATATCACACTACAGACCAGATTTATAGCTCCCGGTACCCCTTTATGCCAAGTGTAAGCCCATATCGCACTACAGAGTATGTTTATTTCTTCTATAAGGTACGACGAGTCCACGGATTCATCCTTTACTTGTGGGATATTATCCTCCTGCTAACAGGAAGTGTCAAAGAGCACCACAGCAGAGCTGTCTATATAGCTCCTCCCTTAGCTCCACCCCCAGTCATTCTCTTTGCCTACTCTAAGTACTAGGAAGGGTAAAGTGAAAGAGGTGATAAAATGTTAGTTTTTATTTTCTTCAAGCAAGAGTTTTTTATTTTAAATGGTACCAGTGTGTACTATTTACTCTCAGGCAGCAGATGGATGAAGATTTCTGCCTGGAGGCTGATGATCTTAGCATTTGTCACTAAGATCCAGAGCAGTTCCCACAGAATGGCTGAGGGGTACAAGAAACTTCAGTGTGAGGAACGTTTTCATGCTATATAGTAGTGAGGTATGTTCAGTAATTTTTTCTGGAGAGACTGTGTTATTTCAGAAAGGCTGACAGTATCCCCATGAGGGTAAGGGTAAGCAGTAATCCTAAGAGATATAGAAGGGTATTACTAGGCTTGCATAAGGGGCTTATAAAAAAATGGTTGACACTGAGTTTGGAATGTTTGTGGGCAAATGTTTTGTGAGCTGGGAGTGCCGTTTACGTTTTTTGGGCAATAACGTTTTTTGGAGACTTTATTGAGGGTACACTTTGGCTTCTTTTTGGGTCTCAGAACCCACATGGCTAGTTTGAAACCGCTCTGGTGCGGTTCATTTAGGCTGACAAAACATTGAGATGGGCGGGGCCTATTTTCGCGCCTCAGATGCGCAGTTGTATTTACAAAGCAAGCAGCAAGCTCCAACTCAGAAGGGCCCTTGTGGAAGTTTTGGGCCAAATCGAAGCTTTAACCCCATTTTTCCAATCCCTGAGGGCAGGTAGGCGCGACAGCAGGGCTATGGCGAGGTGCAGGGGGTGTTTTTTTTCCGGATTTAGGCTCATTAACTATCCGGTTTTCACAATAAAGGGTTAAGTGTGTTTTGTTTCTTGTGGGGCAAACTTAACTGCATAAATTGAATCTTATATAAAAAATTGGTGTATTTTAAAGCAGTTTTGCAGAACGTGTATGCTTTTTTTTTTTCTTTCTCTTAAAGGCGCAGTACCGTTTTTTAAGATTATTTTTTCTCTAAAAGTGTTTTCAAGCTTGTTTGTGGTCATTACTAGCCTGTTCAACATGTCTGACATTGAGGAAAGCCAATGTTCAATGTGTTTAGAAGCCATTGTGGAACCCCCACTTAAAATGTGTCCCTCATGCACTGAAAGGGCAATAAATTGCAAAGAACATATTTTAGCTACTAAAAGTATGTCGCAGGATGATTCTCAGTCAGAAGGAATCAGGTTATGCCATCTAATTCTCCCCAAGTGTCCCAACCATTAACGCTCGCACAAACGACGCCAAGTAATTCTAGTGCGTCTAATTCTTTCACCCTGCAAGATATGGCCGCAGTTATGAATACTACCCTCACAGAGGTTTTATCTAAGCTGCCTGGGTTGCAGGGGAAGCGCAGTAGGTCTGGTGTGAGAACAAATGCTGAGCCCTCTGACGCTTTATTAGCCATATCCGATGTACCCTCACAATGTTCTGAGTTGGGGGTGAGGGATTTGCTGTCTGAGGGAGAGATTTCTGATTCAGGAACGATGTTCCCTCTGACAGACTCAGATATGACGGCTTTTAAATTTAAACTAGAACACCTCCGCTTGTTGCTCAGGGAGGTTTTAGCAACTCTGGATGATTGTGACCCTACTGTAGTTCCAGAGAAATTGTGTAAAATGGACAGATATCTAGAGGTTCCTGCCTACACTGATGTTTTTCCGATCCCTAAGAGGATTTCGGACATTGTCACTAAGGAGTGGGATAAACCAGGTATTCCGTTTTCTCCCCCTTCTACTTTTAAGAAAATGTTTCCCATATCAGACACCATGCTGGACTTGTGGCAGACGGTCCCTAAGGTGGAGGGGGCTATTTCTACCCTGGCTAAGCGTACAGCTATACCTATTGAGGACAGTTGTGCTTTCAAAGATCCTATGGATAAAAAATTAGAGGGTCTCCTAAAGAAAATTATTTATTCATCAGGGTTTTCTTCTGCAACCTATAGCGTGCATTGTTCCTGTAACTACTGCAGCTGCTTTTTGGTTCGAGGCTCTGGAGGAGGCTCTTCAGGTTGAGACCCCATTGGATGATATTCTGGAAAGAATTAGGGTTCACAAGCTACCCAATTCTTTCATTACAGATGCTGCTTTTCAAATGGCTAAAATGGCGGCAAAGAATTCAGGTTTTGCCATTTTAGCGCGTAGAGCGTTATGGCTTAAGTCCTGGTCTGCACATCCCTATCCACAAGGATCATCACCAGTTCCTCAGGTTCGCCTTTCTGGACAAGCATTACCAGTTTGTGGCTCTTCCCTTCGGGCTGGCCACAGCTTCCAGAATTTTCACAAAGGTGCTAGGGTCCCTTCTGGCAGTTCTAAGGCCGCGGGGCATAGCAGTGACGCCTTATCTGGACGATATCTTAATTCAGACGTCAACTTACCAACTAGCCAAATCTCACACTGACATCGTGTTGGCTTTTCTGAGATCTCACGGGTGGAAGGTGAACGTAAAAAAGAGTTCACTTCTCCACCTCACGAGAGTTCCATTCCTGGGAACTCTGATAGATTCGGTAGACAGAAAATTTTTCTGACGGAGGTCAGGAAATTAAAGATTTTAACCACCTGCCGAGCTCTTTATTCCATTCCTCGGCCTTCCGTAGCTCAGTGTATGGAGGTAATCGGACTAATGATAGCGGCAATGGACATAGTTCCATTTGCTCGCTTGCATCTCAGACCACTGCAACTATGCATACTCAAACAGTGGAATGGGGATTATGCAAATTTATCTCCTCAGATAAATCTGGATCAAGAGACCAGAGACTCTCTAATTTGGTGGTTGTTACAGGATCATCTGTCCCAGGGAATGTGTTTCCGCAGGCCAGCATGGGTCATAGTGACGGCGGACGCCAGCCTATTAGGCTGGGGTGCAGTCTGGAATTCCCTGAAAGCACAGGGAGTGTGGACTCAGGAGGAGGCTCTCCTCCCGATTAAATATTCTAGAATTGCGAGCGATATTCAACGCGCTTCAGGCGTGGCCTCAGCTGGCTTCGGCCAGATTCATAAGATTCCAGTTGGACAATATCATGACTGTAGCATATATCAATCATTGGGGGGGGGGAAAAGAGTTCTCTAGCGATGATAGAGGTTACCAAAATAATTCGATGGGCAGAGACTCACTCTTGCCATCTATCAGCAATCTATATCCCAGGAGTGGAGAACTGGGAAGCGGATTTTCTAAGTCGTCAGACTTTTCATCCGGGGGAGTGGGAACTCCATCCGGAGGTGTTTGCACAATTGATTTAATGGGGCACACCACAATTGGATCTGATGGCGTCTCGTCAGAACGCCAAACTTCCTTGTTACGGGCCCAGATCACGGGATCCTCAAGCAGTACTGATAGATGCTCTAGCAGTACCTTGGTCGTTCAACCTGGCTTATGTGTTTCCACCATTTCCTCCCCTCCCTCGTCTGATTGCCAGAATCAAACAGGAGAGAGCTTCGGTGATTTTGATAGCACCTGCGTGGCCACGCAGGACTTGGTATGCAGACCTGGTGGACATGTCATCTCTACCACCATGGACACTGCCACTGCGACAGGACCTTCTCATTCAAGGTCTGTTCCAGCATCCAAATCTAGTTTCTCTGCGACTGACTGCCTGGAGATTGAACGCTTGATTTTATCTAAGCGGGGATTCTCTGAGTCGATCATAGATACCTTGATTCAGGCTCGAAAGTCTGTCACTAGGAAAATTGATCATAAGATATGGCGTAAATATCTTTTTTGGTGCGAATCCAAAGGCTACTCATGGAGTAAGATCAGGATTCCTAGGATTTTGTCCTTCTCCAAGAAGGATTGGAGAAGGGGTTATCAGCTAGTTCCCTAAAGGGACAGATATCTGTTTTATCAATTTTACTACACAAGCATCTGGCAGATGTTCCAGACGTTCAGTCGTTTTGTCAGGCTTTAGTTAGAATCAAGCCTGCATTTAACTCCGCCATGGAGTTTGAATTTAGTTCTTCAAGGGGTACCGTTTGAACCTATGCATTCCATCTTCTATCTTGGAAAGTTCTGTGTTTAGTTGCTATCTCTTCGGCTCAAAGAGTTTCTGAACTATCTGCATTGCAATGCGACTCACCTTATCTTGTTTTCCATTCTGATAAGGTGGTTTTGCGTACCAAACCTGGATTCCTTCCTAAGGTTGTTAATAATAAGAATATTAATCAGGAAATTGTTGTTCCTTCCCTGTGTCCTAATCCTTCCTCTAAGAAGGAGCGTCTGTTGCACAACTTGGACGTGGTTCGTGCTTTGAAGTTTTACTTGCAAGCGACCAAAGATTTCCGTCAAACATCTTCTTTGTTTGTTGTCTATTCTGGAAAACGTTGAGGTCAAAAAGCTACGGCTACCTCTTTCTTTTTGGCTGAAAAGCATCATCCGTTTGGCATACGAGACTGCTGGACAGCAGCCTCCTGAAAAAATTACAGCTCACTCTACTAGAGCGGTGGCTTCCACATGGGCTTTTAAAAATGATGCTTCTGTTGAACAGATTTGTAAGTCTGCGACTTAGTCGTCACTTCATACCTTTTCCAAATTTTACAAATTTGATACTTTTGCTTCTTCAAGGCTATTTTTGGGAGAAAAGTTCTTCAAGCAGTGGTGCCTTCTGTTTAGCCATCTGTCTTGTCCCTCCCGTTCATCCGTGTCCTATAGCTTTGGTATTGTATCCCACAAGTAAAGGATGAATCCGTGGACTTGTCGTACCTTATAGAAGAAAAGTAAATTTATGCTTACCTGATAAATTAATTTCTTCTATGGTACGACAAGTCCACGGCCCACCCTGTAATTTTAAGACAGATTATAATTTTTTATTTTAAACTTCAGTCACCTCTGCACCTTTTAGTTTCTCCTTTTTATTCCTGTACCTTCGGTCGAATGACTGGGGGGTGGAGCTAAGGGAGGAGCTATATAGACAGCTCTGCTGTGGTGCTCTTTGCCAATTCCTGTTAGCAGGAGGATAATATCCCACAAGTAAAGGATGAATCCGTGGACTTGTCGTACCATAGAAGAAATTAATTTATCAGGTAAGCATAAATTTACTTTTTATAGCATATTCTCTACCACTTTATGCTAGGTTTATGCCCATATCACAATACAGAGCAGGTTTAAATAGTATCCTGTACCTCTTTATGCCAAGTATATGCCCATATCAAAGTACAGACAAGATTTATAGTATGTACTACCCACTGGGAAGTAATACTCTCCAGCCCACAGAGAGTGAGAGCCCCAAACTAGACAGTGATATCTTTGCCCAAATGTGTTAATGCACTGCTGCAGAGGACATTGAATAAATGTATAAGCCTCAGCTACATCAGCTCTTGACTGGCACAGGCTTAGAAAAATGACTGGCACAGGCTTAGAAAATAACTAACCCGGCTTGTACAACACATCAGCTGAATTGCTTTTCCCCTATCATATAACTGTGTGGCCGGTTGTGCAGAGCTGCTACAGTACATGCCTCTAATCCTCTACCGCTGTGCTGGGAGCTCCGCCTGCAGGGTTTGTAGGGGTGACTTTGAAGACGTCATGACGTGGTGCGGCTCCTCAAATGCTATCCGCAGGAGCAAATTCATTGAGCTTGATATCGGGCATATCGGTGAGTTTGGTGCCAATAACGTTAGAAATTGGGGATATCGGCCCAAAATATTGGCAGCACCAATTATCGGTCGACCCCTAGAATTAACGCTCTCTAGCTGTGAAAAACTGTCAAATGCATTCAGATGAGGCGGGCTTCAAGAGCTTAGAAATTAGCATATGGGCCCATCTAGGTTTAGCTTTCAACTAAGAATCGCAAGAGAACAAAGCAAATTTGATAATAAAACTAAATTAGAAAGTTTTATAAAATTGCATGCCCTATCTGAATTACGAAAGTTTAATTTGGACTTTACTATCCCTTTTAATTAGCTGCTGGTGTAAAACTTTAGCTTGTGGGGAAAACCTGAACTCACCTGCCGCATCCAAATTGTGGATACTGTCCCATAATACGCAATTAATACATTTTCATTTCCACCAAGAATGTTTCAGAATTTGTGGGGAAACATATACTCCATTTGTACAACATCTCTTGAGCTCTGTCATAAAGTATATATAATGTTGTGGGGGGGGGAGTGTGGGGCGACCGTGGGTGTCTTGTGACTCAAGTTCAGAGCGCCAGGCCCTTATTTTAAGATGACAATTTTGCACTAGAATGTCCCTTTAATCATTCAGCTGTTGGCAAGTATGCTTTGCAATTACTGCAGAAATTTTGTCTTCATGTTTAACATGTTGTTCCACTTTATTTTATATTTTTCAGCTTCCAACCTGACACACTACTTCAGCCCAGTAGCTGTCGCTAGTAACCCTACCAGAGTCCTCATGCTGGTAGTTGCAGTCCTTCTGGCCTATTGGTTTGCCTCTTTGTTCCTGGGATTCTTTTTCTACATCTTGCATTTTATTTTTGGACGCTTCTTCTCAGTGGTCCGCGTGATTCTTTTCGCTCTCTCCTGTGTGTACATTCTGCAGAAATATGAAGGAGAGCCAGAACATGCCATGATCCCTCTGTGCTTTGTTGTTGCCATCTATTTTATGACAGGACCTGTTGGTCTTTACTGGAGAAGAAGCAGCAACAACTTAGAAGAGAAAATTGACCACCTTGACAACCAAATTAGGCTTCTAAATATCCGTCTAACAAGAGTCATTGAAAGCCTGGATAGAGCTGGTGAACAATAGTCCTTATGTATTATTCACTCTACACCAGCTAGAAAAAAAGCACCATTCTGTTGATACACAATTTCAGAGTGTGACTAAGATATGAATGAATTAATGATTTAAGTTTTCTTTGTTTTTGTTTTGTTTTTTTCTATAGGGAGGTTTATATGAATAGAACAGCTGTAGTTCATTTGTTTCAATTCTTTAATGCTGAGGTTCTGTATTTTCTTGCCTCCAGAATGTTAAAACTAGAAGAAAGCAAGAAATAGTTAAAGGGATAGTAAACCCAATTTTTTTCTTTCATGATTCAGATAAAGCATGCAATTTTAAGCAACTTTCTAATTTACTCATTTTATCAATTTTTCTTTGTTCTCTTGGTGTCTTTATTCAAAAAAGCAGGAATAAAAGCTTAGGAGACGGCCCATTTTTCGGTCCAGCACCCTGGATAACACTTGCTGATTGGTGTCTACATTTAGCCACCAATCAGCAAGCACTACTCAGGTGCTGAACTTAAAATGGTCCGGCTCCTGAGCTTCCTTTCCTGCTTTTCAAATAAAAATACCAAGAAAACAGAAAAAATTATAGTAGTACTGTAGTAGTAAATTAGAAAGTTGCTTAAATCTGCATGCTCTATCTGAATCATGAAAGAAAAAATTTGGTTTTTGTATCCCTTTTAAGTGCAAATATACTTTGTTGATAAATTTCTTTTTACACCGTTACCGTATTATGTGTGTTTTATTATATAAAAAATATGTAATCTAAATCAGTTGCCTACAAATCATGTATTACTTTCTCTCAAAAGAATTTTATTTGATGAATGATTTTTGTTTTTTTCCAGTTGGAATAGAACTGTTTATACTAAATGGAGGAAAGCTTTGATGGATAATTTACATGGTCACAGTGCGCAGCTTCGAATGACTGTTTAAACAGTATGAATTCTTTATTTTAATTGATAGCACAATTTTATTAAGATTTTTCCCACCCTCTGGGCTTCTTTAAACACTGTGTTCCTCTAAACATACCCATATACACTATTTGGGAAGATGAGTCTGTGTTTTAAAATATGTTCTATAGTTTAAATATACAAATATTCTATTGTTACGCGTGCATTGATGTGACTGTCCTTTTAATCGTGTCTGTACGTATGATTTTATGTACCTGTGTAATGTTAAAGCAACTCACTGCCTAACAAATCTATGTATATACTGATTTATATATATATTCTTGCCATTTAATTTCATTTCCTACCTGTTTTTAAGGCTTGATTTTTAGATATACATGTTAATCAAATGTTTTAATATATATATATATATGTATTGGGAGCATATTGTATTTCAATTTTTATAATTAGTCTCTTGCTTGCAATAAGTAATTTTCACACAGTGCTGTGGATTAAATAATGTAGATGTATTTAGTATATATCTAGCTAAGGCCAAGAGTAGATTGTGGTCAGAATATGGCTTTGTAGAATTGTTGGGGGATTTTTATGTACAATTATGTATTTTTATTGTTAGGAGTAGAAGTGCATTGAGTCTGTGTAGCTTAGACATGTTAGCAGCCAAATGTTTAGTATCTATTGCTGCTTAAAGCTTTCTCAGGGTCAGTAAGCAGCAATAAAGTTTTGTGCTGGTATTTCTCAAACAGCATTTTTTTGTAGTTCTGTTTGTAGGTAATTTTAGTGAATTTGTATCTTAATTTTTGGTTGATTGTTTTATTACTCAAATATATTTTGCTGGATTTATTGTGGTTTAAACAAAGGAAAACTTGAATCAATTTAAAAAAAAAAAAAAACTTGTTGCAAAGTAAACTTATGGGAAACAATATGTTTTTCTCACCTGTGTCAGGCATTTGGTATTTTGTTTGGTGAGTGATTGGTAGCTACATGCTTATGCCTCTTCTGATTGGCTCATGAGTGATGTATTCATGCATTACAAATCCTAATCCAGCTTGTGCCTACGTAACACCTTTGGATGTTTTTAACACGTAGTTGGCAGCAATCATTTGTTTAATACATTGTTGCACTAAAATGCTATTTGGTAAACCCTATATTGAATGTGTAAATCTTAGCCTGTTACTGCGCTATATACACTCTTATATAAATGTGTGTGTGCATTCTCTGTGTCTGCAGAGCGAGCCTGTATGGTCGTCATTGTTCACTTTTCTACAGTTGTTATTTATGGTTTTCAAATTCTGCAAAGATTTCACATTGCAGCACATCATTTATGCTAAAAATACTAAATCATTGCTGCACAGAGGGTGTAAAACTGGATTTGGTTGCCATTTTGTAAAGTAGTAATCGGATTTAACCTCATGTCATTAGTAAGGACAACTCTCCTGTCCCTTCAAATAAATCCAAAAATGTATGGCACTGGCATTTTTTTTAAAGTTAAAATAATAAATAAGTATACTTTAAGTATTGTTAAATATATTTTTATTTCTAAAAGCATAGAGATTTTCTAAATGTAATAAATTAAGGCAAATAAATAAAAATCTAATGAAATTCCTTTGCATTTAAAGACATCTTGGGCTGATTACACAAATGTTCACAGTACATATCTCTTTATATGGTCAGTTTCATTGTTCCTATATAAATAGGAGAGAAAAATCATAGTGTAACGTTGCTTAAAGGGACAGTATACTATAAAATAGTTTTTCCCTTAATGTGTTTCCAATTACTTTTTTTTACCAGCTGCAGAGTATAAAATGTATGAGATGTGCTTTTTTTAAGGCTTATTTGTGTATAAGAATTAGCTGATTTTGTGTTTTGAAGCCACAACCTAACAAAATGGGTTGAGCTTGTAGGTATAATCAGATCTCATTACTATATCAAATTCTATACATAGATCTGCTTCTTTATCTTATATCTGTCCATAAACCAATCACCAGTACTTGGCGAGAACAATGGAAAATTAACATTTTATTACCTTATCTCTTCTACCCACTGGGAGTGTAATTTCTTATACTGGCTGTGTTTGCCAAAATCTTTCAGGATGGGTGGGGATACCACAGGCTAAATAATCAATTTCAAATGCCAATATAAAGGTAATGGAAATACTTGTAAACAATTTAATACACTACAACAGGTAAAGTGGATAATTGGGAACAAATTAAAAGGGAGAAAATGTTTAAAGGTAAACTGTCCCTTAGTTATTCTTGCAGTATTTACATACATGTTAATGCACAGCACTTCTGTCTGCCTGAAAGGTTTTAAGTGATTGTGCAATGTTCAGTAACACTTGTATTACATTGACACTTAAATAATTGCATCGTTATTATAGTCACAGGTTAGCAGTGCAGTAAAAGATGTAAAGTCTTAGAAAAAGTAGTTACACTGCTTAAAGGGACAGTTTACTCAAAAAATTTCTCCCCTTTAATTTGTTCCCAATGATCCACTTTACCTGCTGGAGTGTATTAAATTGTTTACAAGTAGCTCCTTTACCCTTATATTGGCATTTGAAATTGTTAATTTAGCATGTGGTATCCCCACCTATTCTGAAAGTTTGTGGCCGCGCGTACCAGCTATAGATAAGCTTTGTAAACACAGCCAGCAGAAGAAATTACACTCCCAGTGCGATATAGCAGAGATAAGGTAATAAAATGTTGATTTTCCATTGTTCTCTCAAAGTATTGGTGATTGTTTTAAGGACAGATATAAGATAAAAAAGCAGGTATATGTACACAATGTGATACAGTAATGAGATCTGATTATACCTACAAGCTCAACCTATTTTATTAGGCTGTGGCTTCAAAACACAAAATCAGAGCTTTAATATACAGAAATAAACCTTAAAAAGCTAATTTTCATACATTTTTTACTCTGCAGTTGATAAAAAAAGCAATTGTAAACACATTAAGGGAAAACTATTTTACAGTATACTGTCCCTTTAAGTTACCTTTTAGTTGTACTCTGTTTGGGAAACTGCAAAGGCAGAAGGTCTTTCAAATAGAATCTGCCAAATCCTAATAATTTATGTCTGATTTATTCCACATATTTATAGTGCATTTTACATGTATATAGAATACCATTCGCACACATTTTATTTGAGTTTAAGTTTAAAATGTGTCATCTCTCTAGTATTACAGCTACTGTCTCCTATAGGATAACTACTGCTGTTTTGTTTATTGCTGCTATCTAAACCATGTTTGATTTTTCTTCTTGATATTGTGTTTGGGTACTCGGTATGCCCCGGGCACTGTACACAGAGTAGAGCACTGCTGTAGTGATATTTCAGTTTAATAACCTTTAAAAGGGGAGCTATGGTTAACTTTAAAAAGCCCGGGTTTATTCTATAATTATGTAATTATGTGTCGAGAGTGTTACTGTACATCATAGCCATATCTAAAGTATTGTGGGTTTTTATCATCTTTTATATTTACCATACTTAATTCTTTCTTGAGCCTGCACAGTGTTATACGTTTTTGCAACTGGCAGGTAACTTTTTAACTAGGCATGGGCATTCAGATGCTTTTTTATCATCCAAATGCGGAAGAAGTTGGCCGCTCGTGGCGTTTGGTTATTTTTTTTTTGTGTGTGCCAGATTCATTTCTTGTGAAATTGCAACATACTAAGATCTGTGGAAATTCTGAACTTAGTGTATTGCACTTTCACAAAAAGACATCTGGCACCAAAAAGAGCCGAACGCCACAAGAAGCTGCCGCCTTCCATATTTGGGTGAATGCCCACACCTTCTTTTAACCCTTTCACGAATTGCTGGCATATTGTCCTCAAATGGATTCATGTATAACTACTTTTTTTAAGGAGAGATGAGGGTTTAGCTGGTGTTAATTGTACAGTTGATATGTGTTGAAATTTCATTTTCTTTCAGACGAACTGCTAAAAGCTTCACCTTTTATTCTGATATTCTCTGTGTATGTCTACAAAAGTGAAACATTTCTGTAATCCAATATGGCCTACTGTCACATGTATTACTACAGAGGTCTGGTTACTGTAGAAGTGAGAAGTTAGACGTGATGCAATAAGTTGTAAGATCAGTATGTGATGCAATAAAAATGCATTTCTACATGTAGTAAATTAAGCTTTCATACAAATACATTGTATATAATGTTTGTCCTGCTGTTCATAGAAATGAGCTAGTTAAATCTAAAGATTATTGTCCAGAATTTCTTAAATATTTTATAATAGGACTCCATATAAGATAAATTATCTACATATAGTGTTTTGCATATAACATTAGTAGTAATATCTCCACTGATATGTATATTATTTCAGTATTTCAGAAAACGTACATTCATTTATATCAAATTTGATGGTTGTCGAGCTGAATATATAAAAATGTTTTCAATATTGTCTAATGAATCTTGTATTAACTTCGATTTTTAAATTATTCTCTTTCTAGTGGCAAAGTGTGTACTAGAACCATATTAAAACCTGTCAGAATTATACCCCACTAACATGCTTATACTTTGTAATTCTTCTATTCTCTATACCTATGTACTGTATTTTCATTTACAAATATTATATTAAACACAGTACTCTGCAATATATAAATAACAAAAAACTAAAAATGAAGAAATTACTGTCATGCAGTATATAAAATAGCTGAAACATAAATAACCAAATATACTGCACTTGAGTGAAATTGTTTAAGTATACACATCATACTACATTATTTAAATTCATAGTTCTAAAATAATATAATATTTATACCAGCATAATGTATATTCTAAGAATTTAAGTCTTATACATCTCTTCAAAACTCTGATAATTTGGTTGGGACATTGCAAAATACATTTTTTTAAAAAACCATTCTAGCACTTCTAAACTGTGGGTGAGTGTTATTGGTAATATTAAATATTTTTTTCTTTGCAAAATGAAGGGATTAAGTAGTTTTGGTTATAGCATAGACTATTGCTGCTGTGCACTGAAAATATTAATGTCAAAATTAATCTTTATTAATATAGTTCTATTTTTCTGTGCTTTTATGATTATTATTATTCTTAAATTGTGTTTTTATATGAATTACCAAATACCCTTTAAGATACATATTTTGCACTATCAATAAGTGGTAACTAAGAAAGTATGTGCAAGTTTGATTTGCATATGTGCTTTAATTTTCTCACAATAGCACGTCTGCAAAGTCTCCAAACGAATCTCCTCTTCAAGTGCTCAACTTTTAAATATATGTTGTATTGCAGCCTAGATAATTAAAGAGTAAATTAAATATTTAAGTGTCGGTTAATAATTTTATTAGTTCATTACTTATAAGAAACCTGTGTTTCCAATATAGTGTATGTATGGACTACTACCAATAACCTTATTTAACAAAGTACTGCCAGTTAAATGCATGGATATTTCTTGAAACATTGTTTAATGTCCTGTCCACACACTAATATATATATATATATATATATATATATATATATATATATATATATATATATATATATATATATATATATAATCAAATACACTGAATGTTACCACAAATTAATATAAGTGTGTGTGCAATAAATAACCTGTCAAAAATGTAAAAATGCTCTTGAAAAGTAATAGTTTTTCTTCTGTTATGTGTGATCAGTCCACGGGTCATCATTACTTCTGGGATATAACTCCTCCCCAACAGGAAATGCAAGAGGATTCACCCAGCAGAGCTGCATATAGCTCCTCCCCTCTACGTCAGTCCCAGTCATTCTCTTGCACCCAACGACTAGATAGGATGTGTGAGAGGACTATGGTGATTATACTTAGTTTTTATGACTTCAATCAAAAGTTTGTTATTTTAAAATAGCACCGGAGCGTGTTATTACTTCTCTGGCAGAGTTTGAGGAAGAATCTGACAGAGATTTTTTACTATGATTTTAACCGGAGTCGTTAAGATCATATTGCTGTTCTCGACCATCTGAGGGAGGTAAAGGCTTCAGATCAGGGGACAGCGGGCAGATGAATCTGCATTGAGGTATGTGGCAGTTTTTATTTTCTGAATGGAATTGATGAGAAAAGCCTGCCATACCGTTAAAATGACATGTATGTATACACTTCAGTATTCTGGGGATGGTATTTCACCGGAACTACTGTGTTAAAGGTCACTAATCCTTTTAATAACTATTCTCATGTTAAACGTTTTTGCTGGAATGTAGAATCGTTTACATTGCTGAGGTACTGTGTGAATAAATATTTGGGCATTATTTTCCACTTGGCAGTTTTTTGCTTTAATTGTGACAGTTTCGTTTCTCTTCACTGCTGTGTGGGAGAGGGAGGGGCCGTTTTTGGCGCTCTTTGCTACGCATCAAAAAATTCCAGTCAGCTACTTTTATATTTCCTGCATGATCCGTTTCATCTCTGATAGATCTCAGGGGTCTTCAAACTTCTTTGAAGGGAGGTAAATTCTCTCAGCAGAGCTGTGAGAATTCTTATAGTGACTGTGAATAAAAACGTTGCTTTGTATTTTTTATGTCAAATTTAATTATTGTTATTTTACTAATGGGAACAAACCTTTGCTAAAAGTTTTGTTGTTTTAAAGTTTGATGCTATAACTGTTTTTCAGTTCACTATTTCAACTGTCATTTAATCGTTAGTACCTCTTTGAGGCACAGTACGTTTTTTGCTAAAAAAGATTATAACCAAGTTGTAAGTTTTTTGCTAGTGTGTTAAACATGTCTGACTCAGAGGAAGATATCTGTGTCATTTGTTCCAATGCCAAGGTGGAGCCCAATAGAAATTTATGTACTAACTGTATTGATGCTACTTTAAATAAAAGTCAATCTGTACAATGTGAACAAATTTCACCAAACAGCGAGGGGAGAGTTATGCCGACTAACTCGCCTCACGCGGCAGTACCTGCATCTCCCGCCCGGGAGGTGCGTGATATTTTGGCGCCTAGTACATCTGGGCGGCCATTACAGATAACATTACAAGATATGGCTACTGTTATGACTGAAGTTTTGTCTAAATTACCAGAACTAAGAGGCAAGCGTGATCACTCTGGGGTGAGAACAGAGTGCGCTGACAATGCTAGGGCCATGTCTGATACTGCGTCACAGCTCGCAGAGCATGAGGACGGAGAGCTTCATTCTGTGGGTGACGGTTCTGATCCAAACAGATTGGACTCAGATATTTCAAATTTTAAATTTAAATTGGAGAACCTCCGTGTACTACTAGGGGAGGTCTTAGCAGCTCTCAACGATTGTAACACCGTTGCAATACCAGAGAAACTGTGTAGGTTGGATAAATACTTTGCGGTACCGGCGAGTACTGACGTTTTTCCTATACCTAAGAGACTAACTGAAATTGTTACTAAGGAGTGGGATAGACCCGGTGTGCCGTTCTCACCCCCTCCAATATTTAGAAAGATGTTTCCAATAGACGCCACCACTCGGGACTTATGGCAAACGGTCCCCAAGGTGGAGGGAGCAGTTTCTACTTTAGCTAAGCGTACCACTATCCCGGTGGAGGATAGCTGTGCTTTCTCAGATCCAATGGATAAAAAATTAGAGGGTTACCTTAAGAAAATGTTTGTTCAACAAGGTTTTATATTACAACCCCTTGCATGTATCGCGCCGATTACGGCTGCGGCAGCATTTTGGATTGAGTCGCTTGAAGAGAACCTTAGTTCCTCTACGCTAGACGACATTACGGACAGGCTTAGAGTCCTTAAACTAGCTAATTCTTTCATTTCGGAGGCCGTAGTACATTTAACCAAACTTACGGCTAAGAACTCAGGATTCGCCATACAGGCACGCAGGGCACTGTGGCTAAAATCCTGGTCAGCTGATGTTACTTCTAAGTCCAAATTACTTAATATACCTTTCAAGGGGCAGTCCTTATTCGGGCCCGGTTTGAAAGAAATTATCGCTGACATTACGGGAGGTAAGGGCCACGCCCTACCTCAAGACAAGGCCAAAGCTAAGGCTAGACAGTCTAATTTTCGTCCCTTTCGGAATTTCAAAACAGGAGCAACATCAACCTCCACTGCACCAAAACAGGAAGGAGCTGTTGCTCGTTACAGGCAAGGCTGGAAGCCTAACCAGTCCTGGAACAAAAGCAAGCAGGCCAGGAAACCTGCTGCTGCCCCAAAGACAGCATGAACCGAGAGCCCCCGATCCGGGACCGGATCTAGTAGGGGGCAGACTCTCTCTCTTCGCCCAGGCCTGGGCAAGAGATGTTCAGGATCCCTGGGCACTAGAGATCATATCTCAGGGATACCTTCTAGACTTCAAATTATCTCCCCCAAGAGGGAGATTTCATCTGTCAAGGTTGTCAACAAACCAGATAAAGAAAGAAGCGTTTCTACGCTGCGTACAAGATCTGTTAACAATGGGAGTGATCCATCCGGTTCCGTGGTCGGAACAAGGACAAGGGTTCTACTCAAACCTGTTTGTGGTTCCCAAAAAAGAGGGAACTTTCAGGCCAATTTTAGATTTAAAGACTCTAAACAAATTCCTAAGAGTTCCATCGTTCAAAATGGAAACTATTCGGACAATCTTACCCATGATCCAAGAGGGTCAGTACATGACCACAGTGGATTTAAAGGATGCTTACCTTCACATACCGATCCACAAAGATCATCACCGGTATCTAAGGTTTGCCTTCTTAGACAGGCACTACCAGTTTGTAGCTCTTCCATTCGGATTGGCTACGGCTCCAAGAATCTTCACAAAGGTTCTGGGTGCCCTTCTAGCGGTACTAAGACCGCGAGGGATTTCGGTAGCTCCGTACCTAGACGACATTCTAATACAAGCTTCAAGCTTTCAAACTGCCAAGTCTCATACAGAGTTAGTTCTGGCATTTCTAAGGTCGCATGGATGGAAAGTGAACGAAAAGAAGAGTTCTCTCTTTCCTCTCACAAGAGTTCCATTCTTGGGGACTCTTATAGATTCTGTAGAAATGAAGATTTACCTGACAGAAGACAGGTTAACAAAACTTCAAGATGCATGCCGCGTCCTTCATTCCATTCAACACCCGTCAGTAGCTCAATGCATGGAGGTGATCGGCTTAATGGTAGCGGCAATGGACATAGTACCTTTTGCACGCCTACACCTCAGACCGCTGCAATTATGCATGCTAAGTCAGTGGAATGGGGATTACTCAGATTTGTCCCCTACTCTGAATCTGAATCAAGAGACCAGAAATTCTCTTCTATGGTGGCTTTATCGGCCACACCTGTCCAGGGGGATGCCATTCAGCAGGCCAGACTGGACAATTGTAACAACAGACGCCAGCCTACTAGGTTGGGGCGCTGTCTGGAATTCTCTGAAGGCTCAGGGACTATGGAATCAGGAGGAGAGTCTCCTACCAATAAACATTCTGGAATTGAGAGCAGTTCTCAATGCCCTTCTGGCTTGGCCCCAGTTAACAACTCGGGGGTTCATCAGGTTTCAGTCGGACAACATCACGACTGTAGCTTACATCAACCATCAGGGAGGGACAAGAAGCTCCCTAGCAATGATGGAAGTATCAAAGATAATTCGCTGGGCAGAGTCTCACTCTTGCCACCTGTCAGCAATCCACATCCCGGGAGTGGAGAACTGGGAGGCGGATTTCTTGAGTCGCCAGACTCTTCATCCGGGGGAGTGGGAACTTCATCCGGAGGTCTTTGCCCAAATACTTCGACGTTGGGGCAAACCAGAGATAGATCTCATGGCGTCTCGCCAGAACGCCAAACTTCCTCGCTACGGGTCCAGATCCAGGGATCCGGGAGCAGTTCTGATAGATGCTTTGACAGCACCTTGGAACTTCAGGATGGCTTATGTGTTTCCACCCTTCCCGCTGCTTCCTCGATTGATTGCCAAAATCAAACAGGAGAGAGCATCAGTAATTCTAATAGCACCTGCTTGGCCACGCAGGACTTGGTATGCAGATCTAGTGGACATGTCATCCTGTCCGCCTTGGTCTCTACCTCTAAGACAGGACCTTCTGATACAGGGTCCATTCAAACATCAAAATCTAACTTCTCTGAAGCTGACTGCTTGGAAATTGAACGCTTGATTTTATCAAAACGTGGTTTTTCTGAGTCGGTTATTGATACCCTGATTCAGGCTAGGAAGCCTGTTACCAGAAGGATTTACCATAAAATATGGCGGAAATACCTATACTGGTGCGAATCCAAAGGTTACTCCTGGAGTAAGGTTAGGATCGCTAGGATATTGTCTTTTCTACAAGAAGGTTTAGAAAAGGGTTTATCAGCTAGTTCATTAAAGGGACAGATTTCAGCTCTGTCCATCTTGTTACACAGACGTCTGTCAGAAGATCCAGACGTCCAGTCCTTTTGTCAGGCTTTAGCTAGGATCAAGCCTGTGTTTAAAGCTGTTGCTCCACCATGGAGTTTAAACTTAGTTCTTAACGTTTTACAGGGTGTTCCGTTTGAACCCCTTCATTCCATTGATATAAAAATGTTATCTTGGAAAGTTCTGTTTTTAATGGCTATTTCCTCGGCTCGAAGAGTCTCTGAGTTATCAGCCTTACATTGTGATTCCCCTTATCTGATTTTTCACTCAGACAAGGTAGTTCTGCGTACTAAACCTGGGTTCTTACCTAAGGTAGTCACTACCAGGAACATCAATCAAGAGATTGTTGTCCCATCCTTGTGTCCAAATCCTTCTTCAAAGAAGGAACGTCTTTTACACAATCTGGATGTAGTTCGTGCCCTCAAGTTCTACTTGCAGGCAACTAAAGATTTTCGCCAAACTTCTTCCTTGTTTGTCGTTTACTCTGGACAGAGGAGAGGTCAAAAAGCTTCTGCTACCTCTCTCTCCTTTTGGCTTCGTAGCATAATACGTTTAGCCTATGAGACTGCTGGACAGCAGCCTCCTGAAAGAATTACAGCTCACTCCACTAGAGCTGTGGCTTCCACTTGGGCCTTTAAGAATGAGGCCTCTGTTGAACAGATTTGCAAGGCTGCAACTTGGTCTTCGCTTCATACTTTTTCCAAATTTTACAAATTTGACACTTTTGCTTCTTCGGAGGCTATTTTTGGGAGAAAGGTTCTTCAGGCAGTGGTTCCTTCTGTATAATGAGCCTGCCTATCCCTCCCGTCATCCGTGTACTTTTGCTTTGGTATTGGTATCCCAGAAGTAATGATGACCCGTGGACTGATCACACATAACAGAAGAAAACATAATTTATGCTTACCTGATAAATTCCTTTCTTCTGTTGTGTGATCAGTCCACGGCCCGCCCTGTTTTAAGGCAGGTAGATATCTTTTAAATTATACTCCAGTCACCACTTCACCCTTGGTTACTCCTTTCTCGTTGATTCTTGGTCGAATGACTGGGACTGACGTAGAGGGGAGGAGCTATATGCAGCTCTGCTGGGTGAATCCTCTTGCATTTCCTGTTGGGGAGGAGTTATATCCCAGAAGTAATGATGACCCGTGGACTGATCACACAACAGAAGAAAGGAATTTATCAGGTAAGCATAAATTATGTTTTTTCTGTATTTAGTATTGTTTATTTTTTCTAGTGGGACATTACCTGTTCATTACATGATATCACCAAATCACATTTGTTTGCTGTAGTGACATATTTTGCAATCAAAACTTGTATTAAATTTTGTCAAAGGAAAACAGTCTGTTGTTTTTTTTTATTTATACACAAGTTGTATATACATACAGTAAATATTCATGCATATGCCAGTTTTGCAATTCCAATCCCATGCAAAATCTCAGGCTATTTGAAGCTTTTCCTGTACACTAAGAAACCAAATTCTTCACTTGAAAACAACCTGGCAGAATTATTTCAATACTTCAAAAATCTCCATTCTTTCAGGTTTTCCTAAAGACTTCAGATTTTACAGCTTTAACCTCATGAAATTATCTGCGCTGATTGATGAAGGATCCCCTTTTGCTATCTCTGTCTTTGAGGTGCACATATTCATGGTGCCCAAACCTGGGAAACCTCTTGACTCCCTAGCTAATTTTAGGCTTTTCTCACTGTTTGATGTGAACTACAAATACTATTAATTTCTCCAACATTGGTGTGTCCGGTCCACGGCGTCATCCTTACTTGTGGGATATCTCTTCCCCAACAGGAAATGGCAAAGAGTCCCAGCAAAGCTGGCCATATAGTCCCTCCTAGGCTCCGCCCACCCCAGTCATTCTCTTTGCCGTTGCACAGGCAACATCTCCACGGAGATGGTTAAGAGTTTTTTGGTGTTTAAATGTAGTTTTTATTCTTCTATCAAGTGTTTGTTATTTTAAAATAGTGCTGGTATGTACTATTTACTCTGAAACAGAAAAGGATGAAGATTTCTGTTTGTGAGAGGAAGATGATTTTAGCAGACAGTAACTAAAATCGATTGCTGTTTCCACATAGGACTGTTGAGATGAAGTAACTTCAGTTGGGGGAAGCAGTTAGCAGACTTTTCTGCTTAAGGTATGACTAGCCATATTTCTAACAAGACGATGTAATGCTGGAAGGCTGTCATTTCCCCTCATGGGGACCGGTAAGCCATTTTCTTAGTCAAACAAACAGAATAAAGGGCTTATTATGGGCTAAAAAACTGGTAGACATTTTTATGGGCTAAATCGATTGCTTTATTTGGGCATTTTATTCATATTTATGCTGACAATTTGCATTTATAAACTTGGGGAACGTTTATTAAACGGCAGGCACTGTGTTAGACACCTTTTCCAGTCAGGGGGCCTTCCTAGTTGTAGACTGAGCCTCATTTTCGCGCCATTACTGCGCAGTTGTTTTTTGAGAGCAGGGCATGCAGATGCATGTGTGAGGATCTAAAAATTGCTGGAAAAGCTTCTAGAAGGCGTCAATTGGTATCGTATTCCCCTCTGGGCTTGGTTGGGTCTCAGCAAAGACTATAGCTGGGACTGTATAGGGGTTAAATGTATAAACGGCTCCGGTTCCGTTATTTTAAGGGTTAAAGCTCTGAAATTTGGTGTGCAATACTATTAACGCTTTAAGACACTGTGGTGAAATTTTGGTAATTTTTGAGCAATTCCTTCATACTTTTTCACATATTCAGTAATAAAGTGTTTTCTGTTTAAAATTTAAAGAGACAGTAACGGTTTTGTTTTAAAACGTTTTTTGTGCTTTGTTGACAAGTTTAAGCCTGTTTAACATGTCTGTACCTTCAGATAAGCTATGTTCTATATGTATGAAAGCCAATGTGTCTCCCCATTTAAATTTATGTGATAATTGTGCCATATCGTCCTAACAAAGTAAGGACAGTACTGCCACAGATAATGAAATTGCCCAAGATGATTCCTCAGGTGAGGGGAGTAAACATGATACTTCATCATCTCCTACTGTGTCTACACCAGTTTTGCCCACGCAGGAGGCCCCTAGTACATCTAGTGCGCCAATACTTATTACCATGCAACAATTAACGTCTGTAATGGATAACTCCATAGCAAATATTTTATCCAAAATGCCTACTTATCAGAGAAAGCGCGATTGCTCTGTTTTAAACACTGAAGAGCAGGAGGGCGCTGATGATAATTGTTCTGTCATACCCTCACACCAATCTGAAGGGGCCATGAGGGAGGTTTTGTCAGATGGAGAAATTTCAGATTCAGGAAAAATTTCTCAACAAGCTGAACCTGATGTTGTGACATTTAAATTTAAATTAGAACATCTCCGCGCACTGCTTAAGGAGGTGTTATCTACTCTGGATGATTGTGACAACTTGGTCATTCCAGAGAAATTATGCAAGATGGACAAGTTCCTAGAGGTTCCGGTGCACCCCGACGCTTTTCCTATACCCAAGCGGGTGGCGGACATAGTAAATAAGGAGTGGGAAAAGCCCGGCATACCTTTTGTCCCCCCCCCCTATATTTAAGAAATTATTTCCTATGGTCGACCCCAGAAAGGACTTATGGCAGACAGTCCCTAAGGTCGAGGGGGCAGTTTCTACTCTAAACAAACGCACTACTATTCCTATCGAAGATAGTTGTGCTTTCAAAGATCCTATGGATAAAAAATTGGAAGGTTTGCTTAAAAAGATTTTTGTACAGCAAGGTTACCTTCTACAACCCATTTCGTGCATTGTTCCTGTCACTACAGCAGCGTGGTTCTGGTTCGAGGAACTAGAAAAGTCGCTCAGTAGAGAGACTCCATATGAGGAGGTTATGGACAGAGTTCACGCACTTAAATTGGCTAACTCTTTTATTTTAGATGCCGCTTTGCAATTAGCTAGATTAGCGGCGAAAAATTCAGGGTTTGCTATCGTGGCGCGCAGAGCGCTTTGGCTAAAGTCTTGGTCAGCGGATGTGTCATCCAAGACAAAATTGCTTAACATCCCTTTCAAAGGTAAAACTCTATTTGGACCAGAATTGAAAGAGATTATTTCAGACATCACTGGGGGAAAGGGCCACGCCCTTCCACAAGATAGGTCTTTTAAGGCTAAAAATAAGTCTAATTTTCGTTCCTTTCGCAATTTCAGGAACGGACCGGCCTCTAATTCTGCATCCTCTAAGCAAGAGGGTAATGCCTCACAACCCAAACCAGCCTGGAAACCGATGCAAGGCTGGAACAAGGGTAAGCAGGCCAAGAAGCCTGCCACTGCTAACAAAACAGCATGAAGGAGTAGCCCCCGATCCGGGACCGGATCTAGTGGGGGGCAGACTCTCTCTCTTTGCTCAGGCTTGGGCAAGAGATGTTCAGGATCCCTGGGCGCTAGAAATAGTTTCTCAAGGTTATCTTCTGGAATTCAAGGAACTACCCCCAAGGGGAAGGTTCCACATGTCTCACTTATCCTCAAACCAAATAAAGATACAGGCATTCTTACATTGTGTAGAAGACCTGTTAAAGATGGGAGTGATACACCCAATTCCAATAAAGGAACAAGGAATGGGATTTTATTCCAATCTGTTCGTAGTTCCCAAAAAAGAGGGAACTTTCAGACCAATTTTGGATTTGAAGATCCTAAACAAATTTCTCAGGGTACCATCGTTCAAGATGGAAACCATTCGAACGATTCTACCCACTATCCAGGAAAGTCAATTTATGACTACCGTGGATCTAAAGGATGCGTACCTACATATTCCTATCCACAAAGAACATCATCAGTTCCTAAGGTTCGCTTTTCTGGACAAGCATTACCAGTTTGTAGCCCTCCCATTCGGGTTAGCCACTGCTCCAAGGATTTTCACAAAGGTGCTAGGGTCCCTTCTAGCGGTTCTAAGACCAAGGGGCATTGCAGTAGTACCTTACTTGGACGACATTCTAATACAAGCGTCGTCCCTGTCAAAAGCAAAGGCTCATACAGACATCGTTCTGGCCTTTCTCAGATCACACGGATGGAAGGTGAACATATAAAAAAGTTCTCTGTCTCCGTCGACAAGAGTTCCCTTCTTGGGAACAATAATAGATTCCTTAGAAATGAGGATTTTTCTGACAGAGGTCAGAAAATCAAAACTTCTAAGTTCTTGTCAAGCTCTTCATTCTGTTCCTCGTCCTTCCATAGCGCAGTGCATGGAAGTAGTAGGGTTGATGGTTGCAGCAATGGACATAGTTCCTTTTGCACGAATTCACCTAAGACCATTACAACTGTACATGCTCAAACAGTGGAATGGGGATTATACAGACTTGTCTCCAATGATTCAAGTAGATCAGAAGACCAGAGATTCACTCCGTTGGTGGCTGACCCTGGACCATCTGTCCCAGGGAATGAGCTTCCGCAGACCAGAGTGGGTCATTGTCACGACCGACGCCAGTCTAGTGGGCTGGGGCGCGGTCTGGGAATCCCTGAAAGCTCAGGGTCTATGGTCTCGGGAAGAGTCTCTTCTCCCGATAAACATTCTGGAACTGAGAGCGATATTCAATGCTCTCAGGGCTTGGCCTCAACTAGCAAAGGCCAGATTCATAAGGTTCCAATCAGACAACATGACGACCGTTGCGTATATCAATCATCAGGGGGGAACAAGGAGTTCCCTGGCGATGAAAGAAGTGACCAAAATAATTCAATGGGCGGAGGATCACTCCTGCCACCTGTCTGCGATCCACATCCCAGGTGTGGAAAACTGGGAGGCGGATTTTCTGAGTCGTCAGACATTCCATCCGGGGGAGTGGGAACTCCACCCGGAGATCTTTGCCCAAATAACCCAATTATGGGGCATTCCAGACATGGATCTGATGGCGTCTCGTCAGAACTTCAAGGTTCCTTGCTACGGGTCCAGATCCAGGGATCCCAAGGCGACTCTAGTAGATGCACTAGTAGCACCTTGGACCTTCAACCTAGCTTATGTATTTCCACCGTTTCCTCTCATTCCCAGGCTGGTAGCCAGGATCAATCAGGAGAGGGCCTCGGTGATCTTAATAGCTCCTGCGTGGCCACGCAGGACTTGGTATGCAGACCTGGTGAATATGTCATCGGTTCCACCATGGAAGCTACCTTTGAGATAGGACCTTCTTGTTTAGGGTCCATTCGAACATCCAAATCTGGTCTCCCTCCAGCTGACGGCTTGGAGATTGAACGCTTGATTCTATCGAAGCGTGGGTTTTCAGATTCTGTGATAGATACTCTGGTTCAGGCCAGAAAACCGGTAACTAAAAAGATTTACCATAAAATATGGAAAAGATATACCTGTTGGTGTGAATCCAAAGGATTCCCATGGAATAAGATAAAAATTCCTAAGATTCTCTCCTTTCTACAAGAAGGTTTAGAGAAAGGATTATCTGCAAGTTCTCTAAAGGGACAGATCTCTGCTTTATCTGTCTTACTACACAAAAGACTGGCAGCTGTACCAGATGTTCAAGCATTTGTTCAGGCTCTGGTTAGGATCAAGCCTGTTTACAGACCTTTGACTCCTCCCTGGAGTCTAAATCTAGTTCTTTCAGTTCTTCAAGGGGTTCCGTTTGAACCTTTACATTCCATAGATATTAAGTTACTATCTTGGAAAGTTTTGTTTTTGGTTGCAATTTCTTCTGCTAGAAGAGTTTCAGAGTTATCTGCTCTGCAGTGTTCTCCGCCCTATCTGGTGTTCCATGCAGATAAGGTGGTTTTGCGTACTAAGCCTGGTTTTCTTCCTAGGGATGTTTCTAACAAAAATATTAACCAGGAGATAGTTGTACCTTCTTTATGTCCGAATCCAGTTTCAAAGAAGGAACGTTTGTTACACAATTTGGACGTAGTCCGTGCTCTAAAATTCTATTTAGAGGCTACAAAAGATTTCAGACAAACTTCTTCCTTGTTTGTTGTTTATTCTGGTAAAAGGAGAGGTCAAAAAGCGACTTCTACCTCTCTTTCCTTTTGGCTTAAAAGCATCATCCGATTGGCTTATGAGACTGCCGGACGGCAGCCTCCTGAAAGAATCACAGCTCACTCCACTAGGGCTGTGGCTTCCACATGGGCCTTCAAGAACGAGGCTTCTGTTGACCAGATATGTAAGGCAGCGACTTGGTCTTCACTGCACACTTTTGCCAAATTTTACAAATTTGATACTTTTGCTTCTTCGGAGGCTATTTTTGGGAGAAAGGTTTTGCAAGCTGTGGTGCCTTCCGTTTAGGTAACCTGATTTGCTCCCTCCCTTCATCCGTGTCCTAAAGCTTTGGTATTGGTTCCCACAAGTAAGGATGACGCCGTGGACCGGACACACCAATGTTGGAGAAAACAGAATTTATGCTTACCTGATAAATTACTTTCTCCAACGGTGTGTCCGGTCCACGGCCCGCCCTGGTTTTTTAATCAGGTCTGATGATTTATTTTCTCTAACTACAGTCACCACGGTACCATATGGTTTCTCCTATATATATTTCCTCCTGTCCGTCGGTCGAATGACTGGGGTGGGCGGAGCCTAGGAGGGACTATATGGCCAGCTTTGCTGGGACTCTTTGCCATTTCCTGTTGGGGAAGAGATATCCCACAAGTAAGGATGACGCCGTGGACCGGACACACCGTTGGAGAAAGTAATTTATCAGGTAAGCATAAATTCTGTTTTGATATGTTAAAAAAAAAAATCCACTCCCTTCCTAATATCTTTCTTTAAACGTGCTGAAAAAGCCTTTGATCGTGTAGATTGGACATTTCTCAAATTGACCTTAGAACACTTTGACTTCTTTGGCCTATTGATTACTAGGCATTTTCTTGTTCTATATTCTCACCCCACTACTAAAGTCAAACTACTTCCCATAAGAAACAGTAAAATTCACGTTGTCAGCTGTCTCCATTATTATTTAACTTATCAATAAAGTTTTATCATCCATGTTAAGATCTAATGATGAAGTGAAGGGAATTCATTGTAGAGAAGCCTATTACAAAATGGTCTTGTTGATGATGTCCTTGTGTCTCTTGTGGCACTATTGTGTTTTCTTTCCTAATATATGGTGAGTCCACGGCTTGAGTAATTACTGTTGGGAATAACACTCCTGGCCAGCAGGAGGAGGCAAAGAGCACCACAGTTAAACTGCTAAGTATCACTCCCTTACCCACAACCCCAAGTCATTCTCTTTGCCTTTGGTGCATTGAGGAGGTGAAGTTTAGGTGTCTGAATTTTTTTTTAAATTTAATCTACAAACAAGTTTTGGGGTTTAGCTGTATTCCACGTCATTCCTTGCAGTCGGGTAGTGCTAGCTTTAAAGCAATTAAAGCAAACAATTGCTGCCCTAGTTTAGAAAGCCAGAGTTGGCTACTCTGTTATTTCTTTTTCAAAGGTCTCTGTGAAGAATGGTGTCCTCTCATACTTTGTAACTGTCTACATGCCGGACAGCGGAGCAGGTAAGTGCTTTTTCTTCCAGTTGGGCAGACCATGCACTTAACAAATTAAAAACACTACTTTTTATTGGGACATATATAATCCTGTTGTATGGGTTACACTGGGGCATGAAGCAGGCACTTTCTTTAAAAAGAAAGGGTAAAATGTTTTTATTAGGCTTTTTTTCTGACATATTTACTTGATAAAACAATACAAGTTTAAACTGAAAGTAAGGCTGAATTTTCTATTTTAGCAGCTTATTCATTTCCCATTTGCTTTAAAATAAAACGATGCAACATTTTAAACTGTCAGGTTTGAAAAAAGTTATTTATTTCCTAAGATATGGTGAGTCCACGGAGTTTGCAATATCTCTCCTGGCCAGCAGGAGGCAGCAAAGAGCACCACAGCAAAGCTGATAAGTACCACTCAATGTAAACAATGAAGTTAGCGTGGTTGCGCCTATAACTGCTCTCCCTTGTGGGACAATCGGAACAGTCTAAAAGTGGATAATACAACTATAACCTAAAATAAAAACTCAAAACTCAGTTATAAGATATATAAGATAATATATTAATTAATTAATATATGATAATCGATACATAAATAGTCATACCAATAAACGTAATACTCCCTTTATTTAATAATATAACCTTTAAAAATATCTGTCAGTAATAAAAATACAAAAAAAAAAAAAAAAATCAATGGTCTTTAAATAAATGACTGGCCAGTCAAGTAAAACTAACTAAATATATTGATACACTGCATCAGTAACCTTAGGGAACCATTAGAGCAGTATACACAATAAATACAGTTGTTTGAAAAATATAAATATAGAAACTAGTCTAAATCAAATAAAGCCGTATGTAGATTCTAAAAGAACAAGTTAAAATAAACAAGAGGCTGTAATGTTATTTAAGAAACTATGAACAATAAAAAACTGTAGGTAACAATATATAATATCCGGATTACAATGTCCTCATAATGTATATCAAACTATAGAACCTTCTTGCAGAGTAGGGCAAAAACTTTCCAACTATGCAAGGTATCCAAATAATCAGTCTTAGATAATGTCTCAGCAAATACCGGTAAATGCTTATAAAATTGTAAATCCTTTTGTTATATTACTGTTTATAGTATGTAATATAGCCCAACGAGGTCTTACTTTATGTTGACAACGAACAATCTCCTGTGTGGCTGTAGTCCCTGATGCCTCCGCTCTCTTGGTTTGTAGCTGTATTTTTTACACGCTAGCGGAAGTGGGCTCAGAATACAGGGGCTTCCGTTCCGTTATTCGTCCGTCTTGCACGTTGTTGCAGTATTGTAATTTCCGAGTGTCCCAAATAACTGTTTTCCCCAGACTTTGTTGCTTCCAGCAGCAGCTGCACAGGAAGTAAATGGGAGGGGAACAACAGAACAAAACACTGGAGCTCCACTATAGACAGGAAAAAAGTACCACTCCCCTTCCCACAATCCCCAGTCATTCTCTTTGTTTTCAGTGCAAGGAGATGTGAAGTTAGGTGTCAAATATTTTTTTTCTTTAAGATTTTATTTTCTTTCATGTAAGTGGCAAGAGTCCATGAGCTAGTGTCGTATGGGATATACATTCCTACTAGGAGGGGGCAAAATTTCCCAAACCTCAAAATGCCTATAAATTCACCTCACTCATACCTCAGTTTTACAAACTTTGCCTCCTTGTGGAGGTGGTGAAGCAAGATGTGCTTGATTTTCTTCTGTGAAATGAGCTTCTATGCATTTTAAAGTCCAATTCCTCTCTAAGTACAGTGTTTGTCTGAGGGATGTGAAGGGAGTATTGCCTCATGATACAATTTTTTCGCCTATGGGAAATCTATTCTAAGGCTCTCTGTAAATTGGTCGCAGGGATTCTTCTGCTGCCTCCCTTCTCCCTTCTGTTAAGTATATATACATTTTTAAGACACTCTCAGCTATGTTTGGAACTTTATATTTTAAAGTTTTTAATGTATATTGAATATATTTGCCATGAGTCAGGTCTGTGTATTTCCCTTTGCAGTCTAACAGTTTTAGGGGTTCCAGTTAGTTGTAGCTTGGAGTCTGTTTTTTTCAAAAATTTCGTGGGCTAAAAGGCTCGCGATGACGCAAAATGCTACTCTTTATTGCTTAATTTTTAGCGTGAAGTTGCGTCTGTCGCATTCGCATAATTTCTGGCGTCTTTATTGACACGCCTTTTTTTATGTTGCGCCTGTTATGACGCGAGTTGCGTCATTTAATTTGTTAGCTTTGGCGCCAAGTTTTTTCCTGCATTTGCGGCGTCTTTGGTGCCAAAATTTGTTATATTAAGTCTCTCCCTCTTTTGTTCACTGCTCTCATTTTTTTATAGAGGGCTATGATGTTTGTTTTGATTTTACTTTTGTATAAGAATTTTGTCAAGCATTTTTTCCCATTACTGAAACTATTTTGAGGAAATTTGATATTTTGTTTAACTGTTATTTTTTCTTTTTTGTTACATTTTGCAAGATGTATCAAACTGATCCTGACTCCTGATGTTACTATAAGAACTAAGCTGCCTGAACACAATTCTACCAAAGCTAAGTGTGTATGTTTTAAATTAGCTGATCTTACCTCTTCAGCTCAAATATGTGGCACTTGTTATAGTAAATTATTACATGCTTATAATGTTTCTATAAGTACAAATACATCTACTGTTACTCCTTCAGTCTAATGTACATGATATTCCTGCAGATGTAAAAAATTATATTGCTGCAGCCATAGAGAAGGCTATGACTGCTATTCTACTTTCAAATAAACGTAAAAGGTCTTTCCAAACTTATAATAAATCTGATGAAATTTGTATTGATCGACAGCATACTGAATTATCTTTTGCTGATAAGGATTTCTCTGGCTCAGAGGATTCTGCTTCAGAGACTGAAATTGACAAATCAACTTTTCTTTTTAAGATTGAATATATTCGTTCTTTATTAAAGGAAGTATTGTTTACTTTGGGTATTGAGGAGTCTAGTCCTCTTGATAACAAAACTAGCAAACGTTTGAATTCTGTTTTTAAAACTTCTGAGGTTACTCCTGAAGTTTTTCCTATTCCAGATGCTATCTCTAATATGATTACTAAAGAATGGTCTAAGTCTGGTGCTTCTTTTAACCCTTCTATATTTAAAAAGCTATATCCTTTACCTGTGGCCAATTTAAAGTTTTGGGGAAAAGTCCCTAAGGTTGATGGGGCTATTTCCACTCTTGCCAAACGTACTACTATTCCTATGAAAGATAGTACTTCCTTTAAGGATCATTTAGATAGGAAGATTGAATTTTATCTTAGAGCATATTTACATACTGGCTTTATTCTTAGACCTGCTATTTCTGTGGCTGATGTTGCTGCTTCAACTTTTTGGTTGGACAGCTTAGCACAGCAGTTATCAGATCCTGAAATGTCTAGCATTGTTCTTTTACTTCAACATGCTAATCATTTAATTTGTGATGCTATATTTGATGTCATTATGATTGATTTTTGATCTATGTCTTTAGCTATTCTTACTAGAAGAGCTTTATGGCTTAAATCTTGGAATGCTGATATGGTGTCTAAATCTAGATTACTATCTATCGTTTCAGGGTAATAAATTATTTTGTTCTCAATTGGGTTCTATTATCTCCACTATCAATGGGGGAAAAGGGAGTTTTTCTGCCCCAAGATAAAAAATCTAAGGGTAAGTTTTAAAGCTCCCAATCATTTTCGTTCCTTTTTTCAGAATAGAGAACAAAAGACCTCTCCTTCCACTAAGGCCTCTGGCTCTAATTGGAGACCATCTCCGAATTGGAATAAATCCAAGTCTTATAAAAAAAACAAATCCAGCCCCTTAAACTGCATGAAGATGCAGCCCTCAAACCAGTTCAACTGGTGGGGGGCAGATTGAAATTATTTCAAGACATTTGGACAGATTCTCTTCAAAATCAGTGGATTCACGATATTGTTTCTCAAGAGTATCGAATAGGTTTCTTTCTCATTTTCCAACAAACCATGTGAAGGCTCCAGTGATGTGTGGTGATGTCAGAAGCTGGTGAGGCACTAGATATGATACGTCGGAGAAACACACATATTGCGGGCCGCAAGTACCCCCAACAGGGCAGGTTTTAATTAAAGCTGAACCAGTAAACAGGTGAAATAATCAGCTGATGGTTGAGAGCAAGTTAGTAACCACTGTTACTGATCAGCTGATTACTTCACCTGTGCACCAATTCAGTTATAATGAAAACCTGGCCTGTTGGGGGTACTTGAGACCATGGTTGAGAAACACTGCATTTAAGCACCAGCTCATCTGAATACCAGCAGATAAAAGCATTTAGTAAAACTAATGCATATATTTAAAATACAGCTCCAATACCAGCAGATAAAACCATGTAGTAAAGTTATAAATATATCTCAAATTCAGATCCAATACCAGCTCCAATATATTGACCTCTCCTGCATTATATTACTCACTTAATAAAGGATCTTGCACTGCACTGTGCAAACTACAAATTGCTTTTCTGCTTTCCTTTAACTAGTTAGGTGTCAGAATGTTCACATCAGAAACTTCACACTAAAGGGAAAATGCAGAGTAATTAAATTCTATATTTCTCGTGTTAGGTGTATCCAGTCCACGGATCATCCATTACTTGTGGGATATTCTCCTTCCCAACAGGAAGTTGCAAGAGGATCACCCACAGTAGAGCTGCTATATAGCTCCTCCCCTAACTGCCATACCCAGTCATTCTCTTGTAAACTCTCAACATAGCTGGAGGTAGTAAGAGGAAAGTGGTAAAATAATTAGTTTTTACTTCAATCAAAAGTTTGTTTTTAAATGGTACCGGAGTGTACTATTTTATCTCAGGCAGCATTTAGAAGAAGAATCTGCCTGCGTTTTTCTATGATCTTAGCAGAAGTAACTAAGATCCACTGCTATTCTCACATATGTCTGAGGAGTGAGGTAACTTCAGAGGGAGAATGGCGTGCAGGGTATCCTGCAATAAGGTATGTGCAGTTAAGTTTTTCTAGGGATGGAATTTGCTAGAAAATGCTGCTGATACCGGATTAATGTAAGTTAAAGCCTAAATACAGTGATTTAATAGCGACTAGTATCAGGCTTGCTATCAGAGGTATATACTCTGATTAATGTGCAATATAAAACGTTTGCTGGCATGTTTAATCGTTTTTATATATGCTTTGGTGATAAAACTTATTGGGGCCTAGTTTTTTCCACATGGCTGGCTTTATTTTTGCCTAGAAACAGTTTCCTGAGGCTTTCCACTGTTATAGTATAAAAGTTACAGTTGGTGCAGTTAAAATTGTGACATTCAGCTTCCCTCAGCAGTCCCCTGCATGCTATAGGACATCTCTGAAGGGCTCAAAAGGCTTCAAAAGTAGGAGCTGTGGCAGTTATGACTGTTTAAAAAACATATTTTTCGTTTTGTTAATCTGTTTTTTGTATTAAGGGGTTAATCATCCATTTGCAAGTGGGTGCAATGCTCTGCTAACTTGTTACATACACTGTAAAAATTTCGTTAGTTTAACTGCCTTTTTTCACTGTTATTTCAAATTTTGGCAAAATTTGTTTCTCTTAAAGGCACAGTAATGTTTTTTTATATTGCTTGTTAACTTGATTTAAAGTGTTTTCCAAGCTTGCTAGTCTCATTGCTAGTCTGTATAAACATGTCTGACATAGAGGAAACTCCTTGTTCATTATGTTTAAAAGCCATGGTGGAACCCCATAGGAGAATGTGTACTAAATGTATTGATTTCACTTTAAACAATAAAGATCAGCTGTTATCTTTAAAAGAATTATCACCGGAGGATTCTGACGAGGGGGAAGTTATGCCGACTAACTCTCCCCACGCGTCGGACCCTTTGACTCCCGCTCAAGGGACTCACGCTAAAATGGCGCCAAGTACATCAAAGACGCCCATAGCGATTACTTTGTAGGACATGGCGGCAATCATGGATAATACCCTGTCAGCGGTATTAGCCAGACTGCCTGAATTCAGAGGAAAGCGCGATAGCTCTGGGGTTAGACGTAATACAGAGCGCGCAGATGTTTTAAGGCCCATGTCTGATACTGCGTCACAATATGCAGAAGCTGAGGAAGAGCTTCAGTCTGTGGGTGACGTCTCTGACTCGGGGAAACCTGATTCAGATATGTCTACTTTTAAATTTGAGCTTGAGAACCTCCGGGTGTTGCTTGGAGAGGTTTTAGCTGCTCTGAATGACTGTGACACAATTGCAGTGCCAGAGAAATTGTGAAGACTGGATAAATACTACGCGGTGCCGGTGTGTACTGACATTTTTTCCAATATCTAAAAGGTTTACAGAAATATTACTAAGGAGTGGGACAGACCCGGTGTGCCGTTTTTCCCCCCCCCCCCTCCTATTTTTAGAAAAATGTTTCCAATAGACGCCACCACACGGGACTTACGCAAAGCGTACCACTATCCCTGTCGAGGACAGTTGTGCTTTTTCAGATCCAATGGATAAAAAATTAGGTTACCTTAAGAAAATGTTTATTCAACAAGGTTTTATCCTGCAGCCCCTTGCATGCATTGCTACTGTCACTGCTGCTGCTGCGGCGTTCTGGTTTGAGTCTCTGCAAGAGGCCTTTTAGACAGCTACTCCATTGACTGAAATACTTGACAAGCTTAGAACACTTAAGCTAGCTAATTCTTTTGTTTCTGATGCCATTGTTCATTTGACTAAACTAACGGCTAAGAATTCTGGATTCGCCATCCAGGCGCGTAGGGCGCTATGGCTTAAATCTTGGTCAGCTGACATGACTTCAAAGTCTAAATTACTTAACATTCCCTTCAAGGGGCAGACCCTATTCGGGCCTGGTTTGAGGGAAATTATTGCTGACATTACTGGAGGTAAGGATCATACCCTTCCTCAGGACAGGGCCAAATCAAGGGCCAAACAGTCTAATTTTCGTGCCTTTCGAAAGTTCAAGGCAGGTGCAGCATCAACTTCCTCTGTTACAAAACAAGAGGGAACTTTTGCGCAATCCAAGCCTGCCTGGAAATCTAACCAGGCCTGGAGCAAAGGCAAGCAGGCCAGAAAGCCTGCTGCTGCCTCTAAGACAGCATGAAGGAACGGCCCCCTATCCGGCAACGGATCTAGTAGGGGGCAGACTTTCTCTCTTCGCCCAGGCGTGGGCAAGAGATGTTCAGGATCCCTGGGCGTTGGAGATCATATCTCAGGGATATCTTCTGGACTTCAAAGCTTCCCCTCCCACAAGGGAGATTTCACCTTTCGAGATTATCTGTAAACCAGATAAAGAGGCATTCTTACGCTGTGTGCAAGACCTCCTAATAATGGGAGTGATCCATCCAGTTCCACAGATGGAACAAGGACAGGGATTTTAAAAGAGGGAACCTTCAGACCAATTTTGGATCTAAAGATCTTAAACAAATTCCTCAGAGTTCCATCGTTCAAGATGGAAACTATTCGGACAATCCTACCTATGATCCAGGAGGGTCAGTACATGACCACAGTGGATTTGAAGGATGCTTATCTTCACATACCGATTCACAAAGATCATCATCGGTTCCTAAGGTTTGCCTTTCTAGACGGGCATTACCAGTTTGTGGCTCTTCCCTTCAGTTAGCTACAGCCCCAAGAATTTTTACAAAGGTTCTGAGGTCTCTTCTGGCGGTCCTAAGACCACGGGGCATAGCAGTGGCCCCTTATCTAGTCGACATCCTGATACAGGCGTCAAACTTCCAAATTGCCAAATCTCATACGGACATAGTGTTGGCATTTCTGAGGTCGCATGGGTGGAAAGTGAACGAGGGAAAGAGTTCTCTATCACCCCTCACAAGGGTTTCCTTCCTAGGAACTCTGATAGATTCTGTAGAAATGAAAATTTACCTGACGGAGTCCCGGTTATCAAAGCTTCTAAATTCCTGCCGTGTTCTTCACTACATTCCGCGCCCTTCGGTGGCTCAGTGCATGGAAGTGATCGGCTTAATGGTAGCGGCGATGGACATAGTGCCATTTGCGCGTCTACATCTCAGACCGCTGCAATTATGCATGCTCAGTCAGTGGAATGGGGATTACACAGATTTGTCCCCTCTGCTAAATCTGGATCAAGAGACCAGAGATTCTCTTCTCTGGTGGCTATCTCGGGTCCATCTGTCCAAAGGTATGACCTTTCGCAGGCCAGATTGGACAATTGTAACAACAGATGCCAACCTTCTAGGTTGGGGTGCAATCTGGAATTCCCTGAAGGCTCAGGGATCGTGGACTCAGGAGGAGAAACTCCTCCCAATAAATATTCTGGAGTTAAAAGCAATATTCAATGCTCTTCTAGCTTGGCCTCAGTTAGCAACCCTGAGGTTCATCAGATTTCAGTCGGACAACATCACGACTGTGGCTTACATCAACCATCAAGGGGGGACCAGGAGCTCCCTATCGATGTTAGAAGTCTCCAAGATAATTCGCTGGGCAGAGACTCACTCTTGCCATCTATCAGCGATCCATATCCCAGGTGTAGAGAACTGGGAGGCGGATTTTCTAAGTCGTCAGACTTTTCATGGGGGGGAGTGGGAACTCCATCCGGAGGTGTTTGCTCAATTGGTTCATCGTTGGGGCACACCAGAATTAGATCTCATGGCGTCTCGCCAGAACGCCAAGCTTCCTTGTTACGGATCCAGGTCCAGGGACCCAGAAGCGACGCTGATAGATGCTCTAGCAGCACCGTGGTTCTTCAACCTGGCTTATGTGTTTCCACCGTTTCCTCTGCTCCCTCGACTGATTGCCAAAATCAAACAGGAGAGAGCATCAGTGATCTTGATTGCGCCTGCGTGGCCACGCAGGACCTGGTATGCAGACCTGGTGGACATGTCATCCTTTCCACCTTGGCCTCTGCCTCTGAGACAAGACCTTCTACTACAAGGTCCTTTCAATCATCCAAATCTAATTTCTCTGAGACTGACTGCCTGGAGATTGAACGCTTGATTTTATCAAGGCGTGGCTTCTCCGAGTCAGTCATTGATACCTTAATACAGGCACGAAAGCCTGTAACCAGGAAAATCTACCATAAGATATGGCGCAAATATCTTCATTGGTGTGAATCCAAGAATTACTCATGGAGTAAGGTTAGGATTCCTAGGATATTGTCCTTTCTCCAAGAGGGTTTGGATAAAGGATTATCAGCTAGTTCTTTAAAGGGACAGATTTCTGCTCTGTCTATCCTTTTGCACAAGCGTCTGGCAGAGGTTCCAGACGTCCAGGCATTTTGTCAGGCTTTGGTTAGAATTAAGCCTGTGTTTAAACCTGTTGCTCCTCCATGGAGCTTAAACTTGGTTCTTAAGGTTCTTCAAGGAGTTCCGTTTGAACCCCTTCATTCCATTGATATCAAACTTTTATCTTGGAAAGTTCTGTTTTTGATGGCTATTTCCTCGGCTCGTAGAGTCTCTGAGTTATCAGCTTTACAATGTGATTCTCCTTATCTGATTTTCCATACAGATAAAGTAGTTCTGCGTACAAAACCTGGGTTTTTACCTAAGGTAGTTTCCAACAAGAATATCAATCAAGAGATTGTTGTTCCATCATTGTGTCCTAATCCTTCTTCAAAGAAGGAACGTCTTTTACATAATTTGGACGTAGTCCGTGCTTTAAAGTTTTACTTACAAGCGACTAAAGATTTTCATCAAACATCTTCCCTGTTTGTTGTTTACTCTGGAAAGAGGAGAGGTCAAAAGGCTTCAGCAACCTCTCTTTCTTTTTGGCTTCGGAGCATAATACGCTTAGCCTATGAGACTACTGGACAGCAGCCCCCTGAAAGGATTACAGCTCATTCTACTAGAGCTGTGGCTTCCACCTGGGCCTTTAAAAATGAGGCTTCTGTTGAACAGATTTGCAATGCGGCGACTTGGTCTTCGCTTCATACCTTTTCAAAATTTTACAAATTTGACACTTTTTTGCTTCTTCGGAGGCTATTTTTGGGAGAAAGGTTCTACAGGCAGTGGTCCCTTCAGTTTAAGTACCTGCCTTGTCCCTCCCTTCATCCGTGTACTTTAGCTTTGGTATTGGTATCCCACAAGTAATGGATGATCCGTGGACTGGATACACCTAACAAGAGAAAACATAATTTATGCTTACCTGATAAATTTATTTCTCTTGAGCTGTATCCAGTCCACGGCCCGCCCTATCCTTTTAAGGCAGGTCTAAATTTTAAACTACAGTCACCACTGCACCCTATGGTTTCTCCTTTCTCGGCTAGTTTCGGTCGAATGACTGGATATGGCAGTTAGGGAAGGAGCTATATAGCAGCTCTGCTGTGGGTGATCCTCTTGCAACTTCCTGTTGCGAAGGAGAATATCCCACAAGTAATGGATGATTCGTGGACTGGATACACCACAAGAGAAATAAATTTATCAGGTAAGCATAAATTATGTTTTTTTAATAAATATATTTCAGACAACTCATGACTACAGTGTGTATATGTGTATGTAAACTGTGTGTGTATGAATATGTGTGTATGTGTGTTTTTGTATGTGTGTATATATGTAGGACTATGTATGCATGTTTTTGTGCGTGTGTGTGTGTTGTATGTGTAATATGTATGTATGTGTGTGAGAATTTCACTTATAAAATGTTTAGTTGTAGCACATAATTAGCAGTGTAATGACTGTTTTCCTACCAATTGATATGTCAGTGTTACAGAATAGGGCTTGTAAGCATAAGCAAGCTAATACAAAGATTACAAAGGGGGTAATACAATGGGATACCCTCTGCATTTCCCATTTTATTCTCCCTTTACATCTGACCTGGAGAATTGGTTGGGGTGTGTTTGAGTTTCAGCTTCCAAAGAGTTTGCTGAGCTACACAGCAACCTGAGAAATTTTAAAGGAGGGTGGTACTGCCCCCCCCTACACACCCCCACCTCATGACCCTAAAAATGCCTCTTTCTGTTTTTTAAGAAAATACACATCCTCCGCGTGAGTCCCATACAAGCACTAAATGAAACATCAGCTGCATGATCAGCACATCAATTATAAAATAAACACTCCTTACTGTAAGACAGGCAAATTAGGCAACTACAATTTAAAGTTACCTTTTCCTCCCTCCCTCGCCTCGCCACGCTTGCACAGCCCCTGCAAATGCAATATGTGGACCGGGTGACTGTGGATTACTCCGGTGACCGGTCCACATATAAATCACCTCCAGGCGCCACCGAGTCCACCAACTCACCAAGTGGACTCGCTGGAGGTGATTTATATGTGGACCGGTCACCGGAGTAATCCACAGTCACCCGGTCCACATATTGCAGAGGCTGTGCTAGTGTGCTGTATGCTGCCAATCGCCATGTCACCTCTGGCTTCTTCCACTGTCTTGACTGTTCACGACAGACCTAACTTCACTGAGGCCATGATGACTCACGTCACTGCTCACTGGATGCATCTCTCTCCGCGCCTCTGTTCTCTATTTCCTGCCCTGCGCCCAGAGCCAGACAGACCCACTTGGTAAAAGAGAGAGGAGCTTATTGGCTGTGCCCCTGCCGAGGCTGCTAATAAACAAAGCCTCTGTATTGAGCATATGGGCCGAACAAACTAAAGAGACTTAAGCCTTAAGTGCCACTGGCTGAGTCCTCCAGGTGGGAGTTCTTATAATTAGAACATGGCCTAGAGACCTGCAGCCACAGTGAAGACAGACTGTAGTGTCGGCATCCCTCCTCATGGGACACAATGAGGAGCAACACTTGCAGTTTGCTGAGACCGGGTCCCTCTGCCCTGGTTCTCACACACACACTGTCCAGCTACAAACCTTAGATTCTAAAATTGAGCAGCTTACTGAGATGCTAAAGCTTTTATGCAAATTGCTCAACTCGGCCTACTTCTGGAACTGCTTCCAGGCCTTGTTCACCTATACCTGAGAAGTATGATGGCACACCTAATGAATGGAGAGGCTTTTTAAATCAATATAGATTGCATTCCAAAAATAATCCATTGTCTTTTACCAACCCTGCTGGGAAAGAGCAAGAAGACCCACTGAACCTAATATATGGGAAGCTCCACAATTTCCATCTCCCTTTCAGGTTCTGTTAAACTGTTTGAAGAACCTATAAAAGTTGGAGTTAATCAACTTCCCGGGGCGGAATGACAACGAAGACGTTCCCTAGGCTTATGTCTGTATTGTGAATTAAAGGGACATCTATTGCGCAACTGTCCCACAAGCCCAGTAACAGCCCACACTTAATTTTGATTGTGGGTGTTAGATTAAGCTATATTCCCAAATTCACCACCTATAAAATGAAACTCTTCTTACCTATTTCACTTACCCTTGCAGAGAATACCTATGATATTTTTCATACAGGTGGTGAGAGTCCACAATCCATTACTCCTGGGAATTACTCTTCCTCGCCACTAGGAGGAGGCAAAGATTCCCAAACCCCAAGATCTCTATGAAACTCCTCCAACCTCACAGGTACCTCAGTCTTGTCTTTGCTTCTGCTGGAAGAGGTTGAAGAATGAGGATAGGCATTTGATTCTTTAGTGAAAGGAGTTTTCAGACCAAATTGAGGCCCATTTCCCCTTAGAGTACAATGATTGTTGGAGGGATGTATCTGGAGTATAAGTAATGGTATGTTTCTCACCTGTTGGGATTTAGTCATAAGCTTTTCCACAGGTGTTGCAGGTACTTGTCCTTTGCCTCCTCCTATTGGTTCGTTGATATACTCCTATTCCAGATCCTCTGCTATTATGTTTCAGCACTGGTTTTGGCTTGCTATTGGTTTCCACCAGTAGTGGGTGCCTATGGGTAAGTACTATATTTTCTATTATTTGGCCCCTATAAGCATTTTAGGTTGTTTTATTTTTATATATATATATATATATATATATTTCATGTAATTAGAGTCCATGAGCTAGTGACGTATGGGATATACATTCCTACCAGGAGGGGCAAAGTTTCCCAAACCTCAAAATGCCTATAAATACACCCCTCACCACACCCACAAATCAGTTTTACAAACTTTGCCTCCCTTGGAGGTGGTGAAGTAAGTTTGTGCTAGATTCTTCGTTGATATGCGCTTCGCAGCAGGCTGGAGCCTGGTTTTCCTCTCAGTGTGCAGTGAATGTCAGAGGGATGTGAAGAGAGTATTGCCTATTTGAATTCAATGATCTCCTTCTACGGGGTCTATTTCATAGGTTCTCTGTTATCGGTCGTAGAGATTCATCTCTTACCTCCCTTTTCAGATCGACGATATACTCTTATATATACCATTACCTCTACTGATTCTCGTTTCAGTACTGGTTTGGCTTTCTACTACATGTAGATGAGTGTCCTGGGGTAAGTAAGACTTATTTTTGTGACACTCTAAGCTATGGTTGGGCACTTTTATATAAAGTTCTAAATATATGTGTTTAAACATTTATTTGCCTTGATTCAGGATGTTCAACATTTCCTTATTTCAGACAGTCAGTTTCATTATTTGGGATAAATGCATTTGAATAATCAATTTTTTCTTACCTTAAAATTTGACTTTTTCTCCTGTGGGCTGTTAGGCTCGCGGGGGCTGAAAATGCTTCATTTTATTGCGTCATTCTTGGCACTGACTTTTTTGGCGCAAAAATTTTCTTTGTCATTTCCGGCGTCATACTTGTCGCCGGAAGTTGCGTCATTTTTTTTACGTTTTTGCGCCAAAAATGTCGGCGTTACCGGATGTGGCGTCATTTTTGGCGCTTAAAGTATTTAGGCACCAAATAATGTGGGCGTCTTTTTTGGCGCTAAAAAATATGGGCGTCATTATTGTCTCCACATTATTTAAGTCTCATTGTTTATTTGCTTCTGGTTGCTAGAAGCTTGTTCATTGGCATTTTTTCCCATTCCTGAAACTGTCTTTTAAGGAATTTGATCAATTTTGCTTTATATGTTGTTTTTTCTATTACATATTGCAAGATGTCTCAGATTGACCCTGAATCAGAAGATACTTCTGGAAAATTGCTGCCTGATGCTGGATCTACCAAAGTTAAGTGTATTTGTTGTAAACTTGTGGTATCTGTTCCTCCGGCTGTTGTTTGTAATGAATGTCATGACAAACTTGTTAATGCAGGTAATATTTCCTTTAGTAATGTTCCATTTCCTGTTGCTGTTCCATCAACATCTAATATTCAGGGTGTTCCTGTTAACATAAGAGATTTTGTTTCTAAATCTATTAAGAAGGCTATGTCTGTTATTCCTCCTTCTAGTAAACGTAAAAGGTCTTTTCAAACTTCTCATTTTTCAGATGAATTTTTAAATGAACATCATCATTCTGATTCTGATAATGATTTCTCTGGTTCAGAGGATTCTGTTTCAGAGGTTGATACTGATAAATCTTCATATTTATTTAAAATGGAATTTATTCGTTCTTTGCTTAAAGAAGTCTTAATTGCATTAGAAATAGAGGAATCTGGTCCTCTTGATACTAAATCTAAACGTTTGAATACGGTTTTTAAACCTGTAGTTATTCCAGAGGTTTTTCCCGTCCCTGATGCTATTTCTGAAGTAATTTCTAGGGAATGGAATAATTTGGGTAATTCATTTACTCCTTCTAAACGGTTTAAGCAATTATATCCTGTGCCATCTGACAGATTAGAGTTTTGGGACAAAATCCCTAAGGTTGATGGGGCTATCTCTACTTTTGCTAAACGTACTACTATTCCTACGGCAGATAGTACTTCCTTTAAGGATCCTTTAGATAGGAAAATTGAATCCTTTCTAAGAAAAGCTTACTTATCTTCAGGTAATCTTCTTAGGCCTGCTATATCTTTGGCGGATGTTGCTGCAGCTTCAACTTTCTGGTTGGAGGCTTTAGCACAAGAAGTAACAGATCATAATTCTCATAGCATTGTTAATCTTCTTCAACATGCTAATAACTTTATTTGTGATGCCATCTTTGATATCATTAGGGTTGATGTCAGGTATATGTCTTTAGCTATTTTAGCTAGAAGAGCTTTATGGCTTAAAACTTGGAATGCTGATATGTCTTCTAAGTCAACTTTGCTTTCCCTTTCTTTCCAGGGTAATAAATTGTTTGGTTCACAGTTGGATTCTATTATTTCAACTGTTACTGGGGGGAAAGGAACTTTTTTACCACAGGATAAAAAATCTAAAGGTAAATTTAGGTCTGCTAATCGTTTTCGTTCCTTTCGCCACAATAAGGAACAAAAGCCTGATCCTTCCCCTACAGGAGCGGTATCAGTTTGGAAACCATCTCCAGTCTGGAATAAATCCAAGCCTTTTAGAAAGCCAAAGCCAGCTCCCAAGTCCACATGAAGGTGCGGCCCTCATTCCAGCCCAGCTGGTAGGGGGCAGATTACGATTTTTCAAAGAAATTTGGATCAATTCGATTCACAATCTTTGGATCCAGAACATTGTTTCACAAGGGTACAGAATAGGCTTCAAGATAAGGCCTCCTGCAAAAAGATTTTTTCTTTCCCGTGTCCCAATAAATCCAGTGAAGGCTCAAGCATTTCTGAAATGTGTTTCAGATCTAGAGTTGGCTGGAGTAATTATGCCAGTTCCAGTTCTGGAACAGGGGCTGGGGTTTTACTCAAATCTCTTCATTGTACCAAAGAAGGAGAATTCCTTCAGGCCAGTTCTGGATTTAAAAATATTGAATCGTTATGTAAGGATACCAACATTCAAAATGGTAACTATAAGGACTATTCTGCCTTTTGTTCAGCAAGAGCATTATATGTGCACAATAGATTTACAAGATGCATATCTGCATATTCCGATTCATCCAGTTCACTATCAGTTTCTGAGATTCTCTTTCCTAGACAAGCATTACCAGTTTGTGGCTCTGCCGTTTGGCCTAGCAACAGCTCCAAGTATTTTTACAAAGGTTCTCGGTGCCCTTCTATCTGTAATCAGAGAACAGGGTATTGTGGTATTTCCTTATTTGGACGATATCTTGGTACTTGCTCTGTCTTCACATTTAGCAGAATCTCATACGAATCGACTTGTATCGTTTCTTCAAGAACATGGTTGGAGGATCAATTTACCAAAGAGTTCGTTGATTCCTCAGACAAGGGTAACCTTTTTAGGTTTTCAGATAGATTCAGTGTCCATGACAAGAGACGTCTGAAATTGGTTTCAGCTTGTCGAAACCTTCAGTCTCAATCATTCCCTTCGGTAGCCTTATGCATGGAAATTCTAGGTCTTATGACTGCTGCATCGGACGCGATCCCCTTTGATCGTTTTCACATGCGACCTCTTCAGCTCTGTATGCTGAACCAGTGGTGCAGGGATTATACAAAGATATCTCAATTAATATCTTTAAAACCGATTGTACGACACTCTCTGACGTGGTGGACAGACCACCATCGTTTAGTTCAGGGGGCTTCTTTTGTTCTTCCGACCTGGACTGTGATCTCAACAGATGCAAGTCTGACAGGTTGGGGAGCTGTTTGGGGGTCTCTGACAGCACAAGGGGTTTGGGAATCTCAGGAGGCGAGATTACCAATCAACATTTTGGAACTCCGTGCAATTTTCAGAGCTCTTCAGTCGTGGCCTCTTCTAAAGAGAGAGTCGTTCATTTGTTTTCCGACGGACAATGTCACAACTGTGGCATATGTCAATCATCAAGGAGGGACTCACAGTCCTCTGGCTATGAAAGAAGTATCTCGAATACTGGTATGGGCGGAATCCAGCTCCTGTCTAATTTCTGCGGTTCATATCCCAGGTATAGACAATTGGGAAGCGGATTATCTCAGTCGCCAAACGTTACATCCGGGCGAATGGTCTCTTCACCCAGAGGTATTTCTTCGGATTGTTCAAATGTGGGGACTTCCAGAAATAGATCTGATGGCTTCTCATCTAAACAAGAAGCTTCCCAGGTATCTGTCCAGATCCAGGGATCCTCAGGCGGAAGCAGTGGATGCATTGTCACTTCCTTGGAAGTATCATCCTGCCTATATCTTTCTGCCTCTAGTTCTTCTTCCAAGAGTGATTTCCAAGATTCTAAAGGAGCGTTCGTTTGTTCTGCTGGTGGCTCCAGCATGGCCTCACAGGTTTTGGTATGCGGATCTTGTCCGGATGGCTGCTTGCCAACCGTGGACTCTTCCGTTAAGACCAGACCTTCTATCGCAAGGTCCTTTTCTCCATCAGGATCTCAAATCCTTAAATTTGAAGGTATGGAGAACGCTTGATTCTCAGTCATAGAGGTTTCTCTGACTCCGTAATTAATACTATGTTACAGGCTCGTAAATCTGTATCTAGAAAGATATATTATCAAGTCTGGAAGACTTACATTTCTTGGTGTTCTTATCATTTTTCTTGGCATTCTTTTAGAATTCCTAGAATTTTACAGTTTCTTCAGGATGGTTTGGATAAAGGTTTGTCTGCAAGTTCCTTGAAGGGACAAATCTCTGCTCTTTCTGTTCTCTTTCACAGAAAGATTGCTAGTCTTCCTGATATTCATTGTTTTGTACAGGCTTTGGTTCGTATAAAACCTGTTATTAAGTCAATTTCTAATCCTTGGAGTTTGAATTTGGTTCTGGGGGCTCTTCAAGCTCCTCCGTTTGAACCTATGCATTCGCTGGATATTAAATTACTTTCTTGGAAAGTTTTGTTTCTTTTGGCCATCTCTTCTGCTAGAAGAGTTTCTGAATTATCTGCTCTTTCTTGTGAGTCTCCTTTTCTGATTTTTCATCAGGATAAGGCGGTGTTGCGAACTTCATTTACATTTTTTCCTAAGGTTGTGAATTCTAACAACATTAGTAGAGAAATTGTGGTTCCTTCATTGTGTCCAAATCCTAAGAATTCTAAGGAAAGATCGTTGCATTCTTTGGATGTAGTTAGAGCTTTGAAATATTATGTTGAAGCTACTAAAGATTTCAGAAACACTTCTAGTCTATTTGTTATTTTTTCTGGTTCTAGGAAAGGTCAGAAGGCTACTGCCATTTCCTTGGCATCTTGGTTAAGTCTTTGATTCATCATGCTTATGTTGAGTCGGGTAGATCTCCGCCTCAAAGGATTACAGCTCATTCGACTAGGTCAGTCTCTACTTCCTGGGCATTTAAGAATGAAGCTTCGGTTGATCAGATTTGCAAAGCAGCAACTTGGTCTTCTTTGCATACTTTTACTAAATTCTACAATTTTGATGTGTTTTCTTCTTCTGAAGCAGTTTTTGGTAGAAAAGTACTTCAGGCAGCTGTTTCAGTTTGATTCTTCTGCTTATAATTTCAGTTTTTTTCATTATAAGATTTAAACTTTGTTTTGGGTGTGGATTAATTTTTCAGCGGAATTGGCTGTCTTTATTTTATCCCTCCCTCTCTAGTGACTCTTGCGTGGAAGATCCACATCTTGGGTATTCATTATCCCATACGTCACTAGCTCATGGACTCTTGCTAATTACATGAAAGAAAACATAATTTATGTAAGAACTTACCTGATAAATTCATTTCTTTCATATTAGCAAGAGTCCATGAGGCCCACCCTTTTTGTGGTGGTTATGATTTTTTTTGTATAAAGCACAATTATTCCAATTCCTTATTTTTTATGCTTTCGCACTTTTTTCTTATCACCCCACTCCTTGGCTATTCGTTAAACTGATTTGTGGGTGTGGTGAGGGGTGTATTTATAGGCATTTTGAGGTTTGGGAAACTTTGCCCCTCCTGGTAGGAATGTATATCCCATACGTCACTAGCTCATGGACTCTTGCTAATATGAAAGAAATGAATTTATCAGGTAAGTTCTTACATAAATTATGTTATATATATATATATATATAGAGAGAGAGAGAGAGAGAGTTGAGTTTCAGAGTTCAGCGCACATAGAATGGAGAAAAACAAAACCAAATTATGGTGCAGTATGTCATTACTAGGCTATCAAAAACTAAACGTGAGATTTAAATGTGCTCACCTTGTTTAACCTCAAACATGTGAGGTATGTTGGAAGCATGGAGGGGATGTAATCCCTATCTGTGGTAAAGATGTTTCCAGCTGGTATGCAGAAACTTTTAGCAGGTGGAAATCTTGATATCCCTGGAGTAGAAATATGTTGGTATTTCAGACAAACTTCTCCTCTCTGGAGTTAGGTAGAGACACTTTAATTCTTTTTGCTGGATTTCTTTCCTTGTTGCTGTTTATTTATTTTCCCCTTCTTTATACTTGAAAGGCTTCTCCTCTCTGGAGTATGGTATAAACTTTATGTATGCAAACCAATTAGTGCTCAGTTTACATACTATGAGATCAATTGTGGATATTAATTGCAGCACTCATGAGATGTGTATAAATGATGCTTGCAAGGACACAAAGTGAAATTTAAAATAAAAACACTTTTATTTTCCAGTGTCCAATAAAAAATGATAAACAGAAATCCTCTTTGATAATAGTCCAGATCAGGGACAGAAATAGGTGAGCAGATGAAATATAGTATATTTCTCTAAATCCGGTAGTGAGTTTTTTCTTCTGTTAAGTGTGATCAGTCCACGGGTCATCATTACTTCTGGGATATTACTCCTCCCCAACAGGAAGTGCAAGAGGATTCACCCAGCAGAGCTGCATATAGCTCCTCCCCTCTACGTCACTCCCAGTCATTCTCTTGCACCCAACGACTAGATAGGATGTGTGAGAGGACTATGGTGATTATACTTAGTTTTATATCTTCAATCAAAAGTTTGTTATTTTAAAATTGCACCGGAGTGTGTTATTACCTCTCTGGCAGAGTTTGAAGAAGAATCTACCAGAGTTTTTACTATGATTTTAGCCGGAGTAGTTAAGATCATATTGCTGTTTCTCGGCCATCTGAGGAGAGGTAAACTTCAGATCAGGGGACAGCGGGCAGATGAATCTGCATAGAGGTATGTAGCAGCTTTTATTTTCTGACAATGGAATTGATGAGAAAATCCTGCCATACCGATATAATGTCATGTATGTATACTTTACACTTCAGTATTCTGGGGAATGGTACTTCACTGGAATTACACTGTAAGAAATACATAAAACTTTTTAATAACTAAGAAATTATGTTTAACGTTTTTGCTGGAATGTAAAATCGTTTTCATTTGCTGAGGTACTGAGTGAATAAATGTTTGGGCACTATTTTTCCACTTGGCAGTTGCTTGATCTTTTTTCTGACAGTTTCTGTTCTCTCTCACTGCTGTGTGTGAGGGGGAGGGGCCGTTTTTTGGCGCTTTTGCTACGCATCAGAAATTTCAGTCAGCAGCTCATTGTATTTCCTGCATGATCCGGTTCATCTCTACAGAGCTCAGGGGTCTTCAAAACTTGTTTTGAGGGAGGTAATTTCTCTCAGCAGAGCTGTGAGATTATAGTTGACTGAGATAAAAAAACGTTTATTCTGTAATTTTTTTCTGCTTTCAGAATTAGTTGTCTTTTGCTAATGGGATCATACCTTTGCTAAAGTTGTGTTGTTTACAAGGATTGAGGCTATAACTGTTTCAATTTATTAATTTTCAACTGTCAAATCTTCTGTGCTTCTTAAAGGCACAGTACGTTTTTAATAATATTCTAATAGAATTGTATTCCAAGTTGCAAGTTTGTTTGCTAGTGTGTTAAACATGTCTGATTCAGAGGAAGATACCTGTGTCATTTGTTGCAATGCCAAAGTGGAGCCCAATAGAAATTTATGTACTAACTGTATTGATGCTACTTTAAATAAAAGTCAATCTGTACAAATTGAACAAATTTCACCAAACAACGAGGGGAGAGTTATGCCGACTAACTTGCCTCACGTGTCAGTACCTGCATCTCCCGCTCGGGAGGTGCGCGATATGGTGACGCCCAGTACAGCTGGGCGGCCATTACAGATAACTTTACAAGATATGGCCACTGTTATGACTGAAGTTTTGGCTAAATTACCAGAACTAAGAGGCAAGCGTGATCACTCTGGGGTGAGAACAGAGTGCGCTGATAATATTAGGGCCATGTCAGACACTGCGTCACAGGTGGCAGAACATGAGGACGGAGAACTTCATTCTGTGGGTGACGGTTCTGATCCAAACAGACTGGATTCAGATATTTCAAATTTTAAATTTAAGCTGGAAAACCTCCGTGTATTACTAGGGGAGGTGTTAGCGGCTCTGAATGATTGTAACACAGTTGCAATACCAGAGAAAATGTGTAGGTTGGATAAATATTTTGCGGTACCGGCGAGTACTGATGTTTTTCCTATACCTAAGAGACTTACTGAAATTGTTACTAAGGAGTGGGATAGACCCGGTGTGCCGTTCTCACCCCCTCCGATATTTAGAAAGATGTTTCCAATAGACGCCACCACACGGGACTTGTGGCAAACGGTCCCTAAGGTGGAGGGAGCAGTTTCTACTTTAGCTAAGCGTACCACTATCCCGGTGGAGGATAGCTGTGCTTTTTCAGATCCAATGGATAAAAAATTAGAGGGTTACCTTAAGAAAATGTTTGTTCAACAAGGTTTTATATTGCAACCCCTTGCATGCATTGCGCCGGTCACGGCTGCAGCGGCATTCTGGATTGAGTCTCTGGAAGAGAACATTAGTTCAGCTACTCTGGACAACATTTCGGACAGGCTTAGAGTCCTTAAACTAGCTAATTCATTCATTTCGGAGGCCGTAGTACATTTAACTAAACTTACAGCTAAGAATTCAGGATTCGCCATTCAGGCACGCAGGGCGCTGTGGCTAAAATCCTGGTCAGCTGATGTTACTTCTAAGTCTAAATTGCTTAATATAGCTTTTAAAGGGCAGTCCTTATTTGGGCCTGGTTTGAAAGAAATTATCGCTGACATTACAGGAGGTAAAGGCCACGCCCTGCCTCAAGACAGGGCCAAACCTAAGGCCAAACAGTCTAATTTTCGTTCCTTTCGGAATTTCAAAGCAGGAGCAGCATCAACTTCCTCTGCCCCAAAGCAAGAAGGATCTGTTGCTCGCTACAGACAAAACTGGAGACCTAACCAGTCTTGGAACAAGGGCAAGCAGGCCAGGAAACCTGCTGCTGCCCCTAAAACAGCATGAATTGAGGGCCCCCGATCCGGGATCGGATCTAGTGGGGGGCAGACTTTCTCTCTTCGCCCAGGCTTGGGCAAGAGATGTCCAGGATCCCTGGGCGCTAGAGATAATATCTCAGGGATACCTTCTGGACTTCAAATACTCTCCTCCAAGAGAGAGATTTCATCTGTCAAGGTTGTCAACAATCCAGACAAAGAAAGAGGCGTTTCTACGCTGCGTACAAGAGCTCTTGTTAATGGGAGTAATCCATCCAGTTCCACGGTCGGAACAGGGACAAGGGTTTTACTCAAATCTGTTTGTGGTTCCCAAAAAAGAGGGAACTTTCAGACCAATCCTGGACTTAAAGATCCTAAACAAATTCCTAAGAGTTCCATCGTTCAAGATGGAGACTATTCGGACAATTTTACCTATGATCCAAGAGGGTCAGTACATGACCACTGTAGATTTAAAAGATGCTTACCTTCACATACCGATTCACAAAGATCATTACCGGTACCTAAGGTTTGCCTTCCTAGACAGGCATTACCAGTTTGTGGCTCTTCCATTCGGATTGGCTACAGCTCCAAGAATCTTCACAAAGGTTCTGGGTGCTCTTCTGGCGGTACTAAGACCGCTGGGAATCTCGGTAGCTCCATACCTAGACGACATTCTGATACAAGCTTCAAGCTTTCAAACTGCCAAGTTTCATACAGAGTTAGTACTGGCATTTCTAAGGTCACATGGATGGAAGGTGAACGAAAAGAAAAGTTCACTCGTTCCACTCACAAGAGTTCCCTTCCTGGGGACTCTTATAGATTCTGTAGAAATGAAGATTTACCTGACAGAGGACAGGCTAACAAGACTTCAAAGTGCTTGCCGCACCCTTCATTCCATTCAACACCCGTCAGTGGCTCAATGCATGGAGGTAATCGGCTTAATGGTAGCGGCAATGGACATAGTACCCTTTGCACGCTTACACCTCAGACCACTGCAACTGTGCATGCTAAGTCAGTGGAATGGGGATTACTCAGACTTGTCCCCTTCTCTGAATCTGGATCAAGAGACCAGAAATTCTCTTCTATGGTGGCTTTCTCGGCCACATCTGTCCAGGGGGATGCCATTCAGCAGACCAGACTGGACAATTGTAACAACAGACGCCAGCCTTCTAGGTTGGGGTGCCGTCTGGAATTCTCTGAAGGCTCAGGGACAATGGAGTCAGGAGGAGAGTCTCCTGCCAATAAACATTCTGGAATTGAGAGCAGTTCTCAATGCACTCCTGGCTTGGCCCCAGTTGACAACTCGGGGGTTCATCAGGTTTCAGTCGGACAACATCACGACTGTAGCTTACATCAACCATCAGGGAGGGACAAGAAGCTCCCTAGCAATGATGGAAGTATCAAAGATAATTCGCTGGGCAGAGTCTCACTCTTGCCACCTGTCAGCAATCCACATCCCAGGAGTGGAGAACTGGGAGGCGGATTTCTTAAGTCGTCAGACTTTTCATCCGGGGGAGTGGGAACTTCATCCGGAGGTCTTTGCCCAAATACTTCGACGTTGGGGCAAACCAGAGATAGATCTCATGGCGTCTCGTCAGAACACCAAGCTTCCTCGTTACGGGTCCAGATCCAGGGATCCAGGAGCAGTCCTGATAGATGCCCTGACAGCACCTTGGGATTTCAGGATGGCTTACGTGTTTCCACCCTTCCCGATGCTTCCTCGATTGATTGCCAGAATCAAACAGGAGAGAGCATCAGTACTTCTAATAGCACCTGCATGGCCACGCAGGACTTGGTATGCAGACCTAGTGGACATGTCATCCTGTCCACCTTGGTCTCTACCTCTGAAACAGGACCTTCTGATACAGGGTCCTTTCAAACATCAAAATCTAACTTCTCTGAAGCTGACTGCTTGGAAATTGAACGCTTGATTTTATCAAGACGTGGGTTTTCTGAGTCAGTTATTGATACCTTAATACAGGCTAGGAAGCCTGTTACCAGAAGGATTTACCATAAGATATGGCGTAAATACCTATATTGGTGTGAATCCAAAGGTTACTCTTGGAGTAAGGTTAGGATTCCTAGGATATTGTCTTTTCTACAAGAAGGTTTAGAAAAGGGTTTATCTGCTAGTTCTTTAAAGGGACAGATCTCAGCTCTGTCCATTCTGTTACACAAACGTCTGTCAGAAGTTCCTGACGTCCAGGCTTTTTGTCAGGCTTTGGCCAGGATTAAGCCTGTGTTTAAAACTGTTGCTCCACCATGGAGTTTAAACCTTGTTCTTAATGTTTTACAGGGCGTTCCGTTTGAACCCCTTCATTCCATTGATATAAAGTTGTTATCTTGGAAAGTTCTATTTTTAATGGCTATTTCCTCGGCTCGAAGAGTCTCTGAATTATCAGCCTTACATTGTGATTCTCCTTATTTGATTTTTCATTCGGATAAGGTAGTTCTGCGTACTAAACCTGGGTTCTTACCTAAGGTAGTCACTAACAGGTATATCAATCAAGAGATTGTTGTTCCTTCTTTGTGCCCAAATCCTTCTTCGAAGAAGGAACGTCTACTGCACAACCTGGACGTAGTCCGTGCTCTAAAATTTTACTTACAGGCAACTAAGGAATTTCGACAAACGTCTTCTCTGTTTGTCGTTTACTCTGGTCAGAGGAGAGGTCAAAAGGCTTCTGCTACCTCTCTTTCTTTTTGGCTTCGTAGCATAATTCGTTTAGCTTATGAGACTGCTGGACAGCAGCCTCCTGAAAGAATTACAGCTCATTCTACTAGAGCTGTGGCTTCCACTTGGGCCTTCAAGAATGAGGCCTCTGTTGAACAGATTTGCAAGGCTGCAACTTGGTCTTCGCTTCATACTTTTTCCAAATTTTACAAATTTGACACTTTTGCTTCCTCGGAGGCTATTTTTGGGAGAAAGGTTCTTCAGGCAGTGGTTCCTTCTGTATAATGAGCCTGCCTATCCCTCCCGTCATCCGTGTACTTTTGCTTTGGTATTGGTATCCCAGAAGTAATGATGACCCGTGGACTGATCACACTTAACAGAAGAAAACATAATTTATGCTTACCTGATAAATTCCTTTCTTCTGTAGTGTGATCAGTCCACGGCCCGCCCTGTTTTTTAAGGCAGGTAAATATTTTTTAAGTTATACTCCAGTCACCACTACACCCTTGGCTTCTCCTTTCTCGTTGGTCCTTGGTCGAATGACTGGGAGTGACGTAGAGGGGAGGAGCTATATGCAGCTCTGCTGGGTGAATCCTCTTGCACTTCCTGTTGGGGAGGAGTAATATCCCAGAAGTAATGATGACCCGTGGACTGATCACACTACAGAAGAAAGGAATTTATCAGGTAAGCATAAATTATGTTTTTCTTATCAGGGCTGGTGCAAAAACAGCTAGCTGATAAAAATTAGTGATATTGTGGTATAGGATGCTGTAAGTACAGCTGAAGGTAAATTCCTTGCGGTGGTTTTGAGCTCTGAAAAGCTCCCAGAGTTCAGGTGGATAAGTTGGTGTTTATGATGGAAAACCGTAATAAATAAATACATGAACTGCTGTAAATACAGCTAGATGATGATTCCTTGTGGTTTTTTGAGCTCTAGATAGCTCACAATATCCGGATGGATGTGGATTCTTAAGCCTGTCAGTGACAGGGTCCGTTGCTGAAGTGTTTGAAGCTTGGTCTCCCTGGACAGGAAGTGATGTCAGAAGTGGGCGTGCCCTTACGCGTTTCGTGAATTACATTCACTTCATCAGACCCTCAAAACCACCGCAAGGAATTTACCTTCAGCTGTACTTACAGCATCCTATACCACAATATCACTAATTTTTATCAGCTAGCTGTTTTTGCACCAGCCCTGATAAGAAAAAAACTCACTACCGGATTTAGAGAAATATACTATATTTCATCTGCTCACCTATTTCTGTCCCTGATCTGGACTATTATCAAAGAGGATTTCTGTTTATCATTTTTTATTGGACACTGGAAAATAAGTGTTTTTATTTTAAATTTCACTTTGTGTCCTTGCAAGCATCATTTATACACATCTCATGAGTGCTGCAATTAATATCCACAATTGATCTCATAGTATGTAAACTGAGCAATAATTGGTTTGCATACATAAAGTTTATACCATACTCCAGAGAGGAGAAGCCTTTCAAGTATAAAGAAGGGGAAAATAAATAAACAGCAACAAGGAAAGAAATCCAGCAAAAAGAATTAAAGTGTCTCTACCTAACTCCAGAGAGGAGAAGTTTGTCTGAAATACCAACATATTTCTACTCCAGGGATATCAAGATTTCCACCTGCTAAAAGTTTCTGCATACCAGCTGGAAACATCTTTACCACAGATAGGGATTACATCCCCTCCATGCTTCCAACATACCTCACATGTTTGAGGTTAAACAAGGTGAGCACATTTAAATCTCACGTTTAGTTTTTGATAGCCTAGTACTGACATACTGCACCATAATTTTGTTTTTGTTTTTCTCCATTCTATGTGCGCTGAACTCTGAAACTCAACTCCATACCTTTTTCCTTCACATTCCATTTGATGATAGTGGAATATTCAGAAACTAGCTGCCATTGAAATATATCAGGAGGAACTATTTAGAGCAAAATAACCATTTGCAACATACACAGCGCAGATCAAGAAACACCCAAGCAACACTTTCTACAATATATATATATATATATATATATATAGAGAGAGAGAGAGAGAGAGAGAGAAAAACTTAAAGGCATAAAAGATATGTACTTACATCAAGATTACATACATTGCCCAATAATCATAGTAATACAAACAAGATAATTGTCCTTATTTTTTCTCCCTATTAACAAGCCAGACCACTCTTGGGTCTTTTGATAGTAATATATAAAGAACAATATAGGGATAACATAAGTGAAAGGTTATTTAAGGACTTATATTCAAAACTGCTTAATAAAACAGTAATATTATATACTCAGAAAGATATGAAAAATTAGTTAAAGGCCGAAACTGGACCAACAATTATCATTCGGAAATATTAACAGCACCTAACAAATAAAGCCTTCTTATAAAAGGAAGAGTGACACTTTAAGTTTAAAATGGAGCGTGGGAAAAGAATAAATAAGTTAAAATACAATATTTTCTAATTAAAAATAGAAAAAACTAATTTCTCCAGCCTTTCTAGCTATTATGTGACAATATATTGTAATATAGCAATGTGGCCATCTAGTGGCTGATAGAGGAAATTAACATCTTGGAGATTATGAAAATTCCTCATAGGTATAATTAAAAGATAAGTGAAAAATACAAATTTCCAAGTAATTAAATATTAGTATGCAAGAGTAGACTTCACTTTTACAGAAGATATCTATGAGTATACAGGCAACTTTTTGAACATGTAAACATATGATGGCATTATATACATATGGTAGTTTGTCCCATTCACAGCCTCGACCGTCTGGCCACGAGACAAGGATTTAAATGTAGATTAACCCCTTAGTGACCAGAGCACTTTTCCATTTTCTGTCCGTTTGGGACCAAGGCTATTTTTACATTTCTGCGGTGTTTGTGTTTAGTTGAAATTTTCCTCTTACTCATTTACTGTACCCACACATATTATATACCGTTTTTCTCGCCATTAAATGGACTTTCTAAAAATACCATTATTTTCATCATATCTTATCATTTACTATAAAATAATTTATAAAATATGAGGAAAAATGGAAAAAAACACACTTTTTCTAACTTTGAACCCCAAAATCTGTTACATATCTACAACTACCAAAAAACACCCATGCTAAATAGTTTCTAAATTTTGTCCTGAGTTTAGAAATACCCAATGTTTACATCTTCTTTGCTTTTTTTTGTAACTTATAGGGCCATAAATACAAGTAGCACTTTGCTATTTTCAAACCATTTTTTTTCAAAATTAGCGCTAGTTACATTGGGACACTGATATCTTTCAGGAATCTCTAAATATCCATTGACATGTATATATTTTTTTTTAGAAGACATCCCAAATTATTGATCTAGGCCCATTTTGGTATATTTCATGCCACCATTTCACCGCCAAATGCAATCAAATACAAAAAATCGTTCACTTTTTCACAAATTTTTTCACAAACTTTCAGTTTCTCACTGAAATTATTTACAAACTGCTTGTGCAATTATGGCATAAATGGTTGTAAATTCTTCTCTGGGATCCCCTTTGTTCAGAAATAGCAGACATATATGGCTTTGGCATTGCTTTTTGGTAATTAGAAGGCCGCTAAATGCTACTGCGCACCACACGTGTATTATGCCCAGCAGTGAAGGGGTTAATTAGGAAGCATGTAAGGAGCTTTTTGGGGTATTTTTAGCTTTAGTGTAGTGTAGTAGACAACCCCAAGTATTGATCTAGGCCCATTTTGGTATATTTCATGCCACCATTTCACCGCCAAATGCGATCAAATTAAAAAAACCGTTAAATTTTTCACAATTTTAGGTTTCTCACTGAAACTCTGCCAGTACTAAAATAAAAGGAAAATTTTGGCTTTTTTGTGCATTTTTTTTTAGCATATTTACACATGCTTATGTGTGGGATCCCCCTTAGCCCCCAACCTCACTGATCCCCCACCAAACAGCTCTCTAACCCTCCCCCTCTGACTTAATGTGCGCCATCTTGGGTACTGGCAGCTGTCTGCCAGTACCCATTTTAGTGAAAAATATGCTGTTATAATTTAAAAAATGTCCCTTTTCTGTAGTGTAGCTTCCCCCCCCCTCCAATACCAACCCCCCACCCCTTCCTGATCCCTTAGATGCTTTTAAAAAAATAAGTTTATTTTAATTTTTTTCACAATTTATTTGTAACTTTTTTCTGTAGTGTAGCGGTTCCCACCCGCTCCCGCCCCGTGCACGCGCCCGCCCGCCCCCCTCTCTGACTAAGAAGCCATCGATGGCCGCCCACCCACCCACCTCCCACTTCAGCTCCCACCCACCAACGAATGCGGCCATCGATGTCCGGTGCAGAGAGGGCCACAGAGTGGCTCTCTCTGCACCGGAGGGGTAAAAAATGTTATTGCAGGATGCCTCAATATCGAGGCATCCTGCAATAACCGGAAAACAGCTGGAAGTGATCAGGATCGCTTCCAGCTGCTTTCCAAACCGAGGACGTGCAGGGTACGTCCTCGGTCATTAAGGGGTTAAAGGGACACTGAACCCAATTTTTTTCATTCGTGATTCAGATAGAGCATGCAATTTTAAGCAACTTTCTAATTTACTCCTATTATCAATGTTTCTTCTTTCTCTTGCTATCTTTAAATGAAAAAGGCATCTAAGCTTTTTTCTTGGTTCAGTACTCTGGACAGCAGTTTTTGATTGGTGGATGAATTTATCCACCAATCAGCAAGGACAACCTAGGTTGTTCACCAAAATGGGCCGGCATTTAAACTTGCATTTTTGCATTTCAAATAAAGATACCAAGAGAATAAAGAACATTTGATAATAGGAGTAAATTACAAAGTTGCTTAAAATGTCATGCTCTATCTGAATCACAAAATAAAGAATTTGGGTACAGTGTCCCTTTAAGTATGTAAGCTATCTTTGCCAATAATAATGCAGTGATGATCAGAAAAATGTCACCTTTCAGATTACCTTTTTAGGTTCTCTTATCTATTAGAAAAGGGCATATGAGAAAAGATTCATATAAACCTTATTGACACTATATTAAAAATAAAGTTGCAAACTGAAATAAAGAAGAAAATAAACTATAACATGAAAATTATGTGAAGCTATATCTTTAACCTAATTAAAATAGCAGGGGTATGTATGAATAAATGGGGGTTTGTAATTACACTCAAGCTAAATACAAGTAAAAGTAAGCTATTACAAATTAACCCCATGGTCCCCATCAAATCACCATCTCAAACTGTGATGGTAAGTTTTGAGATCTCAAATTGGAGTCATCTAGTTATGTTCCTGGTGTACTCAGAGACCACATAATAACAGCTAAATTGCTGGGAGTTTTAGTATACAAAATGAGTACATTAACATCATTAGCCACAGCAATTTTATTAAAATTGGAGCTTATCATCCAGCTATCTGGAGCTGTTTGAGAATCCCCTCCAGTCTCTACCTTCGGTGTTCTATCAGATTCTGCTCCTTTGTCAGAATCTGCTCCCTCTGACTGCGCATGCTCTGTATGACGTAATCGCTCTCCACATATGTTAAATAGGAATGTGTTGAATGGGATTATGTCAATCAGCAACACGCGCACTCAGAGGGAGACGATTCTGACAAGGTTCAATCACTTCTCACGGTGATGAAAAATACAACGATGAAAGCACATTGTTTTATATATATATATATATATATATATATAATTAGTAAATAGAGACCTGCACTCCAATTCTCAAATATTGAGTGAACAGCCACTAGGGTGCTATATCAAAGAATATAAATAGTCACATAATAAGATAGCACTCGCTGGATAAAAATAAAACTTAGCTTTTATTGTAGAATCTTAAAGGTTAAAACGGTCCCATGACGTTTCGGTGCCAACCAGCACCTTTATCAAATGGATCAGATAGTTCCTTCAGGCAGATGATAACGCCTGACATCCAAAGAACAAGTGAGTTAAAAACATGGGAGAATTGCAGCTTTATATACATAGTGTTTGGCTTGATTACAAACTGGTAACACTGTGTGCTTGCACGTCACTGTGCACGTCACTGAGGCCACGCCCCTTCCGGATTCATAATGAGCTGTAATAGGTGCAACCAGCATCAACATAGCTTGGATCCTTAATAACGGAGTTGTGTGTGGCACATGGATAATTAGCATATCAACTGCTGCGTGACGTATCAGTCCAGGAAAGTGTCTCTATGAAAACCTGCGTAAATCCCATATTGATGTTTAAAATCAAACACTGCTTGCAGAGGACATAATCGATCTTTAGCAATTGGTATATCATGTCAGAAATGTATTAATGCATGATATAATCCAGGTTTAAAGGGTATGATTTGAACGTGTAATACAGACACATAATAGATATTGAGGCTTCCATAGGGGTTTGATCACATGAGCTAGAGATGCAGAAAATTGAAATGATCAGGTAAAAAGAGTGGGCATCAGCTGGGGACCAAATAGGCACCAAACCAGCAATCCATATGAATAGCACACTGCACAACCCAATTATTATGATGTAAGACTTCATCCTATAAAGGGGCCATAATCAAGCTGTATGTTGAGCCCCCTAGGCTCCACCGTGTCCAAAGTATAAATCCATTTAGTCTCACGTTGAAGGAGGATTCTGCCACGATCACCTCCCATTTGTGGTCTATGATCATAGTTCTCAAACTGGAGACACTGTGTTTCAGTTGCTCAAAGTGGCGTGCCACTGGTTGGTCTGAGGTGCCCTTCTTGATGGCATCCTTAATGGCGTGTCTATGGTTGGCCATTCTTTCACAGAAGGTTGTAATCGTTTTCCCTACATAGACAAGGGAGCACGGGCAAATCAGGATATAGACCACATATGTGCTGATGCATGTCACTCTGTGTTGTATCCTGTAGCGATTATTGCAATGTGGATGTTGAAAGGTGGGGCCCATTTGCATTCCATTACAGGTGATACAATCACCACATCTGAAACATCCTTTTTTAGTGTATTTGAGCCATGTATCCTTTTAGTAGGAGTCCTTGGGGTCAGTTTTAACCAAGATATCCCGTATATTCCTGGCACATCTATATGCCATACGGGGAGGATTGAGTCTCCCAATTTGAAAAGTTCTTGTCAGTCTGTATAATGTCCCAATGATTGCGGACCGCTTTGGCAACACAGTGATGATCCGGAGTGAATGTTGTGATGAAATTCAAATCAGAAGTCATGGTCTGTTTCTGTACTTTATCCCTTTCCAAAAGTGTATTTTGTCATTGGCCATCCAAGCGTTGTCTGGCTGTGTCAATGTCCTTTTTTGCATACCCTCTAGCCTGTAATTTAGTACACATATTATCCAACTGAGATTGGAGGATGGTAGAATCAGAATTATTGCGAACCACCCTCGTTAACTGAGAGGCGATTATACCCAATTTTTTGTGGTCAGGGTGGCAGCTTGTAGATAGAAGAAGCGAGTTTCTATCTGTAGGTTTAATGTACAACGAGGTGCCAAACCTATATGACCCTTCTGTGGGGACCTTAAAGATATTAAGGTCCAGGAAATGTACACTTTGCGTACTACATTCCATTTTGAATTTGATAGGTGAATCAATGTGATTCAAATCAAATATTAACTTTTGAAGATGTATTAGACATGATGGTAGACTCATAACCCAGCATAAATAGATTGGCATATACATGGGCCATGTTCCACCCCATAGCCGTGCCTGACAGTTGAAGATAAAAGTATTTTTCAAATTTAAAATAGTTTTTCTTCAAACAATTTTCCATAAGTTCTATAATGAACTCAAGTGGTGGACCTGTGTAGTCAGAAGAATCCCCCACAATAGTTCTGATAGTGTCTACTCCTAACTCATGGGGAATAACAGTATACAAACTGTCAACGTCCATGGTAACAAGAATATCCTCAGAATGAAGACAAGTGTGTTTTTGCAATTTGCGAATCAAAGATGTAGTATCCTGTAGATATGAAAAAGAGTTATGTATCACTGGCTGCAGATGAAAATCGATAAATTCCGCAATACCGAAAAAAATTGACCCTCTGGCAGACACAATATCTATGACTGTAAAGATGATAATGTTAACACAGACATTTTTGGCTTCACTGAGGAGGATGCAGATAGAATCCGTGCTACTATGGATGTCCGTGAACTGAGGGGGGATATACCCATCAATATATACCATAAGCTATTAAACTTAAGGAAACGTAAGGTAGATTACAATTTACACGCTGTTTATCTCTCTAACTATCATAAGAATAAATATATCACTAGAGGCTTTAGGGTCAGTAATGTACCCACTCTAAGTAGATAAAACCCTGAATTTTGCAGAGAGTGGTGCTGCATACTTTACAAGTGCTCCTATGATCTTATATTACTTACCATTGAGGAAGTTAGTCGCTTGGAAAAGAAAATGCAGATTGAGATTGATATTAAAGTCAATGGTTACCAAGCATTAATTGCTGATAAAACTGAGGACTGGGTGACCAAACTGGAGGACTTAGTTACAAAATACCACAATGAGCTACTTAGCTTTAAGAACAGGAAACTTAACACGGTAGAAAATGACTACTGTGAGAAACGTATCTATAAATGGCTCTATGGTAAACATGACACTAGCAGACCGTATAGACCTAGACAGCAAACACAGAGATATTAAACACCCGTAGATACTATTGATACCAGTGGTGGAGACTCCTCAGATGGGGGCACTATCAATACACAGAGCGACAACAGGGATACACGTAGTGGCATTGCAACTAGATCCTCTTTCAAACCTCCACACTCACAGTCAATAAACCGTGAAGGCCCCACATTAGATGAGGAGGGCACAAAGAAAAAGATAAATGTGGTAAAGAAATGACTGACATAATATACAATTTAAGCACTAGACCACTGACCGTCAGTGAAAACCATCTCCTCAACAGGGGCCTGTCGTTTATTTCAACACCTAAATGTGATTATTTTCAAATCTCGGTTGACATACATAAATTTCAGAGGACTTTAAATATCAAGGAGGTTTTTCAAACATGATAGACCTATACCCAGTAACAATAGATTCAAACCGCCATCCAAATTTGATCCACAAACTACTAATCCCTCTATTAAAAGTTTCACTCGGCTAGTACGCAATGATTGTACCAAGCAGGACAATACACACACTTTCTCTAATATTCCACTTAATGACTACAAAGCCTTGACCACCTTGTCTAATGACCACATTATTATCATACGTCCGGCTGACAAGAGTGGGGCCATAGTGGTCCAGTATTACAGTGATTATAAACTAGAGGCCATTAGACAATTGAATGATGCACAAACCTATATGAAATTAGATACTAATCCTACTGCTAAGTACAAAAAATTGATAGACCTGTTTCTATCTCGTGGTTTACAAATGCAGTACATTTAATGAGAATTAATTCAATTATATGTCCATATCTTACCCTAAGATACCATTTTTGTATTTACTCCCTAAAATACACAAGAGTTTAAACAACCCGCCTGGCAGACCTGTCAGAGGGTCAATTTTTTCTGGTATTGCGGAATTTATCGATTTTCATCTGCAACCAGTGATACGTAACTCTTTTTTCATACCTACAGGATACTACATCTTTGATTCGCAAATTGCAAAAACACACTTGTCTTCATTCTGAGGATATTCTTGTTACCATGGACGTTGACATTTTGTATACTGTTATTCCCCATGAGTCAGGAGTAGACACTATCTGTAACGTTCTGCACTGTCTCTTTAAACTTCTCCTACCAAGGTTACTTAAGGCTCCTCCCTATCCTTCCTCGGCGCTAAGTATTTTGTTACTGAAGGCTGACCTGTAATTCTCTGCTTAGCCTGTAAACTGGATTACCCTAGCTACCTGAAATTTATATTGTCTGTAGTATTGGGACACTTATAGAATTTATTGCAACATAGTTGCCAAACTTCCTTACCATCGGATTTCAAGTCACGCTGCTAACGCAGCACTCAGCCTCTCACAGCCTCTCACAGCTGCAACTGACATCCGGAGCTGTATCACAGAAACACGCCTGGAGTAACGCTCTTACCTTCACTCCTCCTTCATACAGTCGCGGGAGGCTGCAGTCACGCCGTGAGTAACACGCTCACAGCCGCTTGTCCTGAATACTAACACCGGAGGCTGCAGTTCAACTCACCCGCACAACAAAATTGCTCCGCTCCTGTGGAAAGATATCAGAGCCTGCTGACAACCAAAAGTGCAAGTACTCACACTGTAGCAGCTATGTCATTTTCTCATTATCTGTGTGCTTTACCTCCACTGCTAGAGTTAGCTCTTAGTTGCGGTACAAGAAGGATTGATGTATTAAGTCTAATACAGTTTAACCAGACTGTCACTCCTACGTAATTACCATCTAACCACTGTTGTATGAATAACGCTCCAAAATAAGCAGGTGCATCTGCAGTAATCTAAAGCTTTAACACTTTGTATACTGAACATACTGATCCTATTCACTACCATTAGCCATCCTCCTCTCTCTCTGGCTATACACCTGATAACTCTCTCTGTGTACTGCTTAAACTGTGACACTCTTTCTAAATCTTGTCTTCTCACATTTGTCCTACCTAGTTCCTTCCTCTGACTACTCTTAGTCCCCTCAAGTCTATGAGCAAGATCTTGACTCTTCTCACTCAAGAGTCACAGGTTAGGTGTGAGACTGAGTGGTACTTAGATTGCATGCATTACAACCATACACTTAGCATTACACTATCAGAACCATAGTGGGGGATTCTTCTGACTACACGGGTCCACCACTTGAGTTGATTATAGAACTTATGGAACATTGTTTGAAGAAAAACTATTTTAAATTTTAACAAGACTTTTATCTTCAACTGTCTGGCACGGCTAAGGGGTGGAACATGGCCCCTGTATATGCCAATCTATTTATGCTGGGTTATGAGTCTACCATCATGAAACCCTTAACACATCCATGTATTTCCTTTTGCACTCGCTACATAGATGATCTATTTTTTGTCTGGACAGGGAGTCTAATACATCTTCAAAAGTGGGTTTTTGATTTGAATCACATTGATTCACCTATCAAATTCAAAATGGTATGTAGTACGCAAAGTGTACATTTCCTGGACCTCAATATCTTTAAGGTCCCCACAGAAGGGTCATATAGGTTTGGCACCTCGCTGTACATTAAACCTACAGATAGAAACTCGCTTCTTCTATCTACAAGCTGCCACCCTGACCACAAAAAATTGGGTATAATCGCCTCTCAGTTAACGAGGGTGGTTCGCAATAATTCTGATTCTACCATCCTCCAATCTCAGTTGGATAATATGTGTACTAAATTACAGGCTAGAGGGTATGCAAAAAAGGACATTGACACAGCCAGACAACGCTTGGATGGCCAATCACAAAATACACTTTTGGAAAGGGGTAAAGTACAGAAACAGACCTGTGACTTCTGATTTGAATTTCATCATGACATTCACTTCGGATCATCACTGTGTTGCCAAAGCGGTCTGCAATCGTTGGGACATTCTACAGACTGACACAAACTTGTCAAATTAGAGACTCAATCCTCCCCGTATGGCATATAGATGTGCCAGGAAAATATGGGATGTCTTGGTTAAAACTGACCCCAAGGACTCCTACCAAAAGTATACATGGCTCAAATCCACTAAAAAAGGATGTTTCAGATGTGGTGATTGTATCACCTGTAATGGGATGCAAATGGGCCCCACCTTTCAACATCCACATTGCAATAATCGCTACAGGATACAACCCAGAGTGACATGCAGCAGCACATATGTGGTCTATATCCTGATTTGGCCGTGCTCCCTTGTCTATGTAGGGAAAACTATTACAACCTTCCGTGAAAGAATGGCCAACCATAGACACGCCATTAGGGATGCCATCAAGAAGGGCACCTCAGACCAACCAGTGGCACGCCACTTTGCGCAACTGAAACAGTGTCTCCAGTTTGAGAACTATGATCATAGACCACAAAGGGGAGGTGATTGTGGCAGAATCCTCCTTCAACGTGAGACTAAATGGATTTATACTTTGGACACGGTGGAGCCTAGGGGGCTCAGCATACAGCTTGATTATGGCCCCTTTATAGGATGAAGTCTTACATCATAATAATTGTGTTGTGCAGTGTGCTATTCATATGGATTGCTGGTTTGGTGCCTATTTGGTCCCCAGCTGGTGCTCTCTGAGATGTTCCGTGAGGAACCTGGCTTCTTTCCTGTTGCTGAGAGTCATAGGACTTAAGTCTGCGTAAACCTGCAGAGGGTGTCCTTCAAAGTGAGGAGGTGAACTTTTTCTTGCAGTTTGGGAGATCTGTTCTTTGTCTTGGTACTTATGAAATTTGAAGATTACATCTCTTGGTGGCTCTGTATCTCGTGGTTTGGGGGAATAGCGCTCTGTGCGCTCTGTCTATTTGTACAGGAGAAAATGAGTTCTCTTTAGTTAAGAATTGGAAAAGTCTCTGTAGATATTGTTGTAGGGGTTCTGCAGTTACAGTCTCAGGGATTCCCCTGATACGGAGATTCTGCCGTCTTCCCCTGTTATCAAGATCTTTTAAGTGGTATTTAAGCTGCTGGATTTAAGAGTCTTGAGTCGATAAACATTTAGAGTGGTTATCAACAGTGTTCATGATGTCGTTGGTCTGCTCTTCTGCATACCTTATTTGCTCTCCTGGGTCTGCTATGTCTTTTTAAACTTCGGCTATGCCCTCTTTGAACATACCTGCTAAAAGAAAGTGTTGAAGTCAGCCTTAGTTGGTAGGGAGCCGATATCTGCTTTAGTGAAAGGTCTTGTCTTCTGTAACAGTTTCTGTGACTGTTTGGGTGTTAGCTTGTTTGTCATTTTCTGGCTCTACGCCTGAGCCTTGTGAGGAGCTTAGTGCTCTGAAGTAGGAGTTTAGTTTGGTCGCTGCTGCTGTAGTAGCTTTGGGTGTTTTATCCCCTTTTGCTGCTTTCTTTGAGGCCATTTTGGTTGAGAAGTGGAAAGAATAAAATAGGACCATCTGTCCTTGAGTGAAGTGATGTGTTAGCCAGATCAGTTTATATTGATGTGAGCTCTAGGCCAGAGGTAGTTCCTCATGTTACAATGAGGAAAAATATGTAGGATTTTCACTGTAGTTTAACGCTGAGTTAGATTTGTGCTGTGGGGGTTTATAAGTTTGCACACTAATTTGTGTTCCTGCAGCTTGTTTGTGAGCAATCTGCTCAGTGGCAATCAGTAGGTTATGGAGGAAGTTAGCGTAGAGGTTGCTGCATTGTTTCTAAGTGGAGCGGTAGAAGCAGGATCCTTTGTTAGGGGTAGCTTACATTAATTTCTTCTTTTAGGTTTGGTTATTTTATCTTAGGGTGTGTGGATTGTCCCTTCTATGTGTTATGGCTGCTGTGCCAGAGGCCTCTATTGCTTGTGCGATTTCACGCCATTTCAGTTTGGGCCTATCCGTTTCCCCACCGCCACCTCTATCGTTCTAGTTCTGAGTAAATCTCGGATGCAGGTCCTACCGGTCGTTATAGGATCGGGGTGCTCACCTGAGTATGATGGATGTAGGCTGATGGAGCTGACCCGAGCAGCCCACTTTGGTGATTGCTCTGTAGGCCTCTTGTATCCATATGTATTTTGCGGTGCAGCTGTGCTGCTGGCGAGGTGTCATGGGTCCAGGATAGTTGGGTGCTGTTTAGAGGCTGGTTTGGCACTTTATTTAACGCTCTACATGAGGGATTAGCTCTTCCTAGACTGCCATTTGACAGAACTCCTATTTTCTGCAACCGTCCATGCTGGCAGACGGCTCCGCCCCCAAGCTGTTTTTATTTTATCCCACCCTTTCTTGTTACTCGGACTTCCACATCTTGGGTATTATATCCAATACGTAACAGCTCTTGGACTCTCGCCACCTATATGAAAGAAAACACAATTTATGTAAGAACTTACCTGATAAATTTATTTCTTTCATGGTGGTGAGAGTCCACATTTAATTTAGTTTTAATTACATCTTTTTCCTGATCTCATTATTGACTAATTCTCCATTAACACCTCACTACTTAGCTATTCATTAAACTGAGGTATGTGTGGACTCTCGCCCCCATGAAAGAAATTAATTTATCAGGTAAGTTCTTACATAAATTATGTTTTTCAAGAAGACTATAATATCACAGATCTGTGAATGTGCACCACTTCTGTCACAGGTAATACTTAAATTCCAATATGGCAGCACACAGAAAACCACTGCTTTTTGCTTTGAATAGCTGGATGATTGATAGTTGCAGTTGCCAGGTGCACAGCATTTAACTGGACATTCTAATATTCTAACTGCATGTCCAGTAAAATAAAATGACAATTAACAGACTGGGTCTGATATGAAATTGGCGTATGGCTGACAGGGGCTACAGGGCCTGGGGTGTGATTTATGGTGCAATATGACATATTGATTGCCTGTGTTGGTCATCCAGTAGTTTTGTGGTGGACAGCTGGCAACCTTATCAATAGTGTATCTAAGGAACTTGGACTTTGGTCCCAAATCAGGCCAGCAGGCCCCACGGAGACACTTTGGAGATATGGAAAAATGGTTATCATTATTAGTTCTTTATGGGCTTTAACTGCTTCCCTGCCAGGGATTTGAAAGTATACGAATAAATGTAAACTCTTTTTGTTTTTAAATTGCCATATGAAATAATATATTCTGAAAACTTATTTACCACAATCTAAGATGACAGTATTATTAAACAAAAATTACCTTTTTAACCCACATAGAAAACATAATACCATTTGATTTTGTTTTCTCGTACATAAACTGTCAAAAATGCTATACAAATGTAGCATGTTTGAATGCCATTTAATATATAGAAATAGTGTCCGTTGTATCAAAAATGGTAAAAAAAACCTTGGCAACGTTTGGAGCTCCACTCCCATTGCAGCCCCTCCCATTCTCCTCCCTCCTCATAAATATTCATATTCCCTCTCTAAAGCAGAGTCTCCGTCCCCGTGCATGAGAAACAGCCCCTCCCCTGCCTCTCGGCTGTTTACCCCTTAGGGATTAGCTTTTAGAGATCCACCTAGAGTGTAGTATCTTAAATATTTGTACACTTTACAAATACATGTCTTTGTCATTGACTGAACAAATGTGCCCAGCTAGCTCCAAGTAGTGAATTCTCGCTCTATAACACTACATACCCCTATTCTCACAGACCATCTCACTCTATAACACTACATACCCCTATTCCCACAGACCATCTCACCCTATAACTCTACATACCCCTATTCTCTCAGACCTTCTCACCCCATAACACTACATACCCCTATTCCAACAGACCTTCTCACTCCATAACGCTACATACCCCTATTCCCAAACACCTTCTCACCCCATAACACTACATACCCCTATTCCCACAGACCTTCTCACCCTATAACACTACATATCCCTATTCCAACAGACCTTCTCACCCTATAACACTACATACACATATTCCCACAGACCTTCTCACCCCATAACACTACATACCCCTATTCCAACAGACCTTCTCACCCCATAACACTACATACACCTATTCCCACAGACTTTCTCACCCTATAACACTACATACCCCTATTCCCACAGACCTTCTCACTCTATAACACTACATACCCCTATTCCCACAGACCTTTTCACCCTATAACACTACATACCCTTATTGCCACAGACCTTCTCACTCTATAACACTACATACCCCTATTCCCACAGACCTTCTCACTCTATAACACTACATACCCCTATTCCCACAGACCTTCTCACTCTATAACACTACATACCCCTATTCCCACAGACCTTCTCACTCTATAACACTACATACCCCTATTCCCACAGACCTTCTCACCCTATAACACTACATACCCCTATTCCCAAACACCTTCTCACCCCATAACACTACATACCTCTATTCCCAAACACCTTCTCACCCCATAACACTACATACTCCTATTCCCACGGACCTTCTCACCCCATAACACTACATACAACTATTCCCACAGACCTTCTCACTCTATAACACTATATACCCCTATTCCCACAGACCTTCTCACCCCATAACACTACATACCCCTATTCCCACAGACCTTCTCACCCCATAACACTACATACCCCTATTCCCACAGACCTTCTCACCCCATAACACTACATACCCCTATTCCCACAGACCTTCTCACCCTATAACACTACATACCCCTATTCCCACAGACTTTCTCACCCTATAACACTACATACCCCTATTCCCACAGACCTTCTCACCCCATAACACTACATACACCTATTCCCACAGACTTTCTCACCCTATAACACTACATACCCCTATTCACACGGACCTTCTCACCCCATAACACTACATACCCCTATTCCTACAGACCTTCTCACCCCATAACACTACATACAACTATTCCCACAGACCTTCTCACTCTATAACACTACATACCTCTATTCCCACAGACCTTCTCACCCCATAACACTACATACCCCTATTCCCACAGACCTTCTCACCCCATTACACTACATACCCCTATTCCCACAGACCTTCTCACCCCATAACACTACATACCCCTATTCCCACAGACCTTCTCACCCTATAACACTACATACCCCTATTCCCACAGACCTTCTCACCCTATAACACTACATACCCCTATTACCACAGACCATCTCACTCTATAACACTATATACCCCTATTCCCACAGACCTTCTCACCCTATAACACTACATACCCCTATTCCTACAAACCATCTCACCCTATAACATTACATACCCCTATTCCCAAATACCTTCTCACCCCATAACACTAAAGCAGAGTCTCCGTGCCCGTGTATGAGAAACAGCCCCTCCCCTGCCTCTCGGCTGTTTACCCCTTAGGGATTAGCCTTTAGAGATCCACCTAGAGTGTAGTATCTTAAATATTTGTACACTTTACAAATACATGTCTTTGTCATTGACTCAACAAATGTACCCAGCTAGCTCCCAGTAGTGAATTCTTGCTCTATAAAACTACATACCCAAATTCTCACAGACCATCTCACTCTATAACACTACATACCCCTATTCCCACAGACCATCTCACCCTATAACTCTACATACCCCTATTCTCTCAGACCTTCTCACCCCATAACACTACATACCCCTATTCCAACAGACCTTCTCACCCCATAACACCACATACCCTTATTCCCAAACACATTCTCACCCTATAACACTACATACCCCTATTCCCACAGACCTTCTCACCCTATAACACTACATACCCCTATTCCAACAGACCTTCTCACCCTATAACACTACATACACATATTCACACAGACCTTCTCACCCCATAACACTACATACCCCTATTCCAACAGACCTTCTCACCCCATAACACTACATACACTTATTCCCACAGACCTTCTCACCCTATAACACTACATACCCTTATTCCCACAGACCTTCTCACTCTATAACACTACATACCCCTATTCCCACAGACCTTCTCACCCTATAACACTACATACCCCTATTCCCAAACACCTTCTCATCCCATAACACTACATACCCCTATTCCCACAGACCTTCTCACCCTATAACACTACATACCCCTATTCCTACAAACCATCTCACCCTATAACATTACATACCCCTATTCCCAAATACCTTCTCACCCTATAACACTAAAGCAGAGTCTCCGTGCCCGTGTATGAGAAACAGCCCCTCCCCTGCCTCTCGGCTGTTTACCCCTTAGGGATTAGCCTTTAGAGATCCACCTAGAGTGTAGTATCTTAAATATTTGTACACTTTACAAATACATGTCTTTGTCATTGACTCAACAAATGTACCCAGCTAGCTCCCAGTAGTGAATTCTTGCTCTATAAAACTACATACCCAAATTCTCACAGACCATCTCACTCTATAACACTACATACCCCTATTCCCACAGACCATCTCACCCTATAACTCTACATACCCCTATTCTCTCAGACCTTCTCACCCCATAACACTACATACCCCTATTCCAACAGACCTTCTCACCCCATAACACCACATACCCTTATTCCCAAACACATTCTCACCCTATAACACTACATACCCCTATTCCCACAGACCTTCTCACCCTATAACACTACATACCCCTATTCCAACAGACCTTCTCACCCTATAACACTACATACACATATTCACACAGACCTTCTCACCCCATAACACTACATACCCCTATTCCAACAGACCTTCTCACCCCATAACACTACATACACTTATTCCCACAGACCTTCTCACCCTATAACACTACATACCCTTATTCCCACAGACCTTCTCACTCTATAACACTACATACCCCTATTCCCACAGACCTTCTCACCCTATAACACTACATACCCCTATTCCCAAACACCTTCTCATCCCATAACACTACATACCCCTATTCCCACAGATCTTCTCACCCCATAACACTACATATCCCTATTCCCACAGACCTTCTGACCCCATAACACTACATACCCCTATTCCCACAGACCTTCTCACCCCATAACACTACATACCCCTATTCCCACAGACCTCACCCTATAACATTACATACCCCTATTCCCACAGACCTTCTCACCCTATAACACTACATACCCCTATTCCCACATACCTTCTCACTCTATAACACTACATACCCCTATTCCCACAGACATTCTCACTCTATAACACTACATACCCCTATTCCCACAGACCTTCTCACCCTATAACACTACATACCCCTATTTCTACAGACCATCTCACCCTATAACACTACATACCCCTATTCCCAAACACCTCACCCCATAACACTACATACCCCTATTCCCAAACACCTTCTCATCCCATAACACTACATACCCCTATTCCCACGGACCTTCTCACCCTATAACACTACTTACCCCTATTCCCACAGACCTTCTCACCCTATAACACTACTTACCCCTATTCCCACAGACCTTCTCACCCCATAACACTACATACCCCTATTCCCACATACCTTCTCACCCCATAACACTACATACCCCTATTTCCAAACACCTCACCCCATAACACTACATACCCCTATTCCCAAACACCTTCTCATCCCATAACACTACATACCCCTATTCCCACAGATCTTCTCACCCCATAACACTACATACACCTATTCCCACAGACCTTCTCACTCTATAACACTACATACACCTATTCCCACAGACCTTCTCACTCTATAACACTACATACCCCTATTCCCACAGACCTTCTCACCCCATAACACTACATACCCCTATTCCCACATACCTTCTCACCCCATAACACTACATACCCCTATTCCCACATACCTTCTCACCCCATAACACTACATACCCCTATTCCCACAGACCTTCTCACCCCATAACACTACATACCCTTATTCCCACAGACCTTCTCACCCCATAACACTACATACCCCTATTCCCACAGACCTTCTCACCCCATAACACTACATACCCCTATTCCAACAGACCTTCTCACTCTATAACACTACATACCCCTATTCTCACAGACCTTCTCACCCCATAACACTACATACCCCTATTCCCACAGACCTTCTCACCCTATAACACTACATACCCCTATTCCCACAGACCTTCTCACTCTATAACACTACATACCCCTGTTCTCACAGACCTTTTCACCCCCTTTCCCCACATACCTCACCCCATAACAATACATACCCCTATTCCCACATACCGTCTCACCCCATAACACTACATACCCCTATTCCCACATACCGTCTCACCCCATAACACTACATACCCCTATTCTCTCAGACCTTCTCACTCAATAAAACTACAAATTCATGAGTATTCTAAGAATATTCTTTACAAAAGGCGTCACATAGTGAATGCAGATGGTAGAGTACGAGAGAAAAAGCCAACATTTAGGTTACGAATTGGGAAAGCAGAAAGCTAGTTCTGTGTGTATTTTTACTTCAGTTCTTTTGCAACCATTTTTGTGCCCCAAAATCAATACTAGGGTTAACCTATTGTATGCCAGAAAGTGTTACAATTGCAACTGGACCATAAGGTTAATATTACATCTCCATTTCTTTTATTGCTTTTAGGGCACAAAAATGGCTGCAAAAGAACTGCAGTGAAAATACAATGTGGTAATGTTGTGGCAGCATTAATGTGATGTAACCAGGGCAATAGGATTCAGCAGCTCCCCAGTGTTCTATCAGAAGAGCTAACATTAGTGTGCAAGGCCGTTCTGTCAGAAGAGCGAATGTGCTGTGTTGTGACGTAGTCGCTTTGGAATGTGAATACGCTGAGGAGTGCATGCTGACCAGGAAGAGTTGGGTAAGAGAATACACAGTAAGGATGGTCTGGCAGGAGTGCTGGGCATTCAAGGAAAACACATAAAAGTCAGGTTAACCCTTGAATTGCTGGGGGGGGGAATTGTATGGCAATAGGCTTCCTATCAGATTGTGTTTCCCGTCACCAGGAAGAGTGTGGGGAGAGAAAAAAACAGTGTAGATGATCTGGCAGGAGTCTTGGGCATTCAAGTAAACAGATAAAAGTCAGTTTAACCCTTGAATTGCTTTATAAACCATATTTATTAGGAAACCAAATTTTATGGCAATAGGATTCCCACGAGATTGACCAGGAAGAGTATAGGGAGAGTAAAAACAGTAAGAATGGTCTTGCAGGAGTGTTGAGCCCTCATGGAAAGTATATACAAGTCATTTTAACCCTTGAATTGCTGTACATATTTCTGGGGGAAAACAAATTGTATGACAATAGGCTTCCTATGAGATTGCGTTTCCCGTGGCCAGGAAGAGTATGGGGAGAAAGAAACAGTGAAGATGGTCTAGAAGGAGTGTTGGGCATGTAAAGAAAACAGATCAAAGTCAGTTTAACCCTTTAATTGCTGTATAAACCATATATATTGGGGAAACAAAATTGTGTGGCAATAGGATTCCTATGAGATTGCATTTGACGTAGCCAGGAAGAGTATGGAGAGAGAAAAAAACAGTGGGGTGGTCTGGCAGGAGTGTTGCAAAAAACACAGAAAGTCAAGCACACACTGTGGTAATATTGGGTGCAAGCTGTAACAGGGCACTGCACAACCCTGTGTCAATATCCAAAAGTTCAAAAAATAACAGCAGCACTCCAAAGGGTAATAATTACCAAACCTTTATTGCAGCCAAAAGCACAAAAGAAGCAGCAGCGATGTTTCGGACTACATGTCCATAATCATGCTATACATACATCACTTCTTCTTCCACCTTATATGCCCCATAGAACACACCTACTTTAAAATAATTTACTCTTTATATACCACAACAGTACTACATCTTTTCAATCGCATATGTAGATATCCTAACAATTTTTGTTAAAAAATACTATATACACAGTAACACTTTATTCTCTTTTAAAATAAAAGAGGAGTGAAACAATACACAGTTATTTGGAGAGATCATTATATATAAAAAATATATTTTTATGCAGAACAAAATCTGTTTACGTGCAGCAATAACCATCCTTGAAAAAAAGTATTCTCAAAGAAAATTTCCCTTAACCACCATTTAGTAGCATATGTGTATATAAACATCTCAAAATTCAAGTACAAACTTTCTATAGAAATACTGACAGATCATAGTCCTTATTCATACCCATTGGTGCTAATTAATTCAAACTAAATATCCAGAATGCCTCTCTTTGTTTAAGATACTGCTCTCTATCGCCCCCTCGTCTACAAGGGGGAATATGCTCTATAATTTGGAATCTAAGTTGACTGACTCCATGTTGGGCCTCTAGAAAATGAATAGCTACTGTGGATTTTAGATTTTTTTCTCCTAATACTCGACTTGTGTTCAGTGATCCTGTCCCTAACTCTATGGGTCATTTAACCAATATAAATGAGCCCACACGGGCATTTAAGGAAATATATTACAAAGTCAGTATTACAGGTTAAGAAATCTTTAATCCAAATTTTTTTTCCTGATTGAGGGTGTACAAAATTTGGCCCCTTTATCATGTTCTTACAATGTGAGCATCCCAAACAAGGGTAGAAACCCCTATTTTTTCTGTTATATAACTTTGCCTGTTTGTTTTGGCAGTACCAATATCAGCTTTCACCAAGGTATCTCTCAAATTAACCCCTCTTTTATAGGCTGGCATTGGGAAATTTTGGAACTCTGGTGTATTTGGGTTACAATTCTTTAAGACATACCAATGTCTACAAATGATTCTCTGAATTTTAGTACTTAATTCATTGTACCTAGAAACAAATTCTAGCCTATCTTTACTATTTTCCTTAGTTTTTACCTGTGGGTTTAACACATTATCTCTGGGGATCTCCAAAATGTTACTAATCCATTTCTCAATTAATTCTCTGTCATATCCTCTGTCCAAAAAGAGATTACCCATCTCCCTGAGTCTTTCTTCAATTCTTTTGTCATCTGACACAATGCGGCGAACCCGCATAAATTGACTCTTGGGTAGGGAATCTTTTAAGGACTGAGGATGAGCACTACTAGCCAATAATAGATAATTTATATCAGTACTTTTTTTTATATAAATCCACCCTAATTCTTACATTCTCTTTGATCACTAGAGTGTCCAAAAAGGCTAGGCTCTCCTCACTATGGACCAACGTGAATTTAATATTCAATGTTGCTGAATTTAATATTTCTACAAATTGCAACAGGCTTCCAATGTCGCCCAACCAAATGCCAAACACATCATCAATATAGCGCCACCCTGTGGCGCCATACTGCTTAAATAGATTATTATTATACACTAATTTCTTTTCATATATATTCATGAAAATGTTGGCATATGTAGGGGCGACATTGGATCCCATTGACATACCTTGTTTCTGTATATAAAATTGATCCTGGAATAAAAAATAATTGCACCGTAGTATAATGTCTTACAATTTTAATATAAATTCCTTTTCCTCTCTAGTATATAAATTAGAATTAGCCATTATCTTTTTTACAGCTCCCACACCCCCATCATGAATGATGGAGGTATAGAGGATGGAAACATCCATACTAAACAAGATGCATTTGTTTAGAGAGACAGAAATATTTTCCAATTTGTTAAAAAAATCCCCAGTATCCTTGATATATGATTGGGACTCCACCACAAACCTCCTTAGTATCCGATCTAAATATACTGAGACATTCGAGAACACACAGTCCACACCTGCCACAGGTAATCACTTAATTAATACATAGAATGCTGTAGGAATGTTAAGCATAAAAATATTACATTTAAAAACAAAGAAGAAATTTAATCCCCAGTATTATCATAAAAGTGTGGATACATTTATGTCTCTAGCACATTCAAATGATGACAAACTTCGAAAGAAAAATTGTGGCATTGATGCTAAATATAAACAGAGACCACACTTCTCTAGAATGGAGAGAGATAGTTTATTGAACATCAAAAAGAATGATCAGATAATAATTAAATCAACTGATAAGAGCGGGGCTACAATAGTATAAAATAAAAGTTACTATATATCAGAAATTCTACGCCAATTATCTGATAGAGAGGTATACCAGCCGATCTCATATAATCCTGTATTTGATGTTCAAAAATAAATTAATACCTGTATTTATTGTGCAATCCAGAGAGGCATTGTTGGGTTGGAGGAAAAAGATTTTCTGATCAATAGACATCCGAGAACACCAGTCATATATACATTACCGAAAGTTCATAAAAACCTGACAGAACCTCCAGGTCACACAATTGTGACAGGTGTGGACTGTGTGTTCTCGAATGTCTCAGTATATTTAGATTGGATACTAAAGGTTTAGGGGGAGGGTTAGAGAGCTGTTTGGGGGGGATCAGGGAAGTTGGGGGCTAAGGGGGGATCCAACAGTGCAGAATATATATATATATATATATATATATATATATATATATATATATATATATATATATAAATAAATTAAAAAAACTTTAATTTTAGTACTGGCAGACTTTCTGCCAGTACTTAAGATGGCGGTGACAATTGTGAGGTGGGGGAGGGAAGAGAGCTGGTTGAGGGGGGTCAGGGAGAGATCACGGGGTGGGATGTGTCATATGGGAGGCGGATCTCTACACTAAAGCTAAAATTAACCCTACAAGCTACCTAATTAACCCCTTCACTGCTGGGCATAATACAAGTGTGGTGCGCAGAGGCATTTAGCTGCCTTCTAATTACCAAAAAGCAATGCCAAAACCATATACTGTATGTCTGCTATTTCTGAACAAAAGGGATCCCAAAAAAGCATTTACAACCATGTGTGCCATAATTGCACAAGCTGTTTGTACATAATTTCAGTGAGAAACCTAAAGTTAGTGAAAAAGTTAATGATTTGTTTATTTGATTGCATTGAGCGGTGAAATGGTGGCATGAAATATACCAAAAGGGGTTGTCTGCTAAAAATAAATATATACATGTGAAGGGATATTCGGGGATTCCTGACAGATATCAGTGTTACAATGTAACTGTTATGGTATGACCCGGATATCAAGGGTTAATACCAGATGAAAGATGCCCTGAATACGGGATCAGCAACACACAAACCCAGTTAATTCCCCCCAAACATGAGACCAAGCTCCAGCTTGAGGGTAAAACAGAATGTGTTTTATTGAGGGCTATATGCCCAGTATTTATGCAGGGCTTCCACCTGGTTGACACTCCCCAGCAACAGCTGCACAGGAAGAAGATAGTACATTAGATAGAGGGAAGACACCCTTTTACAGGATACAATAGAATTGCATTACTTAACCAAATAAACAATTAAACACAAGAAAACAATGGAGTCCTTCTTCACACCTGGCAGTCTGACTCTGAAGGTGATTAAACAATGTGAACGCTTATCACTTAAACTTAATTACAGTAAACAATAGCTGATGCCAGGAAACCTGTCTTTAGAAAATAGTTTCTAAAAACTGAACAAAGTTAACCCTTCCAGTACTGACAGAGGGGTCTGTCACAGTAACTATCGCTAATTTTGAAAAAAAATGGTTTTTAAATATCAATGTGCTACTTGTACTTATTGCCCTATAACTTGCAAAAAAAGCAAAGAACATGTAAACATTGGATATTTCCAAACTCAAGACAAAATTTAGAGACTATTTAGCATGGGTGTTTTTTGGTGGCTGTAGATGTGTAACAGATTTTGATGGTCAAAGTTAAAAAAAAAGTGTTTTTTTCAATTTTTTCATATTTTATAAAAAAATGTTTTAGTAATTTATAAGATATGATGAAAATAATAGTATCTTTAGAAAGTCCATTGAATGGCGAGAAAAACTGTATATAATATATTGTATATTTCCCTCATCTCTAAAACATGCACTGGTCACACCTATCCTCAAAAAACCTTCCCTCGATCCAATCTCCCCTTCCAATTACCGCCCTATTTCCCTACTCCCTCTTGCCTCAAAGCTCCTCGAAAAGCTAGTTTATGCACATCTATCCCATTTCCTTACACTAAACTCTCTTCTTGACCCACTGCAATCTGGATTTCATTCCCATCACTCTACAGAGACAGCAATTGTCAAGGTTACCAATGACCTACTTACAGCAAAATCCAAAGGCCACTTCTCTCTGCTTATCCTCCTTGACCTGTCTGCAGCCTTTGACACTGTTGACCACCCTCTTCTGCTCCAAACCCTCCAATCCTTCGGCATCTGTGACACAGCTCTCTCGTGGCTCTCTTCCTATCTGACTAACCGTACATTTAGTGTAGCCTTCTCCGGAGCATCCTCTGCCCCGTTACCACTTTCTGTTGGGGTACCTCAAGGCTCTGTCCTTGGTCCCCTTCTCTTTTCAATCTACACGTCGTCACTAGGTTCCTTAATAAAGTCCCATGGGTTTCAATACCATTTGTATGCCGATGACACCCAAATCTACCTCTCTGCACCAGACCTACCTCCTTCCTTACTAACCCATATCACTAACTGTCTTTCTCACATCTCATCTTGGATGTCCTTTCACTACCTTAAGCTAAATCTCTCCAAAACTGAACTACTTATTTTTCCCCCTTCTTCCAATGTCTCCACCCCCAAAATTTCTATAACTGTTGATAACTCCATCATTACCCCTACCCCGCACGCCCGATGTCTTGGGGTCACACTTGACTCAGATCTTTCCTTCACTCCTCACATTCAGTCCTTGGCTAAAGCCTGCCGCTCCCACCTTAAAAACATCGCTAAAATTAGACATTTTCTTACACAAGATACAACCAAGATTTTAATCCACTCTCTCATCCTTTCCCGCCTCTACTACTGCAACTCCATCCTCTCTGGTCTACCTAGCTGCCACATAGCTCCTTTACAATCCATTATGAATGCCTCTGCCAGGCTCATCTTCCTTACTCGTCGCTCTTCATCTGCTGCACCTCTCTGCCAATCCCTTCACTGGCTTCCTCTTGCCTCTAGGATTAAACATAAAATCCTCACCCTGACATATAAAGCTCTCAACTGCTCTACTCCCCCCTACATCTCAGAACTTGTCTCTAGATACTCTCCCTCCTGTCTCCTTCGATCCGCTCAGGATCTCCTCCTCTCCTCCTCTCTTGTTATTTCCTCATATTCCCATTTACAGGACTTCTCCAGACTGGCCCCCATCTTGTGGAATTCCCTTCCTCGCTCCATAAGACTCTCCCCTAGTTTTAACAGCTTCAAGCACTCCCTAATAACTCTACTATTCAGGGATGCATACAACTAACACTAACCTTTCCCAACTCCATTGCTTTCCCCTTGAATCCCTTAGAATGTAAGCCTATGGGCCCAGCTGTTTACAGATCGCTTCATAAGAGCCGACTACAACAGTGAAACTCTCGACAGGGCCCTCTACCCACTTGACCCCTACAAAAGCTATCCTGTACACCGACTATGTTTACAGCGCTGAGGAATCTGTTGGCGCTCTCCAAATACCTGATAATAATAATAATAATAGTAAGAAAACCGTTGTTAATAATAATAATAATAATAATAATAATAATAATAATAATAATATGTGTGGGTTCAGTAAATGAGTAAGAGGAAAATTACAGCTAAACACAAACACCGCAGAAATGTAAAAATAGCCCTGGTAAGAAAATTGAAAAATGGTCTGGTCACTAATGGGGTTAAACCTTGAAAAGTGGATTAAAAAAACTGAAAAAATGCCCTAATATGACTGTGAGATTGATTCGCCTGCGGCACTCATTTAAAAGTCACCCACATGTTCAGCAAGAGAGCTGAAATATTAGTGACTTTTGAATATTTACTACTCAGTGTTTGGTTTATAATAGGTCATGAAACATACATTTCTTTCTTTCATGTAATTAGCAAGAGTCCATGAGCTAGTGACGTATGGGATATACATTCCTACCAGGAGGGGCAAAGTTTCCCAAACCTTAAAATGCCTATAAATACACCCCTCACCACACCCACAATTCAGTTTTACAAACTTTGCCTCCCATGGAGGTGGTGAAGTTAGTTTGTGCTAGATTCTACGTTGATGTGCGCTTCGCAGCAGGCTGAAGCCTGTGAATGTCAGAGGGATGTGAAGAGAGTATTGCCTATTTGAATACAATGGTCTTCCTCTAGGGGATCTATTTCATAAGTTCTCTGTTATCGGTCGTAGAGATTTCTGCTCCTACCTCCCTTTTCAGATCGACGATATACTCTTATATACCATTACCTCTACTGATTCTCGTTTCAGTACTGGTTTGGCTATCTACTATTTGTAGATGAGTGTCTTGGGGTAAGTAAATCTTATTTCTATTTATGACACTCAAAGCTATGGTTGGGCACTTTATATGTAAAGTTCTAAATATATGTTTTAAACTTATATTTGCCATGATTCAGGTTAATCAGTATTCCTTCTTTCAGACTGTCAGTTTCATCATTTTTGGGAAAATGCATATGAATAAATATTTTTTCTTACCTTCAAAAATTTTCAAATTGACTTTTTTCCTTGCGGGCTGTTAGGCTCGCGGGGGCAGAAAATGCTTAAATTTATTGCTTCATTCTTGGCGCAAACTTTTTTGGCGTAAAATTTCGTAATTTCCGGCACCATAGTTGACGCCTGAAGTTTACACATGGTTGAGTCATTTTTTGACGCATGTGTGTTACAGACGTTTTTTTGCGCAAAAAAATGTGGGCGTCATTTTTGGCGCCAAAAAATATGGGCGTCATACTTGGCGCCAAATAATGTGGGCGTCTTACTTGGCGCCAAAAAATGTGGGCGTCATTCTTAGCGCCAGTTTTTTTTCCACATTATTTCAGTCTCACTTTTTTGTTGCTTCTGGTTGCTAGAGGCTTGTTTGTTTTGCATTTTTTCCCATTCCTGAAACTGTCATTTAAGGAATTTGATAATTTTGCTTTATATGTTGTTTTTTTCTATTACATATTGCAAGATATTTCAAAAGCTGTTCCTGTATCAGAAAATACTGAGGGATTCCTGATGACTGATATCAGTCCTACCAAAGCTAAGTTCATTTATTTTAATGTTATGAATGTTTATATTTAGCTATGGTTTGTAATAAGTTTTTATGATAAACTTTTACATGCAGAGTCCATTAGTATTTATGCATTATCTATTGCTATTCTTTTTACATCTTATGTACAAGATATATTTAGGAATTTATAAGAATATTTTTCTGATTCTAGTATAAAGGCTTTGTCTGCTATCCCGCCTTCTAATCAAATTTTTAGGTCTTTTTTAAACTTCTCATTTAGTTGATGAAGTTTCAAATGACCAACAACATACTGAATTATCCTTCTCTGATGGTGTATTTTCTCATTCAGAATATTCTTCATCAGATATTGACACTAACAAATCTACTTTTTTATTTTTAAATAGATTACATTTGTTTTTTGTTGAAAAGGTGTTGATTATTTTGGATATTGAAGTAACTAGTTCTTTTGATTAAGACTAGCTAACATTTTAATTCTGCTTATTAACCTTCTGTGGTTTCTTCAGAGGTTTTTTTCCAGTTCCTGATACTAGGGAATGGAATAGGCCGGGAATTTCTTTTATTCCTTCTTTAAGGTTTTTAATTGTATCCTTTGCCGGCAGTTAGTTTTAAGTTTTGAGGAAGATCCCTCAAGTTAATGGGTCTATCTCTACTCTTTCTAACATACTACTATTCCTATAGCAGATAGTATTTATTTTTTTCCTTGGGAAACTTGTATCTTATTTAAGGAAAATTATTTATTTTCGGCTACTTTTCTTAGACCTGTAATTTATTTGGCTGATGTTGCAACTGTTTCAGTTTTTTGGTTGGATACTTTAGTGCAACAAGTATCGGATTATGATTTGTTTAGCATTGTTAAGTTGATCAACATGCTAATAATTTCATTTGTGTCGTCATTTTTTTTATATTTTCGCAAATGAGGTTTAATCTATGTCTTTAGCTATTTTAGCTAGAAGAACTTTATGATTTCAATCTTGGAATGCTAATTTGATTTCTAAATTCCATATTTCTTTTTTTTCCAAGGTAATCAATTATTTGGTTCACAATTGGATTCAATTCTTCAACTGTTACTCTGGGTTTCAAGATTGAGTTCTAAGGCTAAATGTTAAGCTTTTTTTTCTTACTAAGGACCGGAATTCTAAATTCTTCCACAAGTAACATGTTTATAATTGGAAGTTTTCTTCATTTAATTTAAGCCATTTAAAAAATCAAAGTCAGCTCCCCAAATTTGCATTTAGGTGCAGTTCTTATTCCAGCTTAGCTGGTAAGGGGCAGGTTAAGAATTTTTTAATAAATTTGTTCGGTCCAAACTTCTTAGATTTGGATACAGAATAGGATTCAGAGTAAAACCGTCTGTGAGAAGTATTTTTTCTCTCTCTAACATATTCCAGCTATTCCAGTAAGGCTCACACTTTCCTGAAGTGTGTTTCAGTCCTATATGTATTGGGTACTTGTGAAGCGCTGCTGGTCACCTGTTGGGGCTCAAGGCGCTGCTCAGACCTGGAGTTTTCTGGGGTATTTATACCAGTTCCTTTTTAGGAACAGGATTTGGGGTTTTTATTCAAAACTATTCATTATTTCAAGATAGAAAATCTTTTTGAATTGTCATATAAGTATACCATCTTTTAGAATGGAGTTTATATGGTCTATTTTGCCTTTTTGGTCAGTAATGGCATTATTTGTTTACAATAGTTACAATAGATGCATATCTTCATTTTCTGTTTTCATTCAGATTATTTTCATTTTCTGAGATTCTCTTTTTTTGACAAGCATTGCCAATTTGTTGCTTTTTCCTTCTGGTCTAGCGACAGCTCTAAGAATCTTTTCAAGGTTCTCAGTGTTTCCTTATTTGGACGGTCTCATTGTACTGGCTCAGTCTTTTCGTTCTGCGGAATCTCATATGATTCAACTTTTGTTTTTTCTTCAACACATGGTTAGAGGATCTTTTTATCAAAAGCTCCTTGATTCCTCAGACAAGGGTCACCTTTTTTTAGGTTTCCAGATAGATAAGTGTCAATGTCTTTGTCTCTAGCAGACAAGTGACAATTTTATTGGGTTTCGTTTGTCGGAACCTTCAGTCTCTATTATTTCCTTCACTTGCTATATGCATGGAAGTTTTAGGTACTATGGCTGCAGCATTGGATTCGATTCCCTTTGCTCATTTTCATAAGAAACCTTTCCAGTTTTTTATACTGAATTAATGATGCAGGGATTCTAGGATATCACTTTTTATATCTTTGAATCCCAATGTTCAACTATCTTTGATTTGGTGGTTAGATCACTATCATATAGTTCTACGGGTCTCTTCGGTTCATTCAACCTGGACCATGATCACTACAGATGCAAGTCTTTTAGGTTGGGAGGCTGTCTGGGGATCTCTGTCAGCACAAGGGGTTTGGAAATCTCAGGAGGCGAGATTACCAATCGATATTTTGGAACTCCGTGCATTTTTCAGAGTTCTTCAGTTTTGGCTTCTTTTTGAAGAAAGAGACGTTTTTGTTTTTCAGACAGATAATGTCACAACTGTGGCGTATGTCAATCATCAGCGTGGGACTCTCAGTCCTTAGGCTGTGAAAGAAGTATCTCGGATACTTGCTTGGGCTAAATCCAGCTCCTGTCTAATTTCTGCGGTCCATTTCCCAGGTATAGACAATTGGGAAGCGAATAAACTCTGTCAATCAAGCTTTACATCCGGGATAATGGTCTCTTTACCCAGATGTATTTTTTCAAATTGTTCAGATGTGAGGGCTTCCAGAAATAGATTTGATGGCATCTCATCTAAACAAGGAACTTCCCAGGGGCCTATTCAGGTCCGGGGATCCTCTGGCGGAAGCAGTGTATGTATTGACACTTCATTGGAGTTATCAATCTGCCTATATCTTTTCGCCTCTGGTTCTTCTTTTTAGAGTGATTTTCAAAACCATCAGGGAGCAATCTTTTGTGTTGCTGGTTGCTCCAGCATGGCCACACAGGTTTTGGTATATGGTTTTTGTTCGGATGTCCAGTTGCCAATCTTGGTCACTTCCATTAAGGCCAGACCTTATATCTTCACATTCATTTTATCCATCAGGAACTCAAATTATTAATTTGATGGTATGGAGATTTAACGCTTAGTACTTAGTCTTAGAAATTTCTCTGACTCAGTGATTAATACTATGTTGCAGGCTCATAAATCTGTGTCTAGTAAGATTTATTATAGAGTTTGAAAGATTTACATCTCTTGATGCTCTTCTCATAAATTCTCTTGGCATTCTTTTAGAATTCCTAGGTTTTTATAGTTTCTTCAGGATGGTTTAGATAAGGGTTTTTGTCTGCAAGTTCCTTGCAACGACAAATCTCTGCTTTTTCTGTGCTGTTTTCACAGACAAATTTGCTAATCTTTCTGTTATTCATTGTTTTGTTCAGGCTTTGGTTTGTATCAAGTCTGTCATTTAAGCCAATTTCTCCTCCTTGGAGTCTTAATTTGGTTCTGAGGGCTTTACAGGCTCTTCCGTTTGAGCATATGCTTTCTTTGGACATTTAAATTACTTTCATGGAAAGTATTGTTCCTTTAGACATCTCTTCAGCTAGAACAGTTTTTGAATTATCTGCTCTTTCTTGTGAGTCTCCTTTTTCTGATTTTTCATCAGGATAAGGTGGTTTTGCTGTCTTCTTTTCAATTTTTTCCTAAAGTTGTGAATTTTAACAACATTAGTAGAGGAATTGTTGTCCCTTTCTTGTGTCCTAATACTAAGAATTCTTTGGAGAGATTCTTACATTCTTTGGATGTGGTAAGAGTTTTGAAATTATGTTGAAGCTATTCAGATTTCAGAAAGACTTCTAGTCTATTTGTTATCTTTTCTGGTTTTAGGAAAGGTCAGAAGGCTTCTGCCATTTCTTTGGCATCTTGGTTAAAGCTTTTTGATTCATCTTGCTTATTTGGAGTCAGGTTAATTCCCGCCTCAGAGGATTACGGCTCATTCTACTAGGTCAGTTTCTACTTCCTGGACTTTTAAGAATGAAGCTTCTGTTGATCAGATTTGCAAAGCAACAACTTGGTCTTCTTTGCATACTTTTACTAAATTCTACAATTTTGATGTTTTCTCTTCTTCAGAAGCAGTTTTTGGTAGAATAGTACTTTAGGCAGCTGTTTCAGTTTGATTCTTCTGCTTATAACTTCAGTTTTTTTCATTATAAAAATTGAAACTTTTGATTTGGGTAGTGGATTAATTTTTCAGCGGAATTGGCTGTCTTTATTTTATCCCTCCCTCTCTAGTGACTCTTGCGTGGAAGTTCCACATCTTGGGTATCTGCTATCCCATATGTCACTAGCTCATGGACTCTTGCTAATTACATGAAAGAAAACATAATTTATGTGGTGAGGGGTGTATTTATAGGCATTTTAAGGTTTGGGAAACTTTGCCCTTCCTGGTAGGAATGTATATCCCATACGTCACTAGCTCATGGACTCTTGCTAATATGAAAGAAATGAATTTATCAGGTAAGTTCTTACATAAATTATGTTTTTTTATGCTTATTGGAGGCTCCACATATATGTCTGTGATTTTCAACAAAGGATATACAGAGAATGAAAGAAATGTTCTAATAGAAGTAAATTGGAAATACTTTGTTCATTAGGCAGCTTTACAAATATACGCCTTTGTCATTGACTCAACAAATGTGCTCAGCTAGCTCCCAGCAGTGTATGACTTCTTTTTTTTCATCAAAAGATTTACAGAGAATGAAAGAAATGTGGTAAATTTGAAAGACGTTTGTTAATTAGGCAGCTTTACAAATATATGCCTTTGTCACTGACCCAACAAATGTGCCCAGCTTGCTCCCAGTAGTGTATTACTTTTTTTTCATCAAAGGATATACAGAGAATGAAAGAAATGTGATAATAGAAGTAAATTGGTAATACTTTGTTAAAGGGACAGTCTAGTATAAATTAAACTTTCATTATTCAGATAGGACTTTTAATTTTAATCAACTTTTCAATTTACTTTTATCATCAAATTTGCTTTTTTCTCTTGGTATTCTTAGTTTAAACTAAACATAGGTAGGCTCATATGCTAATTTCTAAGCCCTTGAGGGCTGCCTCTTATCACATGCTTTTTAAATCTCTTTTCAACACAGAGACAGAAAGTACACGTGGGCCATATAGATAACACTGTGTTCAGGCACAGGGGGTTATTTAAGATTAAGCAAAAAACAATGCTAAACTTAAGACAATAGATAATAAACAGAAACAGTCACAGTCATGTGATCAGGGGGCTGGAAGAAGGTTCATAGATACAAGGTAATCACAGAGGTAAAAAGTATATTAATATGACTGTTTTGGTTATGCAAAACTGGGGAATGGGTATTAAAGGGATTATCGATTTTTTAAAACAATAACAATTCTATGGTAGACTGTCCCTTTAATTAGGCAGTTTTACAAATATATGCCTTTATCATTGACTCAACAAATCTGCCCAGCTAGCTCCCAGTAGTATACTTTTTCAACAAAGGATATACAGAGAATAAAAGAAATGTGATAGAATTATTAACATTTTTTTTAAATCTTTATTTCATGAATATTTCAACGTTTGTTTATGTACTTGAGTATTCAAACATTTTTGTGCAGCTATGTATTTAAAGATATTGAAGGGAGTCTGTGACAAGCTGCATAGGAGCTGCAGAACTATTAAAGTAAATTCCTTTACTAAATGAGTTAAAGCTAACGTGCATGTTCGCTACAAGTGGGCGTGTTTAATAGAGCTGACAGTTTCTTCTTGTTGCAACATAGAGCCATACCACACTACTGTTTGACAGGACGCGCCCCTCTTTTGGCACGTTTCTATTGGCTTACACAACATAATTTGGAGTCATCGCATTGGTTAATTTTCTTCGTAGCTTCCTGGACAGACCCCAAACGCTGGGCTGATGTGGAGCCAGTGACGCGTTAACCAATCACGGTTCCCCTAGAGCTGTGCTGACAATTTGTATCCCTACGCCGTCTGAGTCATCTAATGATCTTGCCTTTGACGTGGTGTTACAGGGGATGAATGAAAGGAGGAGAACTGCAATTGCATACTATCATTACTTTATGGCATTTTACTATCGCCATTCCATTTACATATCAGTTATGTCAGCATAAAAATCTAGATAAAATAAGGGACAATTCAACTATGATAATCTAATAATGATGTACATTATTATTATTAATTACATAGTCTCCAATGTGTATGAAGTACCTACACTACAATCTATGCCATAGTAAAGATTTTCCAGGTAGCTTACTGCTTTCAATTAAAGGTATATCCTCTAATAAATCAAATGCATTTATCTTAGCACATATGTACACATTTTTAAAATTAGTAACTTCTGAATTGGGCATTGCCACTTACCAATCATGTTATACTAAATTTCTCACATTGCCCAGAATCAGTCTTGGAACCATATATTGTACAATCTGTAATGCTATTTGTCCTCAAAACAAGGTAATTTTGAGTACTTGTTTTAATGGTGACAGTGAGTACTTTTTTTTTTTTGTAGTAGCATATTTTATATTGACCAATAGGATATAGTTATCAGGTGAATTCAGGGATTCACATTAGAAACGTAAAAAGGAACTACTGACTGGTTATGGGGGAATATACATTTTATTATTAATATTATCGAAAATAGGTGGTGGACATAAATACTTTGTGTGATCTGCTGTTTGCAGCACGATGCAGCGAAAGTGGGCATGGTGGGCATGGTCGGGCATGGCAGGGGCGGGACCAGGCGCGGTTGGCGCGAGAGAGGGGGGAGAGATATAAAGAAAGGGGGAGAGACAAAAAGAGATGTGAAAGAGCTAGAGAGGGGAAGAGAGAGCAAAAGAGAGGGGAAAGAGCAAAAGAGAGGGGGAGAGAGAGAGAGCAAAAGAGAGGGGGAAAGAGAGAGAGCAACAAAGAGAGGAGGAGAGAGAGAGCAAAAGAAGAGAAGGGGAGAGAGGGGGGAGAGAGAGCAAAAGAGAAGGGGGAGAGAGCAATAGAGAGGGGGAGAAAGAGCAAAAGAGAGGGAAGAGAGAGAGCAATAGAGAGGGGGAGAGAGAGAGCAAAAGAGAGGGATGGAGAGAGAGAGAGCAAAAGAGAGGGGAGAGAGACAGAGCAAAAGAGAGGGGGGAGAGAGACCAAAAGAGAGGGATGGAGAGAGAGAGCAAAAGAGAGGGGAATAAGACAGAGCAAAAGAGAGGGGTGAGAGAGAGAGCGCAAAAGAGAGGGGGACAGAGAGTGCAAAAGAGAGGGGGAGAGAGAGAGCACAAAAGAGAGGGGGGAGAGAGAGCGCGCAAAAGAGAGGGGGGAGAGAGCGCAAAAGAGAGGGGGAGAGAGAGAGAGCGCAAAAGAGAGGGGAGAGAGAGAGAGAGCGCGCAAAAGAGAGGGGGAGAGAGAGAGCGCAAAAGAGAGGGGGAGAGAGAGAGAACGCAAAAGAGAGGGGGAAAGAGAGAGCACAAAAGAGAGGGGAGAGAGCACAAGAAAGAGAGGGGGTAGAGAGAGTGCAAAAGAGAGGGGGGGAGAGAGAGCAAAAGAGAGGGGGGAGAGAGAGACTAAAAGAGAGGGGGGAGAGAGAGACTAAAAGAGAGGGTGTAGAGAGAGCAAAAGAGAGGTGGAGAGAGAGAGAGGGGGAGAGAGCACAAAAGAGAGGGGGGAGAGAGAGCAAAAGAGAGGGGGAGAGAGAGAGCGCAAAAGAGAGGGGGAGAGAGCAAGGGCAAAAGAGAGGAGGAGAGAGCAAGGGGCGAGACCGCTGTACTGCAAAAAATGTTATACTCATTTTCTCATTAGTAACTTCTGAATGGGGCATTGCCACTTACCAATCATGTTATACTAAATTTCTCACATTGCCCAGAATCAGTCTTGGGACCAAATATTGTACAATCGATAATGCTATTTGTCCTCAAAACAAGGTAATCTTGAGTACTTGTTTTAATGGCGACAGTGAGTACTGTTTTTCGTAGGAGCATATTTTATATTGACCAATAGGATATAATCATCAGGTGAATTCAGGGATTCACATTGGAAACGTAAAAAGGAACTACTGACTGGTTATGGGGGAATATACATTTTATTATTAATATTATTGAAAATAGGTGGTGGACATAAATACTTTGTGTGATAGATATCCTATAATATAAAAGGCCAAGTGTGTTTGTCCGAAGCTGTCATGCGCAGTAGAGACAGCACGAGGACAAACACACCTGGCCTTACCTGATCTGCTGTTTGCAGCACGGTGTGGCGAAAGTGGGTGTGGCTGGGCGTGGTTGGGGGCGCGTGCGGGTGCGTTTGGTGCGAGAGAGAGGGGAGAGATATAAAGAAAGGGGGAGAGACAAAAAGAGATGTGAAAGAGATAAATAGAGGGGAAGAGAGGGCAAAAGAGAGGGGAAAGAGCAAAGGAGAGGGGGGGGGGGGAGAGAGCAAAATAGAGGGGAAAGAGCCAAAGAGAGGGGAAAGAGCAAAATAGAAGGAAGAGACAGAAAAAGAGAGGGGGAGAGAGAGAGAAAAAGAGAGGGGGAGAGAGAAAATAAGAGGGGGAAAGAGAGAGCAACAGAGAGGGGAAGAGAGAGAGCAAAAGAGAGGGGGTAGAGAGAGAGCAAAAGAAGAGAGAGAGAGGGGGGAGAGAGAGCAAAAGAGAGGGGGGGAGAGCAAAAAAGAGAGGGGGAGAGAAAGCAAAAGAGAGGGGGGAGAGCAAAAGAGAGGGGAGGAGAGAGCAAAAGAGAGGGGAGAGAGAGAGAGCATAAGAGAGGGGGAGAGATAGAGCAAAAGAGAGGGATGGAGAGAGAGCAAAAGAGAGGGATGGAGAGAAAGAGCAAAAGGGAGGGATGGAGAGAGAGAGAGCAAAAGAGAGGGGAAAGAGAGCAAAAGAGAGGGGGAGAGAGAGCGCAAAAGAGAGGGGGGGGAGAGCACAAAAGAGAGGGGGAGAGAGAGCGCAAAAGAGAGGGGGTAGAGAGAGCGCAAAAGAGAGGGGGGAGAGAGAGCAAAAGAGAGGGGGGGAGAGAGAGCAAAAGAGAGGGGGGGAGAGAGAGACTAAAAGAGAGGGTGTAGAGAGAGCAAAAGAGAGGTGGAGCGAGAGAGAGGGGGAGAGAGCACAAAAGAGAGGGGGGAGAGAGAGCAAAAGAGAGGGGGAGAGAGAGAGAGCAAAAGAGAGGGGGAGAGAGCAAGGGCAAAAGAGAGGGGGAGAGAGCAAGGGGCGAGACCGCTGTACTGCAAAAAATGTTATACTCATTTTCTCATTAGTAACTTCTGAATGGGGCATTGCCACTTACCAATCATGTTATACTAAATTTCTCACATTGCCCAGAATCAGTCTTGGGACCAAATATTGTACAATCGATAATGCTATTTGTCCTCAAAACAAGGTAATCTTGAGTACTTGTTTTAATGGCGACAGTGAGTACTGTTTTTCGTAGGAGCATATTTTATATTGACCAATAGGATATAATCATCAGGTGAATTCAGGGATTCACATTGGAAACGTAAAAAGGAACTACTGACTGGTTATGGGGGAATATACATTTTATTATTAATATTATTGAAAATAGGTGGTGGACATAAATACTTTGTGTGATAGATATCCTATAATATAAAAGGCCAAGTGTGTTTGTCCGAAGCTGTCATGCGCAGTAGAGACAGCATGAGGACAAACACACCTGGCCTTACCTGATCTGCTGTTTGCAGCACGGTGTGGCGAAAGTGGGTGTGGCTGGGCGTGGTTGGGGGCGGGTGCGTTTGGTGCGAGAGAGAGGGGGAGAGATATAAAGAAAGGGGGAGAGACAAAAAGAGATGTGAAAGAGATAAATAGAGGGGAAGAGAGGGCAAAAGAGAGGGGAAAGAGCAAAAGAGAGGGGGGGGGGAGAGAGAGAGCAAAATAGAGGGGAAAGAGCCAAAGAGAGGGGAAAGAGCAAAATAGAAGGAAGAGACAGAAAAAGAGAGGGGGAGAGAGAGAGCAAAAGAGAGGGGGAGAGAGAAAATAAGAGGGGGAAAGAGAGAGCAACAGAGAGGGGAAGAGAGAGCGCAAAAGAGAGGGGGGGAGAGAGCAAAAGAAAAGGGGGAGAGAGCAAAAGAGAGGGGGTAGAGAGAGCAAACGAGAGGTGGAGCGAGAGAGAGCGCAAAAGAGAGGGGGGAGAGAGCACAAAAGAGAGGGGGGAGAGAGAGCAAAAGAGAGGGGGAGAGAGAGAGCAAAAGAGAGGGGGAGGGAGAGCAAGGGGCGGGACCGCTGTAATGCAAAAAAAATGGCCCGTGTATACGGGCTTTAGGACTAGTGAGCATATATTTTACAAGTTGATATTCACAGGTAGAGTAGGTCAGACATTGTTATCTGATTCTGTGTCCTTACAGTGTTATCTTTCAACAAAACTGTTTAACTGACAATACAAAGTCAGCAATTTGATTGCCAACTGTCTGGTACAAAATTACCAAATATCATTGGGCACCTGCCAGTAGGAAGTACTCAGCATATATGAAATAAAAACTGATAATAATCTATTTGAAAATAAAGTATAAAACAAACAAAGGTAATATTACAGGCCTGCCAGTCTGAATCACATGGCCAGTTAAGGAGTGATTAAACTTATATTGAATAATTCTGTAGTAAAATAAATTACATTGCATACCACTGTATCTAATCCAGAGACTTTAAGTCAGTAACCACAATACACATTTTTTAACTCAATAAACAAATAATTATACAGAAATATTTCCATACCTAGAAAAAAATACAGAAAGTAATATATTAGTGAGAATATGAAGACACTCATAGTTACTAGACTAATTATAACAAACAACAACACCCACTAAAATAGGTATTGGGTTACATTGTACATACAACATAGAAACAAAATATACCAAGACTTCTACAGTTTTGAAAATCCTGTGTAAGTTCACTAATGCCAATACAACTTTTTTTTGTGTCCACTGACACAAAAGTAGTTTCTCTTAATTTGCTGTTCCCACTGACACAAAATGCAAGCAAAATTTATACGGCAAACCTTTGTTTAAAATACTAAAATGTGTGTGATTGAGACATCCAAAAGTGTCCTCTGTTAGCAGATCAGCTATTGTCTACATTTTTTACACACTACCACAAAAATAGGACATATTTTTGCAAAGTTATTCCAATAAAAATGGACTTGCCCATATATGTGTATAACAATCTTGGCCTGTTTCTCTGGTAGCTACTACATGTGTAATGTAGTGGCCTGTTTCCATTATGTGTAAAAAATCTTGGTCTACCAGTGAAAAAAGCAAATAATTTAAACAGATAGATCCACTATTAATACAACTGTATGTATAAAAATATTGTCATATATTTCACTGGTAGCTTTATGTGTAAAATAAAACTTGCCTGTTTTTTAGTGACTGTGTGTTAAACCATATAGATGTCTGGAAAATACCTGACTCCTAGTTTTTTGGGCTGGCTTCTTGATTTTGAACATATTGATCAAACCATGGAGGGGGGTCATAGTGAATTTTACACTTTCTGCTGGCGATGCAACCTAATATTCTGATTAATCGTGTTTCTCCACAGCTTGGGACATGAAACACAAAATGTATCTTTCATGATTCAGACTGTTGTAACAAAATGCAAAATGTTTAACAATTAAGGACAGTAATAAAGGGCAGTAAAGTAAAACATTTCATGATTCAGATAGATCATACCATTTGAAACAACTTTCCACTGTACTTCTATTATCCAATTTACTTCAATCTCTTAGCATCCTTTGTTGAAGCAGCAGCAGCATTGCACTAATGGGAGCTGAACAGATAGGGATTGATTTAACAAGCAGCTAATGCTGCATTGACGCCCCATCGTTTCTGGTCCGCCCGAAACGGAAGTTAAGAAGCAGCGGTTGTAAGACTGAAATCATTCCGATCCGGATGATTGACACCCCCTGCTAGGGGCTGATTGGCCATGAGTGAGCAGTGGGCGACATTGCACAAATATTTCACAAGTAATGCTTGTGCAACGATAAATGCAGACTGCGTATACGGTCGGCATTTAGCAAAGTCGTACAGAGTCCGCTCAACCGTTCAGAAATCTACCCCATAAAGTGAACCAATGACAAGAGACATATATGTGCATCCACCAATCAGTAGCTAGCTTCCAGTAGCACGTTGCTGCTCCTGAGCCTATGAATGTCAAGAAAGGATACAAACAGAACAAAGCAAATGAGATAATAGAAGTAAATTGAATTTTTTTTAAAATTGTATACTCTATATGAATCATGAAAGTTTCATTTTGACTCTACTGTCCCTTTAAACAAATTGTTTGCATCTTATACAGTATAAACTGTTGTTATTGAATCTAGTGTGATTTTTTTTTCTTCTTAATGTTAGACTTGATCATCAATTGTTGGAAGAATGTTTCAAAACTGTGAGTTCTCATATCAGAGACCTGATGCTAAATTACAGTGCTACATGAGCTGATATATTTCTCTCCAGCTAAAGAAAACACTTTGATACCTGCATTTTTTTAACTTGTCACAGTTTTTTTTTTTATCAATGCACTCTCATTCTGGCCCATCCTAGTGGCTTACCAGTTCCCAGAGTCAGAAGATTACTAATGTTTTAAACCAGCACATGCAGTTAATTTTTTTTTACATGGAGAATTGTCAATGTCATAAATTTTAAGTAACTGGAAATGTGAAGGTATCGATGAAGTTGTCTTCTGACAAATCTTTCCTGAAACGTAGGTGGCTACATTATACCCATTGGAATGGAAGTAGTTCAACTCTAATCCCTGACCCAAATAAATTGGATATTTAATGGATCTGTTTTTTACAAATGATGTGGAAGACGCTATAATACAGCAAAAAGGTGTCAAAAGATATGTCGAAAAAAACAACAACCTGTTGCTAGGAAACTGACATGCAGGGTTAGCCCCATCTATCTTTTAATATTCTATCACGAAACTAGCGCTAACTAAAGACGTGTAATGGGCATATTCATCCTAAATATGCTGCTAAACTTGGAAATAAAGATGAGGAATAGAAATTGTGGTGAGTTATTGGTTTGCACTTTTAGAATCCAGAGGATTCAGTTATTTCCCAACATTTCAAATTGTCAGAGTGGCACCAGTATGATGCCAACCATAATATTTACTGCTGTTACTTAAAAAATAAAATAAATTAAAAAATCTAACCATAGTTACAGGGAAAAATAGTAACACTGACTCCCCATGATAAGAGTTTGGACCAGAACTCACGCAAGAGAGACAATACTTAGTCGAACCCTCTTTTTGTTGTGAAATTGTATTTTATATACTTAATTTTTTTATTTCTTTTTAAACTATCCTTATCATAGTTTGTTTTATGTATGCCTTTTTCTTGTCTGTGTTTACTCATCACAACACCATTATATTTAAAAGAAACAGTCTACTCCAGAATGTTTATTGTTTAAAGAGATAGATAAACCAATTCCACAGTTTTGCATAACCAACACAGTTATATTAATATACATTTTACCTCTGTGTTTACCTTGTGTCTAACCCTCTGCTGACTGCCCCCTTATTTCAGTTCTTTTGACAGACTTGCATTTTAGCCAATCATTGGCCTCTCATAAGTAACTCCACGGCTTGAGCACAATGTTATATATATGGCACACATGAACTAAAGCCTTCTAGATGTCAAAAACTATCAAATGCATTCAGATAAGAGGTGGCCTTCAAGGGCTTATAAATTAGCATATGAGCCTGACTAGGTTTAGTTTTCAACTAAGAATACCAAGATAACAAAGCAAATTTAATGATAAAAGTAAATTGGGAAGTTGCTTAAAATTAGATGCTCTAACTGAATCATTAAAGGGACACTGAACCCAATTTTTTTCTTTTGTGATTCAGATAGAGCAGGAACTTTTAAGCAACTTTCTAATTTACTCCTATTATCAATTTTTCTTCGTTCTCTTGCTATCTTTATTTGAAAAAGAAGGCATCTAAGTTTTTTTTTGGGTTCAGAACTGTGGACAGCACTTTTTTATTGGTGGATGAATTTATCCACCAATCAGCAAGAACAACCCACGTTGTTCACCAAAAATGGGCCGGCATCTGAACTTACATTCTTGCATTTCAAATAAAGATACAAAGAGAATGAAGAAAATTTGATAATAGGAGTAAATTAGGAAGTTGCTTAAAATTTCATGCTCTATCTGAATCACGAAAGAAAAAATTTGGGTTCAGTGTCCCTTTAAAGTTTAATTTTGACTAGACTGTCCCTTTAAAATCTCTCTCTCCTCACACCCATCAATGGGCCTGTGTTGAAAAGTGTAGTTGGGCGTGCTTGTTCTAAAGGCAATATTTTTCACGGAATATATTTCAGGGGATTGGGGTAATAAAATGCTCCTAACATAATAAAAGTGGTGGCAAGATATGCATCAGGAGAGGGTTCCTTATTGTACACATATTTCACATCATTTTAAAAATGATGGTTAATCTGCAAAAATGTTATAGCAGACTCTACAAGGTTTTGGTGGATCTGATTATAGGTCATCTTTGTGTTTGAGGTAGGCATTGCATTTCTAGATGTCATGCATTGAGCCAGTGCAAGGATTGTTGCTGTTAGTGATATTCACCCTGGACTGAATAACTCTTCAGACCACGACAGGTTAAAGAGGGTTCGTTTATTGAAAAACACATTGCAGTGAGGAGGGAATGAATACAAAGTTTTCTCTGGGGGGGGTCAATCCCCATCCCAGGTATTTATACACTCCACATCTAGGCTATTACAGTTTATGATTGACTAACTAACAAAATGCACGGGTTTTACCAAATATGGTTATAACATAAGTAAATAACAGACAAAATTCTAGTCACTAAGTTCTATTCATCAAATTAGCTGGTTTGACTGTCTGACCATATATCAAAAAAGGGCAAAGGTCACAGATGAACTAAAGTCTGCTTTTTCTGAGACATTCCTTATTTTTACAAAGAGAGTTGTGTAAAAAGCATATCACTCTACAAGCTTACTTCATTTATGGTATACATACATTCATATACATACATATATTTGGCCTACCAGGATACCAAGGAACTTAAAGGGACACTGAACCCAAATTTTTTCTTTCGTGATTCAGATAGAACTTTATTTTAAGCAACTTTCTAATTTACTCCTATTATCAATTTTTCTTCGTTCTCTTGCTATGTTTATTTGAAAAAGAAGGCATCTAAGCTTTTTTTTAGGTTCAGGACTCTGGACAGCACTTTTTTATTGGTGGATGAATTTATCCACCAATCAGCAAGGACAACCCAGGTTGTTCACCAAAAATGGGCCGGCATCTAAACTTACATTCTTGCATTTCAAATAAAGATACCAAGAGAATGAAGACAATTTGATAATAGGAGTAAATTAGAAAGATGCTTAAAATTGCATGCTCTATCTGAATCACAAAAGAAAAAATTTGGGTTCAGTGTCCCTTTAAGTAATTCCGGATACAAGGATAGAAAGAAATTAGATTTAGAAAAAAAATAAACAGACATACACTAGCTACCCATAAAACATTGCCCCATTAAGCAAGACTGGCCTCTCCTGACTAACAATGCCCGCATAAAAATGAACCCATTCAGACCTCAAAAAGCACTGCAAAAAACAGATTGCCCTTATTGCATAAAAACCTGGTTCTTTCATTTGATGTATTTACTACTATAATGGCTAATTTGAAATGTTTCACAAATTATATATAGTGTGCGTAAAAGACCCATGGCAGTGGTGGCAGTGGTGGCAGTGCAAGAAGCATCAGATAGAATGCATGATATTAAGAAAAAAACTGAATACTTGTCAAGCCAGGTGGGTGCCATTTAATTGAAGAAATATCTTTCCAGTAATGTGCATGAATAAGATTTGCCAGCTGGCTGCTGGATCAAATGGACAAACTAGTCTGTCTCAGGGCACATTACAAGCTATACCTTTATATTACAAAATCTTTATAGATTTTCGCTTGTACAGGTTTAAATTTTTAACTGTAATATGATGTTTTCTTTTCTGGTCCCATATTTAGAGTCTAGTTCTATGGTAGATATCTAATTGTATTTTATGGTATACTATGTAGCTTGCAAAATGTATTTCTTCAAATGACTTCAATGAGAAAAAAATGACTTTGTATATTAAAAAGAAACCATATTTACTCTCAGTTGATTTTTTTAGTTACTTATGAATCCTTAGTGCTTAATATAAACTTCCTGATTTTAATTATTTCCACTTAAAGGTATAGGAAAGTAAAAATCAGACTGGCCTGATTCAGATAGTATGTAATTTTAAGACCCTTTTAAACTCACTTCTATTTTCAAATGTAAATTATTCTCTTGGTATCATTTGTTAAAAAGGAATATATGTATATCCTACACTACTGTGAGCTAGCTGGTGATTGGTGGCTACACACGTTTGTCTCATTAGTGCATTACTGCTCCTTCAGCAAGGTATGACAAGAGAATTAAGCAATTTTGATAATAGAAGTAAATGGGAATGTTGCTTGAAATGGTAAATCTGAATTATGAAGAAAAAAGATTAGGTTTCATGTCCCTTTAATTATTGTACTTTACACATACAAAACTTACTTTTCTGGACTATTGACAGTGCCAAATAAATTATATAGAATCTGTAAGATCATAATGGAATTATTTTTACTTCAATTCTATCATTATACACTATAAAACTGAAATTTGATGACAACTTTCATATAATTAAATAAAATGATCGCTGTAAACATGATGTATTGTGCTGAAGAAAAATAAGCAGGTATATTATTTATAACCTGCAAGTTCACGATGTTATTTTTATGCTGGAAAACGTACAAAGTTGTATAGGAAGAGGAAAATTACATGAATCCCTGTTGAGGCAATATGGAAAAAAGGTTTTAAAGTTTTAAGTTATCATCATCAGTGGCAGAGGCAGACAATTTTAAACGTGTCTTTAAGCGACAGTCACAGAATAGCGCGACTCTCTTTGATATATCTGAAAGAGGGACGGGCAATCTGTACTATTTTTTCGACAAGCCAGCGGATGGATATAACATATTAGAGCAGATCAAAATAAGGGCGTCCCATGTTTGCAGTGGTAGAAGAGCGAGGCGAGCTGAGTGTCAGAAAGAGTAAACACCTTCAGCATGTCTAAGAAGGAGGAGCTCACGGAGGAGATCATGGAGTCCAAAGTGATGTGGTACCCGGACTCCAAAAAAATCACACAGATGGACCTATTCATGGTCAGGATAAACAGTAATTATGGGCTGAATTTGGGTAAGTGACAGCAGGGTGGGGGATGCATTATTTTAATCGTCCGGAACATAAATCGTATGGTAAAGTTGTGTACAAATATATATAGTGTTTACAACTATGCAAATTGTAATATGTGCTCTGCATGTTATATATATATATATATATATATATATATATATATATATATATATATATATATATATTATACATACTGCTGGTTTTCTGGTTCTGTGACGCCTGACAAGCTGGAAAACACGTTACTGTACTGCTTGTACGTTGTACAAGCTGTGCACAATACAATGAATAGAATGCAGAAGGAATTTGGGAGTGTGTGACTGACAGTCCTATCCTGTGAGTGTCTGCTATATAGGCGATGTCTGGTTTAAAGGGACCTTTTAGTAATCTCATCCAGTCCTCAATATACAAACATCATTGTAATCATTTTTTATTTTTTTTATAATTTGAATATACATTTTTTTTTTTTTAATAATCAGGTACTAATACTCAGCCCATAGTCTGGCCTAACAATGGCTATTTCTTTATTCAGTAGGTGACTGGGTTGATAAACTAATTATAGACAATGAGGTTTACTGAAGCACAAATGTGGAGAACTTCAATTGTCTGCTGATATTTGTTTTCCAGTAGCTGAAGAGCTCTGTGCATGCACAGTAATTAAAGTGATGTAAATTTATATTATAAACTACCATTTAAAATACGTTTAACCATAATTATTCCCATTAGCATGTAATTCACAAGCCCACCTGTCCTGTATATCACAGGTATAGCACTCTTCTTTCATCGTTTTTTTATTGTCACAGTTTTATACATTTTTACCTTGGCCTAATGGTCTAGTGTTGGGGAATATATTGGTGCTTTGCAAATAAAAAATAATAATGAATAAACAACAGTGAACGCTTTAAAAACACTGCAGCCCTCCAAATGCTTATTTTTGGCTTTTACTCCAGTAGGCCAGGGATGGCCACTTTTCCAACACATGGAGGTCCACAGCTCAATATTTTTGAAGCCTTAAAGGGACAGTAAAGGCAAAATCAAACTTAAATTTATTGGATAGAGCATGATTTTCTTTAACAACTTTTCAATTTACTTCTATTATCAAATTTGCTTAGTTCTCTTTATTAAAGGGACATGAAACTCAATTTCTTTCATGATTGACATGCAGGATGCAATTTTAATGTATCCTTTGTTAGAAAGTATACCTAGGTAGACTCAGAAGCTGCTGAATGGTGGCTGCACATGTATGCTTCTTGTGATTGGGTTTTCAGCTAGCTCCCAGTAGTGCATTTCAGCTCCTTCAACAAAGGATATAAAGAGAATTAAGCAAATTAGATAAAAAAGTAAATTGAAAAGTTGTTTAAAATTGTATGATCTATCTGAATCGTAAAAGAAAAATGTTGTGTTTTTGTCCATTTAAAGAGTAAACTAGCTGGCAGTAGTGCTTGCAACAATGTTAATAGCAATGTTATACATAGTTACAAACACTGTGCTGCCATAGACTGCTATAGACACATTCATGCACCTAAAGTGAAAGTAAATCCTAGCGTTTTACAAACACTAGGATTTACTATTGAAACAAATAAAGGGCACTTTCATTCATGAGGTTTAAGATACTTCATGTAGAAAGCTCCTTTATTTGATTCAATCGATCGCCGCTCGTACATCAGCGCACGGCTAAACATTTTTTTGGCTAAGAGGTGACGTTTTCACCTATTAGCCAATAGCAGTGCGGTAAATCCGGCTCCCATGGGCGCCAAGCCGGATTTACCGCACGGCTATTGGCTAAGAGGTGAAAACGTCACCTCTTAGCCAAATTTTTTTTTAGCCGTGGGCTGCTGTAGCAGCTAAAAACGGCAATTGATTGAATCAAATAAAGAAGCTTTCTACATGAAGTATCTTATACTTCATGAATGAAAGTCCCCTTTATTTGTTTCAATAGTAAAGGATTTTTTAAGCTATTATCAGCCTACCTAGGTTTATTTTTCAACAAATAATACCAAGAGAATAAAGTAAATTTGATAATAGAAATACATTGGAAAATGGTTTAAAATGACATGCTCTGAATCATGAAAGTTTAATATTGACTTTACTGTCTCTTTAAGGGTCGCATATACACTTATGGCTATTAAACAAGAATGGATTTTCCTAAAAATGTCCATTTCACAGGTCTAGGTGTTGTTCTTACCACTAGAGGGCTTTTTTGAGTTGTCACCCAAAAACACAGACCTTTTAGTTCCAATTTTTCTGGCTCCACAAAAAAACTACATTTTTAGCTCTGCTTTTTCCCAGTGTCACAAAAACTCGTGCCCTTCAGGGAGGCAGTTGGCCATCCCGGCTGTAGGGGATCTGGAATACTCAGCTAGTCCACACTTAACACAAAAGATAGCATTTGGAAGGCAACAGAAAGCACTAGATGCTTTAAAAAAAAAAAAAAAAAAAAAGCATGGGCTTTTTTAAAGGGACACAAGATTTTTTTTTGACACAGAGATTGGCACCAAATGTATGTGCACAGTGCTGATCAATGCTTTTACAGAGGGACTGCTTGAAAATTATCCTCCATACACAGTACAGCCTTTTTTAAATGCATTGTTAAAGGGATAGTACATTTGTGAAATGCTAGGATTTACTAATGCAATAAATAAAGGGGACTTAAAGTCATGAAGTATAAAATAATTCATGCCGAAAGTTCCTTTATTTGTCTGTAGCGTTCGTTACGCTGAGCGCCTCAGGCCGCCCACGGCAGAATGCTATTTTATCACTGAGGGGATCTTAGCCAATAGTGTGGTAGCTATATGGCGTAATGCCAGCTGGCCCGGTCTGCTATTGGCTAAGAGGTGTAAACGTCACCTCATTGAAAAATAGCGTTCTGCTGCAGGTGGTTGAGGCGTTCAGCGTGGCCAACACTGCAGACAAATAAAGGAACTTTTTTCATGAAGTATTTTATACTTCTTGAGTGAAAGTCCCCTTTTATTTGTTGCACTGGTAAATCCTAGTGTTTCACAAACGCTAGGATTTACTATCAGATTAAAACCTGCTGCACTATATATAATACATTTTGATGCTGTAGAGTCCAGTACACTGTACATTGTTATTTTTTATTTAAAATTCTGCTTTTTAATATACATGATTATTGTATGTGTATTTTATAAACTGTACTTTTAAGGGCCATAATAGTAAAAATTTGTTAAGAGCATGTAATTTTAAGACTATCAACCCTGCACTACTTTTTGTTTAACTCCTGCAAATAAGTACCACTCTACAGAGCTAGCCCACATCTGCTGATTGGGCCAGCATCAGTTTCTGCTCTGGAATAGCAGTGCTATGCGGGTCGTAAGCAATACTTCTACCGTCTGTTTTTTACACACAGTAGTGCAAGGTTGATATTCTTAAAATTACCTGCTCTTACGAATTAGAGGATGTCATTTTTCGACTATTATGGCCTTTTAAAATACAATAACACTATTCAAATTATTTTTTCAAAGACATTTAAAGTATATAATCTCATGCAACTGCATATACATGATATATTTAAATACATTTATATGAACTTTATGTTTTAGCTCTAAATTTTGCTTTGTTCCCTTGGTGGTATTTTTGAAAAGCTAAACCTAGGTATGCTCAAACTGATTTCTAAACCATTTAAAACCGCCTCTTAGCTCAAAGCATTTTGAAAGTTTTTCACAGTTAGACAGTACTAGTTCATGTGTGTCATATAGATCAGGGGTCGCCAACCTTTTTGGCCTCAGGGACCACTAAACTCACAAACTTGAATCCCGTGGACCACTAACATGAATTTTTTTTTAAAAGGTGTGTATGTGTATATATATATATATATATATATATATACACTGTGTGCAGAATTATTAGGCAAATGAGTATTTTGACCACATCATCCTCTTTATGCATGTTGTCTTACTCCAAGCTGTATAGGCTCGAAAGCCTACTACCAATTAAGCATATTAGGTGATGTGCATCTCTGTAATGAGAAGGGGTGTGGTCTAATGACATCAACACCCTATATCAGGTGTGCATAATTATTAGGCAACTTCCTTTCCTTTGGCAAAATGGGTCAAAAGAAGGACTTGACAGGCTCAGAAAAGTCAAAAATAGTGAGATATCTTGCAGAGGGATGCAGCACTCTTAAAATTGCAAAGCTTCTGAAGCGTGATCATCGAACAATCAAGCGTTTCATTCAAAATAGTCAACAGGGTCGCAAGAAGCGTGTGGAAAAACCAAGGCGCAAAATAACTGCCCATGAACTGAGAAAAGTCAAGCGTGCAGCTGCCAAGATGCCACTTGCCACCAGTTTGGCCATATTTCAGAGCTGCAACATTACTGGAGTGCCCAAAAGCACAAGGTGTGCAATACTCAGAGACATGGCCAAGGTAAGAAAGGCTGAAAATGACCACCACTGAACAAAACACACAAGCTGAAACGTCAAGACTGGGCCAAGAAATATCTCAAGACTGATTTTTCTAAGGTTTTATGGACTGATGAAATGAGAGTGAGTCTTGATGGGCCAGATGGATGGGCCCGTGGCTGGATTGGTAAAGGGCAGAGAGCTCCAGTCCGACTCAGACGCCAGCAAGGTGGAGGTGGAGTACTGGTTTGGGCTGGTATCATCAAAGATGAGCTTGTGGGGCCTTTTCGGGTTGAGGATGGAGTCAAGCTCAACTCCCAGTCCTACTGCCAGTTTCTGGAAGACACCTTCTTCAAGCAGTGGTACAGGAAGAAGTCTGCATCCTTCAAGAAAAACATGATTTTCATGTAGGACAATGCTCCATCACACGCGTCCAAGTACTCCACAGCGTGGCTGGCAAGAAAGAGTATAAAAGAAGAAAATCTAATGACATGGCCTCCTTGTTCACCTGATCTGAACCCCATTGAGAACCTGTGGTCCATCATCAAATGTGATATTTACAAGGAGGGAAAACAGTACACCTCTCTGAACAGTGTCTGGGAGGCTGTGGTTGCTGCTGCACGCAATGTTGATGGTGAACAGATCAAAACACTGACAGAATCCATGGATGGCAGGCTTTTGAGTGTCCTTGCAAAGAAAGGTGGCTATATTGGTCACTGATTTGTTTTTGTTTTGTTTTTGAATGTCAGAAATGTATATTTGTGAATGTTGAGATGTTATATTGGTTTCACTGGTAAAAATAAATAATTGAAATGGGTATATATTTGTTTTTTGTTAAGTTGCCTAATAATTATGCACAGTAATAGTCACCTGCACACACAGATATCCCCCTAAAATAGCTATAACTAAAAACAAACTAAAAACTACTTCCAAAACTATTCAGCTTTGATATTAATGAGTTTTTTGGGTTCATTGAGAACATGGTTGTTGTTCAATAATAAAATTAATCCTCAAAAATACAACTTGCCTAATAATTCTGCACTCCCTGTATATATATATATATATATATATATATATATATATATATATATATATATATATATATATATATATATATATAAAAGTCAAGCAAAGTGCACTCCAGATTTCAAGCAGCAATAGCCTCGGGTGCTAATCAAACAATTCACATAACACGAAACATGAAGCACTCCAGAGGTCTTTCATACAGGTCACCTTTAATTAGTGAACGTTTTCGGGCAACAAACTGCCCGTCCTCAAACTTACAAGGTTACAGAAAACTTACCACCCAGCTGTGTTTAAATCCACCACCAGAGAAATGTGCATCACGCTCTCCACGGTAGATGCGTCGCCCCTAGCGAGTGACGTCATCACCCGTGGCAACGTGCAGGGACTATGTTTATTATAGTTATTATTTGTGATATATATATTAGTACATAACTAGTATAACCATAGTTAAGTTTACATTATGTATATATTTACACATTTTTAAGAATTACTTTTTGGAATTAACTAATTGATTGCCAGAACTGAGAGAATACTTCCAAATGACAGATGAAGGGTGAGTGCCAACTTTTGAGCTGGAAACAGAGAGGCAGAAAGTGGGGAAAAAAAGAATTCTGTTTAAAAGGACCACAAGACTTCCAAGTTACCTACCCAGTTAGGAATTATTCAAAACTTCTTATGATCATGGACAGACATTGCAGTCATAAATTGAGTTTATATCAGAAAGCTCTGAATATGGATGTGAGCTAACTACGACTGATGTTACTGGCAATCACTGGTGGGATATGGCTGATCTGCTGGATGGCAATTACTGGAATTCAGGTGGAATGGCTTTGTGCACGGCAAAATTATTTGAATGAAAAATAATAATTTTTAATTTAAAAAAAAAAAAAAGATGGAGGGGAGGAAGACAAACAGTAATGTAAGTCCATCTGAAGGAATTAGGAAAACTACTACAAAGAGACAGGTAAAGGGAAGAAAATAAATTAAATATAAGATTTCTTTTTTTAAGATTTTCTTTTGTTATATACTTTAATTCCACTATTTCAAACCAAGACTATACCAACCTCTGCTGGCTTTAGAATGGAAGCATCTTCCTCCGAACAGCTAGTTAAAAATACAATCTAGCTACGCAAGTTGTGCAGTACTACGCAACATGCATAGGGAGATTGTAATTTAACTCCTCCTCCATCGGTTTTCACTGATGTCCAGCCAGGCACTATAGGGAATTGCTGCGTGACGGGGTTGACCCCATCAGAGGAGATTAATTCCTGCTTGATGGTGTCAAGGACCACCAACATCTTCTCGTGGACCACTTATAGTCTCCTTTTGGATTCCAGTACCACTATATGCTGATGATACCTAAATCTATCTTTCCTCTCCTGATATCTCTCCCTCTTTACTCAATCAGATTTCTAACTGCCTCTCTGCAATTTACTCTTGGATGTCTTCACACTACCTCCAACTCAATCTGTCCAAAACTGAGCTGCTTCTTATCACCCCCCCCTCTTGAGACATCCTACACCTGACAGTTGGAGACTCTATTCTCAACACCTCACCACAGGTCCGCTGTGTTGGGGTTACACTAGACTCAGAACTCAGTCAACTCGCATATACAAACACTTACCAAATCCTGTCGTTCACACCTACGCAACATTTCCAGAATTCGTCCCTTCCTTACTAAAAAAACTACAAAAATACTTATTCATTTCCCTCATTTTGTCATCCATTGATTATTGCAATCTACTCCTAAATGGCCTTCCAAAACACTGCCTCTCCGCCCTCCAATCTATTATGAATGCTTCTGCTAGACTCATCCACCTAAGTTGCCAATCTACATCAGCTGCTCCACTCTGCCAACGCTCTACACTGGCTCCCCATACACTCCAGAATACAATTTAAAGTATTAACCCTAACTTACAAAGCACTCAACAGTCTAACTCCCAACTATATTTCCTCTCTCATCATGAAATATTCCCCATCCCGTCCTCTTCGATCAACCTGTGACCTACGTCTCTCCACTCCTGTTATCTCTATGTCCCACACCCACCTCCAAGACTTTGCACAGCTGCTCCTGTCCTCTGGAACTCTCTACCCCGCGCCATAAGACTGTCTTCAACCTTGTATAGCTTCAGACGCTCCTTGAAAACCCACCTATTAAGAGAGGCTAACCATCTCTCCTCCATCTCTCATCCTAACCAAACTAATACATGAACTGTCTGACTCACTCCTGCAGCTACAACCGATGTGACAAGCTACCCCAACCTTATGTCTCTGCACTCTAAACCTGTTAACTGTGAGCTCTCCAGAGTAGGGCCCTCTTCCTCCTGTGCTAGATTTGTTTTGCTATACAAATACATGATGATAATAATATAACTGCCAAGGAAGTTAAACACATAGGTAATGTCCCACTTAAGAACGACAAGCACTGCAGCTCCTGAGCTAAGCACAGCTGGTGATTGGCGGCAGGGTTGTGTGACTGTCTCCGTTGATTGGCTTGTCGTGTGTTTCCTGTTCAGGATCAGTGGTTCTCTGAAGCTCCTAAGCAGGACTTTTATCCATATATGTAACACCTTTTTTGGGGTTAAACACAGAGTAGTGCAGAAATGATATGCTCTAACAAATTAGAGCGTGCCATTTTTCAACCACAATGTTTTATTAAAGGGCCATTATAGTGAAAGAAATGACATGTTCACATTCGTTACCCTTCAAATCTATGTGTTCAACAACAGCAAAGGGGTCACACACATAGGTAAAGAACCACTTGGAAGCCTCAGAGAACTGCTGGTCCTGAGCAGATACTGACACTGATCTAGTAAGCAGTTCTAGCTGCACAGCTGGGCCAGCGGCAGTTTCTCTTGGGACCAGCATTTCTCTGCGTCTCCTGAGTGGTGTTTTATCTGTGTGTTTATTGACCCTGCTTAAACGCATAGATTTGCAGGGTCATTAGTGCTAAAATGACATGCTTCGAGTGAGAGCATAACCTCCTCTTTAAAGGGATAGTAAAGTCCAAATTAAACTTTCATGATTCAGATAGGGCATGTCATTTTACAACTTTCTAATTTACGTTTATCATCAAATTTGTTTTGTTCCTTTGCTATTCTTAGTTAAAAACTAAATATAGGTAGGCTCATATGCTAATTTCTAAGTCAGGGGTGTCAAACTCATTTAAGTTGCCGGCCATTTTCCATACAAATGCAACTCACGTGGGCCGCCCACTACCTACATATCTTGCCATTGCTAAACAAAGCAGTGGCGTTTGCTATAACTGTATACATTTCAAAAGATTGTGTTCTGTAACGCCTAAGTAACTTAATCTGGCTTGATGAAACGCGCTCTAAAGCTTTTAAGAAAGTGACACATGCTCCATTGGATTGCTCTCACACAGAGCCTGTGCTATTTTTTTTATTTTTTCTGTTCCGAGAGTGCTCACAGCTTAGCATACACATGCGCATAGTATAATATTTCCTCTGCATTATAAATAGTGGATCACAATGCTGTCAGTATAGCGACCCACTGTTTATATGGTGATGACGTATACCTGTTGTATATAATATAAATTAAATACATATAAAATACAGTATATATTTATCAAATATAAAGTATGTGATTTTAGTTAAAGAGAAAGTTATGGAAAGGAATGCATATGAAATGCTGCATGTGTCAATCATTATGCACTTATCTGTGTTTGTGTTTGCCTTTTTCTTTTTAATAACAATGTTTTACTCGTTAAAGACTGAGGGGTATTTAATGATCTCACTACCATAGTGCAGCTGCTCACTATACAACAAGTGAATCACAATGCCAAAACAAAGGGATACAGTCATTATAATGGTAATGGATAGCTGAATGGAGGTTGCACGTATGCGCATCCCTAACAGTAAGCACACTTTAAGTAATAAGTAAGCTCTTTAAGTAATAAGCATATCATAATTATTATTTTTCATGGCGGTGGCGTGTGCCGCACAAAATGAGGTTGTGGGCTGCCAGTTTGACACCCCTGTTCTAAGCCCTTGAAGGCCGCCTCTGCATTTGACAGTTTTTCACAGCTAGAGGGCGTTAGTTCATGTGTTTCATATAGATAACACTGTGCTCACTCATGTGAAGTTATTTAAGAGTCAGCACAAATTGCCTGAAATGCAAGTCTGTCAAATGATCTGAGATAAGGAGGCATCTGCAGAAGTTTAGATACAAGGCAATTACAGAGATAAAAAGTATATTTCTATAACCGTGATAGTTATGCAAATCTGAGGAATGGTAAATACAGGGATTATCTATCCTCTCTTTTTTTTTTTTTTTTTTTTTTAAATTGTATTAGACAGTGTTCACTCATTTAAATATGAGCAACCCCTAGATCAGTTAAATGTGTTTACATGTCATGAAAGAAAGGAGATATACAAAATGTAGTATTAGCTGTTTCAGAGATAACCTCAAAAGATATCATTTGTAGCTTGGTCATGTACATCCTAAAAAGGACTTTGTCCATCTATTAAGCGTGTTTGCAAACCTTGCTTTTGATTTTACAGATGGTACATTATGGCTTAAAGGCTATTTTTCTGCTGACTGGCATTGTGTGCATTAAAGACGCTAAACACTTGTTTGTCTATGTGGAACATTGCACTCATCACTGGTTTAATGCTTATTGGGGGGAAAAACCCATTGATTTCCAGGATGTGTATTTAATAAATTGGATAAACCAAATAAAATTCAGCACAGGAAAAGGACTACAACTATTCACTACTGTCTTACAGTAAAGTCAAATTACACTTTCATGATTTAGATAAAGAAATGCAATTTTAAACAAGTTTCCAATTTACTTCAATTATTTAATTTGCTTTGTTCTCTTATCCTTTTGTTGAAAAATAGACGGGGAGCTAGCTGAACACAAAGGGCCAGATTACAAGTAGATTGCTAATTAATGCTCCTGCTTGAGTGTTAACTGTGCCAGAAATAAGCTGGTTGCACTTGTATTTATGAGCTGAAAGTAAAATGATTTTGCTAGCGCACTAACCCGACGAGCAGAAAAAAGCTGAAGTTAGAATATTGCGTGTGCGTTCACGTATTCCCCCATAGAAGTCAATGGAGAAAAAGCCCCCATATAAATAATAATAATACATTTTATATATATATATATATATATATATATATATATATATATATATATATATATATATATACAGGCAAAGTCCAAAATACAAACCTGGCTTAAGGGTATATTGTGTCCAGAGAAAAGCAGGCAACACAGGAAACTGTAAAAGTTTCCTGTGTTGCCTGCTTTTCTCTGGACACAATATACCCTTAAGCCAGGTTTGTATTTTGGACTTTGCCTGTGTATATATATATATATATATATATATATATATATATATATATATATATATATAAAACATTTTTTATTAGGTTTGTGTTCTGGACTTTGCCTGTATTTACTTTTGTTGCAGTGCACCAGGCTGCTGGATAGATGGTGTGTGCCACTTTGCCTAATTATATATATATATATAAAGCAAAGTCCTGTGTAGGAATGCACACCATATATTTAGTAGCAGCTGCCAGGGTGCAATGTCAAAACAGTATGTATTATGCAAAAAAGGCAGCACTCACTGGTCATTTGTAAGTAAAATTTAGCTTTTAATAATACAAAAAGTTAGGCATCGAAACGTCATGTTTTTCCCAAGATTTTAACTTTTTGTATTATTAAAAGCTAAATTTTACTTACAAATGACCAGTGAGTGCTGCCTTTTTTGCATAGTGTGTGTATATATATATATATATATATATATATATATATATATATATATATATATATATATATATATATATATATATATATATGTATATGTATATACACATGTTTATTTAGTTGACAATGGAGGAGACCCGAAACGTTATATCTTTATTAAATTTTTGTGGATTAAGACCCAGCGAGTGCTGTCCCGTTTTTGATAATATGTGTATATATATATATATATATAAAGTGTTTAAAAGGTCTATATAGATAATAGGGAATAAATATAAAAATAAAGGTTCTGTCTTGCTGAAACTTTTGCTATGTATGTTGGAACCTAATTATAAACAAATAATCCTTTAAAATCAATCCTTGCAGCTTTAGCTTCTGAGTTCAGCAGTGTAATCACTTATGCAAATTTGTGCAAAAACTGTGGCATCCCTAGGTGGTAGCATTGTCTAAACTCAGGAAGTTTTATCTCAATATTATGATAATGTAATAGAGAGGAGATTAAGAACTCATTTCCACTAGACTGGACACCTTCCTCTTTGCCTGCACGGTATTCTAGGACTTGTAGTCCCCAGTCGCATGGGCCTACAAATGATCTACCCAGACCGGGCTAAATTTTAAGGTACAGTTTATTGTTTTAAGTGGTAATCAATGGTTGCAAGTGCAGGGCACCCATGGGTATCTTGGGGGCTCCAATCCAGGGTGGCAGGGGCTTATTTTAAGGCCTCCATAGATTATGGGTAAGGATGTGAATAAAAGATACATTTATTGGAAGTAATCAGAAAAACAAACATTTGATAAAAACAAGGATAGGACACCTAATTTTAAGGCGCCAGTTGGAAAATCAAAATTAAAGGGATACTAAACTCAAATTTTGCAGCCACCAATAAGCAAACGCTATCCAGGGTTCTGAACTACAAATGGGCCGGCTCATAAGCTTACATTCCTGCTTTTTCAAATAAAGATACAAAGAGAACGAAGGAATTGATAATAGGAGTAAAAGTTGCTTAAAATTCCACGCTCTGAGTGATGAATGAAAAAAAATTGGGTTCTCTTGTGACTCTTAAATTCACTTCTATTTTTAAATGCACTTTCTTCTTTTGGTGTTCTTTGTTGAAAAAGAATATGCATATATCCCTCACTACTGGGGGCCATCTGGTTATTGATGGCTATACTTACAGTTGCAAGAAAAAGTATGTGAACCCTTTGGAATGATATGGATTTCTGCACAAATTGGTCATAAAATGTGATCTTATCATCATCTAAGTCACAACAATAGACAATCACAGTCTGCTTAAACTAATAACACACAAAGAATGAAATGTTGCCATGTTTTTATTGAACACACCATGTAAATATTCACAGTGCAGGTGGAAAAAGTATGTGAACCCTTGGATTTAATAACTGGTTGAACCTCCTTTGGCAGCAATAACTTCAACCAAACGTTTCCTGTAGTTGCAGATCAGACGTGCACAATGCTCAGGAGTAATTCTTGACCATTCCTCTTTACAGAACTGTTTCAGTTCAGCAATATTCTTGGGATGTCTGGTATGAATCGCTTTCTTGAGGTCATGCCACAGAATCTCAATCGGGATGAGATCAGGACTCTGAATGGGCCACTTCAGAAGGCGTATTTTCTTCTGTTTAAGCCATTCTGTTGTTGATTTACTTCTATGCTTTGGGTCATTGTCCTGTTGCAACATCCATCTTCTGTTGAGCTTCAACTGGTAGACAGGTGGCCTTAAAGTGAATGTAAATTTTGATGCTAAAGTGCCCAGTTTTTAAAACTTTGATTAAAAACAGGGGCACTTTAATTCATCAAAATTTACATTTCACTCCTGTTGTGTAAAAAAACTTACCTTTTAATCTTCACAGCAGCTCCAGCTTCCTTCAGTCTCACAAGCCATTTCTGGTGTCAGAAATGATTGATAGGTCATCCTCCTATCACAGCTTCCCCCCTGGGGGATTCAGTGTCTGATTCACTGCTGTGATTGGAGGAATCCGGATGCCTCATTTTAGACCCAGGAAGAGGCTTTGAAACAGGTGGAGGAAGATGGAGCTGCTGTGAAGATTAAAAGGTAAGTTTTTTTTCACAACAGGAGTGAAATGAAAATTTTGATGAATTAAAGTGCCCCTGTTTTTAATCAAAGTTTTAAAAACCGGGCACTTTAGCATAAAAGTTTACATTCACTTTAAGTTCTCTTGCAAAATGTCTTGATAAACTTGGGAATTCATTTTTTCTTTGATGATAGCAATCCGTCCAGGCCCTGACGCAGCAAAGCAGCCCCAAACCATGATGCCCCCACCACCATACTTCACAGTTGGGATGAGGTTTTGATGTTGGTGTGCTGTGCCTCTTTTTCGCCACACATAGTGTTGTGTGTTTCTTCCAAACAACTCAACTTTGGTTTCATCTGTCCACAGAATATTTTGCCAGTACTGCTGTGAACATCCAGGTGCTCTTGTGCAAACTGTAAACGTGCAGCAATGTTTTGTTTGGACAGCAGTGGCTTCCTCTGTGGTATACTCCCATGAAATCCATTCTTGTTTACAGCTAGATTTAGAGTTTGGCGTTAGCCGTGAAAACCAGCGTTAGAGGCTCCTAACGCTGGTTTTGGACTACCGCTGGTATTTAGAGTCAGTCAGGAAAGGGTCTAACGCTCACTTTCCAGCCGCGACTTTTCCATACCGCAGATCCCCTTACGTCAATTGCGTATCCTATCTTTTCAATGGGATCTTTCTAATGCCGGTATTTAGAGTCGTGGCTGAAGTGAGCGTTAGAAATCTAACGACAAAACTCCAGCCGCAGAAAAAAGTCAGTAGTTAAGAGCTTTCTGGGCTAACGCCGGTTTATAAAGCTCTTAACTACTGTGCTCTAAAGTACACTAACACCCATAAACTACCTATGTACCCCTAAACCGAGGCCCCCCCACATCGCCGCCACTCTATTAAAATTTTTTAACCCCTAATCTGCCGTTCCGTACACCGCCGCCACCTACGTTATCCCTATGTACCCCTAATCTGCTGCCCCTAATACCGCCGACACCTACATAATATTTATTAACCCCTAATCTGCCGCCCCCAACGTCGCCGCCACCTACCTACACTTATTAACCCCTAATCTGCCGACCGCACCGCTACTATAATAAATGTATTAACCCCTAATTCGCCTCACTCCCGCCTCAATAACCCTATAATAAATAGTATTAACCCCTAATCTGCCCTCCCTAACATCGCCGACACCTAACTTCAAGCATTAACCCCTAATCTGCCGACCGGAGCTCACCGCTACTCTAATAAATTTTTTAACCCCTAAAGCTAATTCTAACCCTAACCCTAACACCCCCCTAAGTTAAATATAATTTTTATCTAACAAAATAAATTAACTCTTATTAAATAAATTATTCCTATTTAAAGCTAAATACTTACCTGTAAAATAAACCCTAATATAGCTACAATATAAATAATAATTATATTGTAGCTATTTTAGGATTAATATTTATTTTACAGGAAACTTTGTATTTATTTTAACCAGGTACAATAGCTATTAAATAGTTAATAACTATTTAATAGCTACCTAGTTAAAATAATTGCAAAATTACCTGTAAAATAAATCCTAACCTAAGTTACAATTAAACCTAACACTACACTATCAATAAATTGATTAAATACAATACCTACAAATAAATACAATTAAATAAACTAACTAAAGTACAAAAATAAAAAAGAACTAAGTTACAAAAAATAAAAAAATATTTACAAACATTAGAAAAATATTACAACAATTTTAAACTAATTACACCTACTCTAAGCCCCCTAATAAAATAACAAAGACCCCCAAAATAAAAAAATGCCCTACCCTATTCTAAAATTAAAATAGAAAAGCTCTTTTACCTTACCAGCCCTGAAAAGGGCCCTTTACGGAGCATGCCCCAAAGAATTCAGCTCTTTTGCCTGTAAAAAACCCCCATACAATACCCCCCCCCAACATTACAACCCACCACCCACATACCCCTAATCTAACCCAAACCCCCCTTAAATAAACCTAACACTAAGCCCCTGAAGATCTCCCTACCTTGTCTTCACCACGCCGGGTTCACTGATCGATCCAGAAGAGCTCCTCCGATGTCTTGATCCAAGCCCAAGCGGGGGGCTGAAGATGTCCATGATCCGACTGAAGTCTTCATCCAAGCGGGGGCTGAAGAGGTCCATGATCCGACTGAAGTCTTCTATCAAGCGGCATCTTCAATCTTCTTTCTTCCGGATCCATGTAGTTCATCCCGCCGACGCGGAACATCCATCTTCACCGACGACTTCCCGACGAATGACGGTTCCTTTAAGGGACGTCATCCAAGATGGCGTCCCTCGAATTCCGATTGGCTGATAGAATCCTATCAGCCAATCGGAATTAAGGTAGGAAAATTCTGATTGGCTGATGGAATCAGCTAATCAGAATCAAGTTCAATCTGATTGGCTGATCCGATCAGCCAATCAGATTGAGCTCGCATTCTATTGGCTGATCGGAACAGCAGACTTAGGAAGTGTTTCCCCATAGGAAACAATGGGGCTGCGTTAGGAGCTGAACGCTGCTTTTTTTTCCAGCTCAAACAGCCCCATTGTTTTCTATGGGGGAATCGTGCACAAGCACGTTTTTGAAGCTGGCCGCGTCCGTAAGCAACGCTGGTATTTAGAGTTGCCGTGGCGGTAAATATGCTCTACGCTCCCTTTTTTGGAGCCTAACGCAGCCCTTCTGTGAACTCTAAATACCAGCGGTATTTAAAAGGTGCGGGGGAAAAAACAATGCGTAGCTAACGCACCCCTTTGGCCGCAGAACTCTAAATCTAGCCGTTAGTGTTTTACGTATTGTAGATGTTAGCATTTACCAGTGACTTTTGTAAGTCTTTAGCTGACACTCTAGGATTCTTCTTCACCTCATTGAGCAGTCTGCACTGTGCTCTTGCAGTCATCTTTACCGGATGGCCACTTCTAGGGAGAGTAGCAGCAGTGCTGAACTTTCTCCATTTATAGACAATTTGTCTTACCATGGACTGATGAACAGCAAGGCTTTTGGAGATACTTTTATAACCCTTTCCAGCTTTATGCAAGTCAACAATTCTTAATCGTAGGTCTTCTGAGAGCTCTTTTGTGCGAGGCATCATTCACATTAGGCAATGCTTCTTGTGAAAAACAAACCCAGAACTGGTGTGTGTTTTTTATAGGTCAGGGTATCTGTAACCAACACCTCCAATCTCATCTCATTGATTGGACTCCAGTTGGCTGACATCTCACTCCAATTAGCTCTTGGAGACAGGGCCGGACTGGGACCAAAAAAAGGCCCGGGCATTTTAGGGCAAAGAGGCCCACTTCCCCCCCCCCCCCACAGCAAAGGCGGCACGCTATATATTGACCACTGACCTGCATGAAGATGTTATCAGGCCGTTACCCTTACTCAATATAGTCAGTACCACGCTCGTAACTAGGTTCTCTCCTCGGGATAGGTTTATTTACTTATTAAGCTACCCTACGTCTCTCAGCACAAAAACACTGAATATTGGTTTTCTAAAGCCTCTGAAACAAGGCCTCTGAAAGAAAGGAGTGGGAGAAAAGTGTCTAACATTCAAATGCCGCTTTGTTTTACCTCGTTTATTACACTGAGCTTACATGAAGAAACCAAACTTGTTTTTTTTTGTTATGCAATCGCTAAATCTTATATTATTGTTTTTCATTTCAAAGATAAGTAAAGACTACCCACATATTTTGTAGAGATAAAAGTGTTTGCATATAAAATGTAATTCAAACAACTACAGTTTACAAGCCACATTACACTACAATAACCAAAGCCTTGTAAAAATGTAAGAAGCAGCTCTGGTGGTATCTATGACTACATGAGATAGCACAGTTTATAAGCCACAGAAAAACTCCCATCGCACGTAAGATATACAATATTTGTGTTTACTTAACTTATATAATGTACACGCTCCTAGTATAGTCACCCTGGATGTGGCTGCCTCCCTCGCCCTCTTCCCTCCTTCATGCGCACGCTACTTAGGACGATGAGAGGAAGTGATGGGTTTGTAGGAGGTCACTACACTGTGTCACCATTTTCACTTCCTCCCAGGCAGCCAGGCTAGCAGCACAGAACTCGGAGGACCACCTGCTCCTCCCACTTCTGGCCGGATTGATAGCATGTGCAGGCAGCTCCTGTCCTGTCTGCATACAGCGACCGTGAGATCCACTTGCAAGAAGTAAGTGGAGGATTCTCACGGCCGCTGTATGCAAGTCTGTGCCCCCTGGTGTGGCCTTTTTATGGTGCTTAAGTGAGGCCCCCTGAGGTGCCAGTGAGAACAGTGCCCCAAAAATCAGCAGTTAGAATCTTTAATTCTGGGTCAGTCAGTCAGCACAGAGCTACTGACCTTGCCGTAATGGTGGGCGGAGCTAAGGGAACCGGCGGCCCACCGGGCAAATGCCCGACATGCCCTATGGTCAGTCCGGGCCTGCTTGGAGATGTCATTAGGGTTCACATACTTTCTCCACCTGCACTGTGAATGTTTACATTCTGTGTTCAATAAAAACATGGCAACATTTCATTCTTTGTGTGTTATTAGTTTAAGCAGACTGTGATTGTCTATTGTTGTGACTTAGATTATGATCAGATCACATTTTATGACCAATTTGTGCAGAAATCCATATCATTCCAAAGGGTTCACATACTTTTTCTTGCAACTGTATTTGTCTCTTTCAGATGTGTTCAGCTAGCTTTCAGTAGTGCATTGCTGCTCTGGAGCGAATGTTACTGTTTAATCTCTTTGCAGGGATTAAACACCGTTGTATACATGTAATAGTGCAATAATAAAATGCTCTACCATACTAGAGCACTTTTATTTCCCTTAGTACGTGATAGTTGTTTGCAGCAATGGTTGTAACAATGTTGTATTGATTGGAGTATGTGCATTAGTCCAATGATTGTGATGCTATAATAAAAAAAGGGTTGCAGTAAGTAGTGATAACTTTTTAAAATGTATTGTTAGTAGATATCCCTACTTGCTGAAATGCTCTAGCTATTTTATCATAACAGTGGTAGATATAGTGCTCTAGTCACATGCCTGCCTCAGTATTCCCCCTCCCTCCCTTACCAGTAATACATGTGATATCTCATACACATACAGATCTTTAGGACAATGTTACAATCACTTAAATGCTAAATTATTTATATAGCCTATCTGTTAATGTTTTTATAAAAATGTATAGTTTTGTTTATTTTTTTAATAATGTTGTGCTGATTTTCAGACTCCTTACCAAGCCCTACAGTGTCAGATGTATACATGCGTTTACGGACTCCTGTTTATGATATCTGTCTTTTCATATGCGGGGGAGGGGGAAGTGTCTGCTCCTTTTGTTTACCCAGCCCCTTTCAGTGGGTGTCCCAGACTACCTCATTAACAGTGTTAAACTGGGAGCTTCTAAGTAAGTTTTTAAGAGGTTTTATACTGGATTTTTATATCTGTATCTTTGCATATTTTGTCTTTATAGTAGTGTCTATTACATACATACAGTTATATGAAAATATGTGTATACTGTCCCTTTAAAGGAGATGAAACCCCATTTTTTTTCTTTCATGATTCAGATAAATCACAATTTTCCAATTTACTGCTATAACCACATTTCTTTATTGAAGGAGCATAAATGCACTACTGGGAGCTAGCTGAACACATGGGTAAGCCATTGACAAGAGGTATTTATGTGCAGCCACCAATCAATAGCTAGATCCCAGCTCCTGAACCGACACTGTATACTTTTCACCAAGAGAGAACTAAGCAAGTTAGATAACAGAAATTAATTGGAAAGCTGTTTAAAATTGTATGCTCTGTCTGAATCATGAAAGGAAACCTTTTGGTTCCATGTCCCTTTACAGGAGATAAATGCAAAATGAATACGTTACAGTATTTTATTTTTCTGTTGCTTGCTTAAACCATGCACAAGGTTAAACACATAACTGAAGTCAGCTCCAGAGCAGCAGCTTTGCACTCTTGGGAGCTAGCTAAAGACATCTGGTGAGCCAATGACAAGAGACAAATGTGTGTTACCACCAATCACCAGCTAGTTCCTACTAATGCATTGCTACTCCTGTACCTCATTTTATCTGAATTATGACCATTATTATTCACTAAAGTGATGGCAAAGACTATGATAGTTGAAGTTGTTTAAAGGGACATAAAACCCAACAATTTTATTCTATGATAGCGCACACAATTTGAAGCAACTTTCCAATGAACTTGCATTAGCCTTTGAAGGAGCAGCAATGCATGACTGGGAGCTAGCTGAGCACATCTGGTGAGCCAATTACAAAAGACATATGTGCAGATAGCTCCCAGTAGGAGGCAAAGAAACCCCAGCCAAAGGCTTAAATATCTCTCCCACTTTCTTATTACCCTAGTCATTCTTTGCCTTTCGTCACGGTAGGAGGTGGCAGAGAAGTGTAGGAAGATTCGGAGAGTCCTGAAAAAAGGGTATCTGCCTTTCAAGATAGGACTGGAGTTTTAAGTAGTCATGCCAACCTCTCAGTGAGAGTATTGATGAAAGTTAGAGTCTGGAGATGCAGGGAAAGTTTTTCTGCAAAACCATCCAGACTACTGCTAACAGCTCCTAAGCAATCGGTGTTAACGAGTTTCACTGCCTGCTTTCTCTCACTCAAGTCCATGTCAGGAGCACTGCTATAAGACTGTCACACTTGAGAGGCTGTGTTCTGTTCTACAGCATGGATCCTGGAGGTAAGGTTGTTTAAATTTTTACACATACAATGCTATAACAGGGTCACAGTGTGGCTCCCTTATAACTTGATAGGATCCAGGGTTAATATCTTTTGAAGGGGGTTTATTAAACAGTTGGGGTTACTTAATCAGTGTATTATTTACATGTAGCTTTTGCGTAATTTTTTTTCCCTGGGCTGATAGACTTTATGTTTTTGGCTGGAACAAACAAGTTTCACTTTCGTTTTCCATCTTAATATGTGAAGAGTCCACAGCTGCAATCCTTACTTGTGGGAAATACTGAACCTGGCCACCAGGAGGAGGCAAAGACACCCCAGCCAAAGGCTTAAATACCTCCCCCACTTCCTCATAACCCCAGTCATTCTTTGCCTTTCATCACAGGATGATAGAAGATTTTGGAGTAGTCTCTTATGGAGGGTAGTACTCTTCGAGTTGGGACTGGAGTTTTAAGTAGTCTTGTCAGCCTCTCAGTGAGAGCATGGGGGAAAGTTAGAATCCGGAGATGCAAGGAGAGTGTTTCTGCAAAACCATCCCGACTCATATTAACAGCTCCATAGGCAATCGGCGTTGATGAGTTTCGCTGCCTGCTTTCTTCACTCAAGTCCATGTCAGAAGCGATGCTACTATCTGTCACACTTGAAGGGCCATGTTCCTGTTCCACGACGTAGATTCTGGTAAGAGTGTTTCATATCTTATACATGTATGATAACTCAAAAAGACAGGGTAACAGTGTGACTCCTTTTATCTGTTATAGAATCAAGGGTTAATATCTCCTTAGGGGGATTATTGAACAGGGGGGGGGGGGGGAATTATCTGCTTTTATGTGTGAGATGTTATGGCCTCATAGGCTGTTATGGAATATACAGGTATCACTTTGAGAGCCATGCAGCTTACAAGCTTGGTGCGCTTTCTCATAGCAGGGACAGTCCTGCATTGTGCACCATGTGATTCATTCCCTTTTTCCTGACCGGGTGTCTATCAGAGAGGAGTCATAAATCTCTGTACTGTCTGGGTCATAGGAGGTGGTGAGTGCCCAGGCCATTGGGGTATAAGGGTGGGGTTTTTTTTTTTAAATAAATAAAATAAGATGTTTTGTTTCTCTAGTTCTCCGGTTATTGCACTAGCGATGGAGGATTCTGTTACTTTAGTGGGCACTCTCTCTATTCCTAATGAGTAATTACTGTTTATATGGTGAGGAGGCCTTAGTTCCGCCCTCTCAATTATGTTACATATGCCTTGATAATGTGATAATATTGAACATGTTTGATACCACGGAGCCGTCCCACCTCTGAGGAGTTGTCTTCCAGTGAGGTGCGTAACCCAAAATTCTTATATCTCTACACATGTTTTCCCGTAGCATTGCTGATCCTCCATCTGGAGGGGGCCTTTTTTCACCAGACATTACTGCGCAGTTCAGACGGAGGTGTCTGTGGCCTTTAATGCTTTACCTCGCCCTGCTAAGCGCAAGCGAAAGGTTACATATTGCACTCCTTCCCAGAGTACATCAGATAATTTATTGGATTTAATTGAGGGTTATCCGAGGATGAAGTTCTTTCTGAGACTTCAGAGTATGAATAGTCTGGGTCGGAGTCTGCTGCCTCTAAACCTCCGGCTGCAGAGGAACCAGACTTTAGTTTAGGAATTTGCGCTTTCTTCTAAAGGAAGTTTTTTGCGAATTCAGAGGTTCCAGAGGCCAAATTGCCTGATGAACCTTTAATTCCTAAAGGTCTGTAGTACCTTATCATTCCCTGCTCCTGTTAGATGGCTAACTTTATTAAGAATGAATGGGACAGGATTGGATTCCTTTTCCCCTTATCTCCCTTTAACAAATTATCCCCGGTCCTGGACTCTAAATGGAGTTGTGTGGTTCCGTCCCTAAATGGGATGGTGTTATCTTCACCCTTGCTAAACTTACTACTATCCCGCTTGAGTATAGTTCTTCGTTTGAAGAGCCCATGGATAAAAGATGGAAACTCTGTTAAGAAAGATGTTTCAACATACGGGATATTTGTTTCAACCGGTGGCGGCTGTTACTGGAGAAACTACCTTCTGGTGTGATTCCTTATAGGATTATAGGATTTGATTGGGGTGGAGGATCCCCTCAACGTTACTCAGAAAAGATTTATGGCCTTGAGGATTGTTAATTCTTTTATCTGTGCTGCTATTAGGTAGTTTATTCGCTTGAATGCTATGGCTTCAGCTTTTTCTGTTCAGGCACGTTGGGCTCTGGCTGATGTCATGGTCTGCGGATCTGACTTCTAAGTCTAGACTCCTTCCCTCCCTTTAAGGGAATGATTTTGTCTGGTCCAGGCCTGGACTCAATTATCTCCACGGTCACAGGGGGCAAGGGTGCCCTCCTACCGTATATGAACTAATCTAAGGGACGATTTTCGTTCAGATAAAGCCCATGTCAGCAGTCCTCCGCTAAGCCAGAGCAAACCAAGAGCTCCTGGAAGCCGGCTCAGTCCTGGAATAAATCCAAGCAGAGCAAGAAGCCCGCCGAGTCTACGTCGGCATGAATGGGCGGTCCTCTTCTGGATCGTGTAGGGGGCAGTATGTCGCTCTTTTCCGTCGCTTGGTTCAAGGACATGCAGGATCCATGGGTCCTGGAAGTCATAGCTCAGGGTTACAAGATTTTAAGTCTCGTCCTGTCTTCCTGACCAGAAAGGAGGGAAGCCTTTCTGAGGTGTGTATGGGATCTGTCCTCTAGGAGTTATTGTCCTGGTGCCTATCGCAGTGAGAGGTTTGGGATACTATTCAAACCTTTTTGTGGTCCCGATTCTGGACCTAAAGTGCTTAATCAGGTTTTTAATATCCCCTCGTTTAAGAGGGAGACAATAAGGTCCATTCTTCCCCTCGTTTTAGTTCATGACCACGATAGATTCCTAGACCAGCACTTCCAGTTTATTGCTCTTCTGTTTAGTCTAGCTAAAGACATTTTTCGAAGAGTGGACCATTTGGAATATCTCCTCCTGTCTTCTTCGATCCCATGGATGACAGATAATCTAAAGAGAGTTCTTGTATCAAGTACCAGGGTAGAATTCTCGGGTACTATAATAGTCTCCATAGACATGAGAATATTTCTAACAGACCAGAGACGTTGCAAGCTAGCTTCAACATGTCTTGCCCTCCAGATCTCCTTAAGGCCATCTGTGACTTGGTGTATGGAGGTGATTGGTCTCATGGTGTCCAGCTTGGACATAATTTCCTTTGCCAGGTTTCACCTCAGACTGTTGCAACTGCGCATGCTGAACTAATGGAACGGCGATCATTCGGATCTGTCTCAACAGATTTCTCTGGACAACCAGTCGGGAGAATCACTCTCTTGGTGGTTTTGTCCGGATCACTTGTCCTGAGGGACTTCCGTCTCAAGCCAATCCTGGGTGATTGTGACTACGGTTGCGAGTCAGGATGGGGAGCCGTTTGGCATGCCAGGAAGGTACAGGGCACCTGGTCTCAGGAGGTAAAGCACCTGATCTCTTTTTGGATCTTTGGGCAATATACAATGCTCTGAAGGTTTGGCCTCTGCTGGGTTCGTCCCAGTTAATCAGATTCCAATGAAACAATATATCCTCGGTGGCTTACATTAACCATCAGGGGGAACGAGAATCTCCCTAGCTATGAGGGAAGTATCTCGAATTCTGGTGTGGGGGAGACCCGCATTTGATCGCTGTCAGCGATCCACATTCCGGGTGTGGACAACTGGGAAGCGGATTTCCTCATCAGACAATCCTTTCATACGGGAAAATGGTCTCTCCATCCCGAGTGTTTGCAAAGATTTACAAGAGAAAGATCTTATAACATCTCAATACCAAGCTACCCATATAGGGGTCGAGGTACAGGGATCCTCAGACAAAGCTAACAGATGCATTAGTGGTGCCTTGGAGGTTCAATTCAATTTATCCTTTCCGACCGTTACCACTACTTCCTAGTGTAGTGGCTCGAGTTAAGCAGGCGTCAGTGATACTGACTGCTTCGTCTTTGCCGCGAAGGATATGGTTCGCGGATCTAGTGGGGATGTCATCTCCTCCGTGGAAGTTACCTTGTCGCAGGGATCTGCTGACCAAGGTCTCTTTGTTCATCAATGTCTAGATTCTCTGAGGCTGACTGCGCGGAGATTGAACTCTTAGTCCTAGCCAAGAGAGGGTTTTCTGAGAGAGTTATTTTACTCTCATTCATGCTCGTAAGCTGGTTGCTCGTCGCATCTATCATAAGGTGTGGAGGACCTACTTATTCTGTTCTCCAGGATAAACTGGAGAAGGGCTTTTCTGCAAGTCCCCTGAAGGGACAGTTTTCGGCCCTGTCTGTGTTACTGCACAAGAGGTTTACCTAGCTTCCAGATCTGCAGCCATTTGTTAAGGCTCTGCTGGGATCAGACCTGTGTTTAGATCTAAGGCTCCTCCTTGGAGTTTAAATTGTGTCCTTAAGGTTTTGCAACGGGCTCACACAGAGTCTCTTAAATTGCTGCCTTGCTATGCGACCCTCCGTATCTGGTGTTTCATACCGATAAGGCTGTTCTACGAACCAAGTTAGGTTTTCTTCCTAAGATTGTATCAATTTGCAACATCAATCAAGAGATTGTGGTTCCTTTCTTATGTCCTAATCCTTCTTCGTCCAAGGAACGTTTACAACGTATTTCTGGATGTGGTTTGTGCCTTGAAGTTGTTTCTTCGGGTCACAAAGGAATTTAGACAAATCTCTTTCTTTGTTCCTTCTCCTTTCCGAGAAGCGTAGGGGTCAGAGGGCCTCCCCGACTTCCTTATCTTTGTCTGAGGAGTGTCTTCCGTTTAGCATAGAAACTGCAGGACATAAGCCTCCTCTGAGGATTACAGCTCATTCTACGAGAGCAGTGGTTCCTTTTGGGCCTCTATGGATCAGATTTGTAAGGCGGCTATCTGGTTCTCTTTACAAGCTTTTTCCAAGTTTGTCTTTACTTCTGCTGAAGCAGCATTCGGGAGAAAGGTTTTGCAGGCTGTGGTGCCCTCAGATTAGGGTCTGCCTCTCTTTTTTTTTCCCCTCCTGTTAGCATTCTGTGTACTCTAGAGCTTGGGTATATGTTTCCCACAAGTAAGAAAAGCATCTGTGAACTATTTCGATATTAAGATGGAAAAACATAATTTATGTAAGAATTTACCTGATAAATTCATTTATTTCATATTGGCAAGAGTCCATGAGCTAGTGACATATGGGATATACAATTCTACCAGGAGGGGCAAAGTTTACCAAACCTCAAAATGCCTATAAATACACCCCTCACCACACCCACAATTCAGTTTAACGAATAGCCAAGCAGTGGGGTGATAAAGAAAGGAGTAGAAAGCATCAACAAAGGAAATTTGGAAATAATTGTGCTTTATACAAAAAATCATAACCACCATAAAAAGGGTGGGCCTCATGGACTCTTGCCAATATGAAAGAAATGAATTTATCAGGTAAATTCTTACATAAATTATGTTTTCTTTCATGTAATTGGCAAGAGTCCATGAGCTAGTGACATATGGGATATCAATACCCAAGATGTGGAGTCTTCCACTCAAGAGTCACTAGAGAGGGAGGGAATAAAACAAAAACAGCCATATTCCGCTGAGAAAATAATCCACAACCCAAAAATAAGTTTATTTTCACTTTTGAAAGAAAAAAACTTAAATCAAAATGAATCAAACTGAAACAGCTGCCTGAAGAACTTTTCTACCAAAAACTGCTTCCGAAGAAGCAAATACATCAAAATGGTAGAATTTAGTAAATGTATGCAAAGAGGACCAAGTGGCTGCTTTGCAAATCTGATCAACTGAAGCTTCATTCTTAAAAGCCCATGAAGTGGAGACTGATCTAGTAGAATGAGCTGTAATTCTCTGAGGCGGGGTTTGACCCGACTCCAAATAAGCTTGATGAATCAAAAGTTTCAACCAAGAAGCCAAGGAAATAGCAGAAGCTTTCTGACCTTTCCTAGGACCAGAAAATAAAACAAATAGACTAGAAGTCTTCCTGAAATTTTTAGTAGCTTCCACATAATATTTCAAAGCTCTTACCACATCCAAAGAATGTAAGGATCTCTCCAAAGAATTCTTAGGATTAGGACATAAAGAAGGGACAACAATTTCTCTACTAATATTGTTAGAATTCACAACCTTAGGTAAAAATTGAAAAGAAGTCCGCAAAACTGCCTTATCCTGATGAAAAATCGGAAAAGGAGACTCACAAGAAAGAGCAGATAGCTCAGAAACTCTTCTAGCAGAAGAGATAGCCAAAAGGAACAACAATTTCCAAGAAAGTAGTTTAATGTCCAAAGAATGCATAGGTTCAAAAGGAGGAGCCTGTAAAGCCCTCAGAACCAAATTAAGACTCCAAGGAGGAGAAATTGACTTAATGACAGGCTTAATACGAACTAAAGCCTGTACAAAACAGTGTATATCAGGAAGTATAGCAATCTTTCTGTGAAATAAAACAGAAAGAGCGGAGATTTGTCCTTTCAAGGAACTTGCAGACAAACCCTTATCCAAACCATCCTGAAGAAACTGCAAAATTCTAGGAATTCTAAAAGAATGCCAGGAGAATTTATGAGAAGAACACCATGAAATGTAAGTTTTCCAAACTCTATAATAAATCTTTCTAGAGACAAATTTACGAGCTTGTAACATAGTATTAATCACTGAATCAGAGAAACCTCTATGACTTAGAACTAAGCGTTCAATTTCCATACCTTCAAATTTAATGATTTGAGATCCTGATGGAAAAACGGACCTTGAGATAGTAGGTCCGGCCGTAACGGAAGTGGCCAAGGCGGGCAACTGGACATCCGAACCAGATCCGCATACCAAAACCTGTGTGGCCATGCTGGAGCCACCAGCAACACAAAAGACTGTTCCATGATGATTTTGGAAATCACTCTTGGAAGGAGAACTAGAGGCGGGAAGATGTAAGCAGGTTGATAACACCAAGGAAGTGTCAGTGCATCCACTGCTTCCGCCTGAACATCCCTGGACCTGGACAGGTATCTGGGAAGTTTCTTGTTTAGATGAGAGGCCATGAGATCTATCTCTGGAAGCCCCCACATCTGAACAATCTGAAAAAACACATCTGGATGGAGAGACCACTCCCCTGGATGTAAAGTCTGGCGGCTGAGATAATCCGCCTCCCAATTGTCTACACCTGGGATATGCACCTCAGAGATTAGACAGGAGCTGAATTCCGCCCAAGCAAGTATCCGAGATACTTCTTTCATAGCTTGGGTACTGTGAGTCCCACCCTGATGATTGACATAAGCCACAGTTGTGATATTGTCTGTCTGAAAACAAATGAATGGTTCTCTCTTTAGTAGAGGCCAGAACTGAAGAGCCCTGAGAATTGCACGGAGTTCTAAAATATTTATTGGTAATCTCGCCTCTTGAGATTTCCAAACCCCTTGTGCTGTCAGAGACCCCCCAAACAGCTCCCCAACCTGAAAGACTTGCATCTGTTGTGATCACAGTCCAGGTTGGGCGAACAAAAGAAGCCCCTTGAACCAAACGATGGTGATCTATCCACCATGTCAGAGAGTGTCGTACATTGGTATTCAAGGATATTAATTGTGATATATTTGTATAATCCCTGCACCATTGATTCAGCATACAAAGCTGTAGAGGTCTCATGTGAAAACGAGCAAAGGGGATCGCGTCCGATGCTGCAGTCATGAGACCTAAAACTTCCATGCACATAGCCACTGAAGGGAATGACTGAGACTGAAGGAGCCGACATGCTGCGACCAATTTTAAACGTCTCTTGTCTGTTAGATTCAGTGTCCATGACTCTGTCTCTATCTGGAAGCCTAAAAAGGTGACCCTTGTCTGAGGAATCAAGAAACTTTTTGGTAAATTGATCCTCCAACCATGTTTCCGAAGAAACAACACTAGTTGATTTGTGTGAGATTCTGCAGTATGTAAAGACTGAGCTAGTACCAAGATATCGTCCAAATAAGGAAACGCCGCAATACCCTGTTCTCTTATTACAGATAGTAGGGCACCCAGAACCTTTGAAAAGATTCTTGGAGCTGTTGCTAGGCCAAATGGAAGAGCAACAAATTGGTAATGCTTGTCTAGAAAAGAGAATCTCAGAAACTGATAGTGTTCTGGATGAATCGGAATATGAAGGTATGCATCCTGCAAGTCTATTGTGGACATATAATGTCCTTGCTGAACAAAAGGCAGAATAGTCCTTATAGTCACCATCTTGAAAGTTGGTACTCTTACATAACGATTCAAAATTTTCAGATCCAGAACTGGTCTGAACAAATTTTCTTTCTTTGGTACAATGAATAGGTTTGAATAAAACCCCAAACCTTGTTCCTGAGGAGGAACTGGCATGATTACCCCTGAAGACTCCAGGTCTGAAACACACTTCAGAAAAGCCTGAGCTTTTACTGGATTTACAGGGATGCGTGAGAGAAAAATCTTCTCACAGGAGGTCTTACTTTGAATCCTATTTGATACCCTTGAGAGACAATGCTCTGAATCCAATGATTTTGGACAGATTTTATCCAAAAATCCTTGAAAAACCTTAATCTGCCCCTACCAGCTGAGCTGGAATGAGGGCCGCACCTTCATGCGGACTTAGGGGCAGACTTTGGTTTCCTAAATGGCTTGGATTTATTCCAATTTGAGGAAGGCTTCCAACTGGAAGCAGATTCCTTGGGAGGAGGATTGAGTTTTTGTTCCTTATTCTGACGAAAAGAACGAAAACGGTTAGATGCCTTATATTTACCCTTAGGTTTTTTTATCCTGAGGCAAAAAAACTCCTTTTCCTCCAGTGATAGTTGAAATAATAGAATCCAACTGAGAACCAAATAAATTATTACCTTGGAAAGAAAGAGATAGTAATCTAGATTTAGATGTCATATCAGCATTCCAAGATTTAAGCCACAAAGCTCTTCTAGCTAATACAGCTAAAGACATGGATCTAACATCAATTTTGATAATATCAAAAATGGCATCACAAATAAAATGATTAGCATGTTGCAGTAAGCGAACAATGCTAGATATGTCAGAATCCAATTCATGTTGCGCTAAATTTTCCAACCAGAAAGTTGATGCAGCCGCAACATCACCCAAAGAAATAGTAGGTCTGAGAAGATGACCTGAATATAAATAGGCCTTCCTTAGGTAAGATTCAAGCTTCCTATCTAAAGGATCCTTAAAGGAAGTGCTATCTTCCATAGGAATAGTGGTACGTTTAGCAAGAGTAGAAATAGCCCCATCAACTTTGGGGCTCTTTTCCCAAAACTCTATAGATTTTGCTGGTAAAGGATACAATCTCTTAAACCTTGAAGAAGGAATAAAGGAAGTACCTGGCTTATTCCATTCCCTAGAAATCATATCAGAAATAGCTTCAGGAATGGGAAAAACACCTGGGGAAACCACAGAAGTTTTAAAAGACCTTTTACGTTTATTAGAAGGTGGAAAAGCAGACAAAGCCTTCAAAATAGATTCAGAAACAAATTCTTTAAAATTTACAGGTATATCATACACATTAGAAGTTGAAGGAACTGCAACTGGCAATGTACTATTACTGATAGAAACACTATCTGCATGTAAAAGTTTATCATGACAACTATTACAAATGACATTTGGTGGAATAATTTCTACAATTTTACAACAAATGCACTTAGCTTTTGTAGAACCCATGTCAGGCAGCAATGTTCCAGCAGAAACTTCAGAGGCAGGATCCGATTGGGACATCTTGCTCAATGTAAGAGAAAAAACAACATATAAAGCAAAATGATCTATTTCCTTAAATGACAGTTTCAGGAATGGGAAAAAAATGCAAAAGCATAGGCCTCTTGATAGAAAGGAAAACAGGAGGCAAACAACAATGGGGTATTGAAATAATGAAGAAAAAATTGGCGCCAAGTATGACGCACAACGTAACGTAAACTTTTTTGGCGCCAAAAATGACCGGAAATGACACACTTGCATCGCTAATGACGCTGCCGTGTGAAAGGTCTCGACGTCAAGTATGAAGTTGCGTCAAAAACATAATTTCCCGCGCCAAAAAAGTTCGCGCAAAAAATGACGTAATAAAGTCTAACATTTGACGCACCCGCGGGCCTAATACCCGCAAATGCAAAAAGTAGTCAAATTGAAAAAGACTAAACCCCAGGTAAGAAATAAATTTCTTAAAGTGTTTATATTCCCAAATATGAAACTGACAGTCTGCAGAAGGAAATACATGAACCTGACTCATGGCAAATATAAGTACAATACATATATTTAGAACTTTATATAATTTGCATAAAGTGCCAAACCATAGCTGAGAGTGTCTTAAGTAAATGAAAACATACTTACCAAAAGACACCCATCCACATATAGCAGATAGCCAAACCAGTACTGAAACAGTTCTTAGTAGAGGTAATGGTAAATTTGAGAGTATATCGGCGATCTGAAAATGGAGGTAGGAGATGAAACTCTACGACCGATAACAGAGAACCCATGAAAAAGACCCCCGTTAGAGAAATCATCGTATTCAATAGGTGATACTCCCTTCACGTCCCTCTGACATTCACTGTACTCTGAGAGGAATCAGGCTTCAACAATGCTGAGAAGCGCAAATCTTAGCACAAACTTACTTCACCACCTCCATAGGAGGCAAAGTTTGTAAAACTGAATTGTGGGTGTGGTGAGGGGTGTATTTATAGGCATTTTGAGGTTTGGGAAACTTTGCCCCTCCTGGTAGGATTGTATATCCCATATGTCACTAGCTCATGGACTCTTGCCAATTACATGAAAGAAACATAAATTATTCTTACCTGATAATTTAATTTCCATCTGTATGGGAAGAGTCCACAGTTCCCGGCCGTGTTCTCCGATGGGCGGCCCTAAATTTTAAAATATTTTTTCTTCTGGCACCTTTTTCACCCTGCTATTTCTCCTACTGTTCGTTGTTTCCTCAGCAGAATGACTGGGGTTATGAGGAAGTGGGGCAGGTATTTAAGCCTTTTGGCTGGGTTGTCTTTGCCTCCTCCTAGTGGAGGAGCCAGTTTCAGTATTTCCCACAGGTAAGGAATGAAGCTGTGGACTCTTCCCATACAGATGGAAATGGAATTATCAGGTAAGCATAATTTATGTTTTTTGAAATGTTGCACACGCCCCAAGGCAGAACATATACAGTGATCTGAGATGTCATCGCATAAAATGCAACATGTCTGCAGAAAGAACAGGACACATGCAGTAACTGTTAGTGCTTTAATTTTGCAGCACTGCTTCACATCAGGCTGATCACTTTAAACAGCACTTTGCTGTGGATGCGCTTTGTTAAGGAAAACTTACATAGTGCAGCCAGAGCATAGCACTGTGTGAAGAGAACAGTCAAATATGCGGCAGCCCATTGATTGTTGACTGGCTCTCAGATTGTTTTCAATCCCAGCCCCTGCCTTTCCCACTTTGCTGTTTTTTCTGAATATAAGCCATTCTTATGAGCAATGCACCTTTTTATTATTACATTTCTATGTTGAGAAAAGGAAACAAATTTATTCAAGAGACTTTTTACAATTTATTTTTTTGTCTGCAGCTAATTTGCAATCCATTTTTTTTAACTGCTGAAATATATTATAAAACTTTAAAAAATTAATTATTCTTCAGTTAACAAACACATTGCTTTGAACTGGTGCTTTAATGTAACTGCCTATTTTAAAATTGATTTTTATTTAAAAATAACCTGCAGAAAAATATTCACTATAAAAATCTAATTGCAGAAAGTGAAAAAATGTTCTGCCTCTGGTACAGCTCCTATTACTTGCTGTACTTGTAATAACAGGGGAAGTACTGTCTTGCACTCCATGTGACTGGGTGTGGTCTATGTTCATTTCCTCCATTCCAGCTGAGACTTGAACCTGAGGAGAGACGTTTCCTCTGTTAACTGTCTGGGTCTAGCAGGTGATGAGTGCCCCAGCCATTCGGAGTATGAAGGTGCAGTTTCCATCTGTGGGTATAACCTGAGCTATGAAGGACTCTGACATGTTAGAAGGTACTCCTTCTGTACTAAATCATACCTGTTTATATTCTGAGGAGGCCGTGGTTTTCCCGCCCACTAAATTATGTTCCACATGCTTTAACACCATTATAAAGTTTAAGGAGGGAGACAAGCCTGCTGAAGCTCTTAGTCCCTCTGAGCCGTCTACCTCTCAGTACTCAGCGCCCCATGAGATTACTACCCTTGCTACATTATCCACTCCACATGCAGTTCCCCGTAGCACATCTAATCCTCCATTCTACCTGTGGACTTTGCAGCGCAGTTACAAACGGCGGTGTCTGCAGCCCTCAGTGCACTACCTTGCTCTAACAAACGCAAGAGAAAGGTTAAACATAGCTCTTCGGACCCGGAGTCATCCAAATATTTATCGGATTTAGCTATTATGTCTCAGTTATCCGATGGTGAGTTAACCTCTGTAGCTTTAGAGGGTGAACTTTCTGGGTCAGAGTCCTTAACATTTAAGCCTCCTGCTGCAGAGGAACCGTCCTTTAATAAAGAACGCAAGTGCTCAATTTTAAATCTAAAGGAGGTTCTGTCTACGTTAGAGGTTTCAGAGGCCGTGCTGCCTGAAGAATCTATGATACCTAAATTAGACAGAGTTTACGAAGACAGGAAAGTTCCTTTGACTTTTCCTGTGCCGGTTAAGATAGCGAATATTATTAAGAATGAATGGTTCTTGAAGAATTGGTTCTTTCTTTTCCCCCTCGTCTACTTTTAAAAAGTTGGTCCCGGACTCTCAACTGGATTTGTGGGGCTCCATTCCTAAGGTGGATGGTGCTATCTCTACGCTTGCTAAACGTACTACTATACCTCTTGATGATAGTTCTTCGTTCAGAGAGCCGATGGATAAGGAAATGGAAACCTTTCTGAGAAAGATGTTTCAACATATGGGATTTTTGTTTCAACCGGCAGCTGCAGTTGCCACGGTTGCCGGTGCGGCTTCCTACTGGTGTGACTCTTTGTCGGAACTCATTGAGGTGATGAATCGGCATGAAGGGGTGGCCCCCGATCCGGGATCAGATTGTGTAGGGGGCAGACTGTCTCTTTTTGCAGACGCCTGGTTCAAGGACGTACAGGATCTGTGGGTCCTGGAAGTGGTATCTCAGGGATACAAGATAGGCTTCATATCTCATCCGCCAAGGGGCAGATTCCTTCTCTCGAATCTTTCTACCAGACCAGAAAAGAGGGATGCTTTTCTAGGGTGCATTCGGGATCTATCCTCCTTAGGCATTGTGGTCCCGGTGCCTATCGAAGAAAGGTTTGGGGTTTTATTCAAACCTTTTCGTGGTCCCAAAGAAGGAGGGAACTTTCTGCCCAATGCTGGACCTAAAGTGCTTAAACAAATTTCTCAGTGTCCCTTCCATCAAGATGGAGACGATAAGGTCCATCCTTCCTTTAATTCAGAAAGGCCAGTTTATGACCTGAAGGACGCTTACCCTCATGTTCCGATCCACAGGGATCACTTTCAGTTCCTGAGGTTTGCATTCCTGGACCAGCACTTACAGTTCATTGCCCTTCCGTTTGGCCTAGCTACTGCTCCAAGAATCTTTAAGAAGGTTCTGGGGGCTTTTCTATCCATTGCAAGAATTTAGGGTAGTGCAGTAGCCCCATACTTGGAAGCTATTCTGGTGCAAGCACCATCCTTTCGTCTTGCGGAAAAATTCCCAGAGTCCCTTCTCAGTCTGCTTCGTATGAAGGTGATTGGTCTTATGGTCTCAGACCTTTACAACTGTGCATGCTGAGGCAGCGGAACGGCGATCATTCAGATCTGTTTCAACACATTGTATTACAATCATTCAAAGTTTCCAGCCTCCAAAAGGTAAATTAAAAGACCTTTATTTATTTACATAGGGTCCATAATACAGCAACAACGTTTCAAACCAGCAATTGGTTTTTAGTCATGTCAAACCTGTTTTTTTTTTTTTTTTTTGTTTTTTTTGCAATTTAAATGAACTGTGCCTTTCACTTCCATGGTGTGCAAAGGATCCTGTTTCAAACTACCTGCTTATTATGCCCTGACAGGGGTGTTGCTTACTGCACCTGGTACTAGGCCAGTCTGGATGAAGTAGTAAAACAGAAGAACTCCACGGATCCTTATGCTTTTGGAGTGCCCTGATATTGTTGGATAAAACCTGCATTGCTGGGACCCAGCTGCTCCTAAATCTACCTAGGTATGCTTTTCAACAAAGGATACCAAGGGACAAAAAGCAATGCTCTAACTGAATCATAAACCTATACTTTTGACTTTACTGTCCCTTTTAATTCTGCGGTGTCTGCATGTGCACACGCCTGGTACTTTTGTGCACTGTCTACAAAGCATAAATAACCACCAATCAGTGCACATGGTGCTGATTTAATATTAAACGCCTTTATTCCCTCACTATGCATTGCAGAATATCTTGCTATATTATGCTTATGTAGTACATATATAATAAAAATAAGCAATATATTCCATTGACACTTGGTTTACATGAACTATTTCTCTCTTGTCTTGGCGGTATACATCAGATCGTAACAGAAAGCTTTTTATCTGTCATTTAAAGGGACAGTTTACAATAGAATTTTTGTTTTAAAACAAAGATTATCCCTTTATTACTAGGGATGCACCGAAATTTCGGCCGCAGAAAAGTTTTGACCGAAAATGGCATTTTGGGCTATTTCGTTTTTCGTTTTTTTTTTGTCTGTTATTTTCGGTAAAATTATTGTGTAGCATGTTTCAAATTTGATGCTAGCCTAGAGCTGCTGTTTAAGTTCATTACTTGACTTACTGTTTTACATATGAGTTTTCTAGGACTATACTTTTAGTGCCCGGTTTTTAATAATCCTATTAAAAACAAGGCCACTTTAATTCATCAAAATTGACATTTTCAAGCGTTTTCTTCAAAAACTTTAACTTTTAATCCTGAGATCCACTGCAGCGCTTCCTCCGCCCGTCACAAGGCCTCTTTGCGGGTCCAAAATGACCAATGCGGCTTCATCCAATCACGGCGTTCCCTCAGGCCATGATCCCCCCGGGGGGAACGCTGTGATTAGAGGAAGCCGGATTAGTAATTTCTGACGTAAGCAGAGGCTTCCGACGTCAGGGGAATCGATGGAGCAGCTTTCAGGATTAAAAGGTAAGTTTTTGAAGAAAACGCTTGAAATGTCAATTTTTAAGAATTAAAGTGCCCTTATTTTTAATAGGATTATTAAAAACCGGGCACTAATTCGTCAAAATCTGATTCTGTTACACAGAACTAAATAAAGAATAATACAGTATATTGATATTTAATATTGTTTTAAGTAGGGATGCACCGAAATTTTGGTCGCAGAAACATTTTGGCCGAAAATGGCATTATCATTTTTTTGCCTGTTTTTTTTTTTTTCTTGGTAAAATTATTGTGTAGCATATTATTGTTTTAAGATATTTTTGTCCAATTTTAGTGTGTTACTTTCAATAAAAGTGTGGGCTTTTTTTTTATTGGCTTGAAGGTTTTCAATTTAGAGTAATTCATTAAATAGTCTAATTATGCAAAAATAAACTAAAAAAAGTATTTCAGTATCGGTTTTTGGCCAAGTGCATCCTGGATTTTCGGTTTCGGTCCAGAATTTCCATTTCGGTGCATCACTTTTTTTTTTTTTTCCTCAAAATTGTTTTATTGAAAGATTTTCCGCATAAGTGAACAAATAAACATTGAATATGAATGTATACAAGTTGTCAACAAATAAAGACAGATTCATCAAATACAGTAGTATACAAAGTGTCACGTTATTGAAAATATTTGTATAGATACTTTTCGTTGTAACAAAACATTTAGCAAACACTAGTGGTTTGTCATATTATCAACAAGATTCAGTAATATATCCAATAGAAACGTGCTTATTATGTATCTTAGTAGTATTGAACAAAATTACATAATATGTTCTCAGGGTGTATATTAGCCAGACAAAATAAAGTCTGTTCACGGATATCAGGAGGATCCGATCTAGCTAGTTTACTAAGGTTTAGTCGTAGCTTGTTCAGGTACATAGAATAAAGCATTATTAAATTGTAATAACAGTGGATAATAAAACATACAGACATACATGAAAAACCAGAGTGAATTTCTATAGGTTATATTTTTTGCTGCTTACAAAGTAAGCTCAAAGGTGTAAAGAAGTGGGGTAAAGGATAACTATATGTCTCGAAAACTGAAATTTGTGAGAAGCAGAGATATAATGCGAGAACATATAGGGGGAGGAGGGAAATGCTCAGTAGGAATGTTGATGGTATCAGGGGGAGGGGAAAGAGGGGATGGGGCGGAGCCAAAAGATAAAGCAGAAACTGCGGAGGCTAGTGTGCAAAAAGAAAAAGATAGAAATTTGAAAGCTAGGTTGGTAAAGAATATACATAGCTTTTGTGTGGAGAGTTAAGGTCTATGCATCAAGTTTCGACCATATAATGTTTTCAGTTAGCTGTATACCCCTTCTGGAATTATGACGCCACTAAACCATTACGGAAAATGGATATTTGTTTTATCTCCCCTCAGGGGTTGCTGTCACCACTGGACAGAGTGGGAAAGGGTGAGGGGAGATTTCTTTCTAAAGTGTAGGCTAGATGGAGTGGATAAAATATATAAAAATAGGGACAATAGGGTTGTAATCTGATTGTACCTATTTCAGCTTTGAAAATAGTATTATAACCAATGGTCATATTTATCATTTTAATTTTGGGGAGGCCGAAGCGGGAGTGACGATACCATACTTTATGGTTCAAGCCAAAATGGTTAGAAATATCAATATACTGTGCATACATGCATACATACATACATACATACATACACACACACACACACACACACACACACACACACACACACACACACACACACACACCTCTTAATGATAAGAATAGCTCAGGTTATAGGATATCTGGAAGATCATGTTATGGTTATATTCTAGTGGGATTAAATGCAAAGGTAATGACTGGGCGTAGGTATGTGATAAAGCAACCTAATATGAATATAACTCATCTGACCCTGAATCAGTCTGTATCTAACCTCATATATGTAATCTGCAGAACAAAGCTTTGTTGTGTAGATGTTGAGGAGAATGTAAGATTGACACAAGAGTATGGGCCCTATACCCTGCGGCAAAAAGCTCAAGTTCAAATAGTTGATTCAGTATATTATATGGCTACCACATTTGGGTGCATCACTATTTATTACCCATTCCCCAGTTTTGCACAACCAATACAGTTATATTAATATATTTTGTACCTTTGTGATTACAGTACCTTGTATCTAAGCATCTTTTGACAGCCCCCTCCCTGATCACATTACTTTTTATTTATTATCTATTGACTTGCATTTAGTACTGTGTTGTGCTAACTCTTAAATAACTCCTTGTGCGTGAACACAATGTTATCTGTATGGCCCACATGAACTATCAGTCTCCTGTTGTCAAAAGCAAATAAAAAGCATGTTATAAGAGGCAGTCTATAGTGGCTTAGAAACAGGCAGATGTTTAAATGTTATAAACTATATTAACATATCAATGTTGGTTGTGCAACTATGGGGAATGGGAAGTAAAGGCATTATCTATCTTTTTAAACAAGAACAATTTTAGTGTAGACTGTCCCTTTAACAGTCTTATTGCCAATTTGTCTTTGTCATGCGCTGATATTATAGTGTTAATGAATATATTCATTCATTTAGAAATAGTTACATTATTAACTTATTTTTCTATAGATTGTAAGTTCCCACAGGAATAGGGCCCTCAATTCCCCGTTTGTCTTATTGTAATGTTTCTCCGTTGTACTTTTATCCTTGTACCCATGGGCAGCGCTGCGGAATCTGTTGGCGCTTTATACATTAAAGAATAATAATAATAGAGCCTTGAAAAAACATTGGGGTTTGTATATTCCTTATGAAAGTCATTTTTTTCTGGTGCTCTGCTAATCCTCAATTACAAAAACCTTACTTTTGTCCAGAGTAAATATTGCAATCAGTACTTATTTGTGCAGTAAAAGATAGGACAATATCTTTATTGCTTTTCACAACTGTGCAGTAAAATAGTGCTACCATTGTTGTAAAGTTATGATAAAATGCTACTATACAAGAAGTACATTATTTCTGTATAACATCAGTTAAGTTCACGATCAGGAAGAAATGTTTATGGTGTGAAATGTGTACAGAGGGTGAGTGTTAGGCTGTGCAGGGTGGAGGGCATATTTGAGGTAACACTAAGATTTGTGGCAAGCCTGTTTGTTTTGTTACTTTTGTCGCTGCTTTTTTAAGCCATGCTGTTTAGTTACACTAAACTAAGATTGCAAACTTTGTTTTCTTGTGTAATCATGAGGCCAGATACCAAAGGAAAGAAAACTATCTGATTTTTGAAAAAGCATTCTACAGCACAGATGCTTTTTTATTTTAATCTCCATTTTATTTTAACTTTCAAAATGTATAGTATTAAATACTGTTTATAATTGATCCATAAAGTTTGGAAATTTTAGAGACGGGAAAAAACAATTTGTTACTGATCTGTTAGATGGTGCTGGTTACTCTAGCAGGAGCCCTTTTCCCTTGTTTTGGATGAGAGCCGATCTCTTGCTCTCTAAAGCTTTAGTTGATGCGTTGTGCTCGTCAGCAGCGACATTGCATTTGCAGATGAACACACTGAGCCATTGGATGATATTACTTCAGATGGGTGCGTATGACAGCAGGTCTGGAGGGACAGCAGTGCAAAGGCTACAGTCCTTCAGAGAGCCTTCTCTTTCCGTTCAAGTTATGGAATTCTGGAAGCTCTGTGCAGCTTAATTGGTGGAAGATATTCTAAGGTCATATAAAGCTTTATATATGCAGATGTCACTCTCCCCCCCCCCTTACTTGCTGTATACTTGCATAACTGTATATGATATATTTAATATGAGGTTGCCAAGGGGTCTGCTTCAGTGATCAAACATAATAATGTTAGTTCTTATAATTAAAGGGACATGAAAACTTTTTTTCTTTTCTTTTAGGATTCAGTGTGTTAAATTTGAAACCGCATCCCAACTTTTTTCTTTTATCAAATTTAGTATCCTTTGTTTAAAAAGAGGCAGGCTTAGGAGTGTGCATATGTCTGGAGCACAATTTGGCAGCAGTTTTGCAAGAATGCTTTTAACAATATTATACATTTGGATGAACTCTAGATGGCAGCAGTGTCACAAACTGCTGCCTTATATCGCTACAGACACTTGCTCCCTGTCGCGCCGTTGCTAGGGACGCGGCGCCTGCTGTTATACTCGTTGCCTGGGGCGGAGTCGGCTCCTCTCTGCGTGCGGCAGTGACGTCATCGCCGCACGCTTTCCCTGTTCTGAAGCCGGTCGGGTCTCCTGTGGTGCGAACACTGAGCCTATGTTAGTAACTCACTTGCTACCTATCACTGCCCAAGTATAGGTGTTACTTACTGTTCTCCTTTGTGTTCTTTATTCTTATGCTGGATTGATATACTACTGCTGAACTCTGCTTGTCTGACCACTCTGCCTGTTTACCCCTTAACTGCTGGATTGATATACTGCTGCTGAACTCTGCTTGTCTTTCCACTCTGCCTGTTTAATCCCTTTTGCTCTGAATCTTGATAAAGGCCTGATTAGGCTGAAACGCGTAGAAACTTGCTCATTATTTGTCAAATTAAGTAGTAGGTGAGGTGGTTAAAACAAGCTCTAATCCACGGAGTTGTTTTTTGAAGCACCATCCCACCCATGATCTACTTATCTTATCCAGCACCATTTCACAACGCTGATATTTGAATGAAACGGATGCTGTCACAAGCCGTACCTGCAGCATATCTGCTTAGTAGTAATACGTAGTAGGTGTGGTGCATTGAGCCTCTTAAACATATATAATTGACTCTATATGCGTAATTCCCACCCATGATCTACATTTGCTAAGCAGTTTACTTTATCTACACTCCAAAGAACGAAGTTTGTACTGCCTGGTACTTTTTGAACTTCGACCTCCTAACCGGAACCGGCTTACAACACTGGAAGCCCCGCCGCCACTGCTGTGAGCGCAACTTGGAAATCTGACTCAGTCATCGGATGTGAGCAAAGAAAATCTTTTTCTTCTGTTTGTTACACCTAACCGACGCCGACGGAGCTACATAAGTCAAGCCTCTATCCACATAAGTGGTTACATCGGACAGTATTATCCACACGCTCAAGTGTTTAAGGACGGTAATATTGACTTTGTATCAGTGTAATATTGTTTGCAATTGTGCAACATTTTTCTTTTAGGCATTGTATCCAGACTCAGCTCTATATTTCTCGTATACATTCTATCACGTCTTATTGATGTAATATTTTAACATATTATTTTTATCTGTATTTTGATGCCGGCATCTTTTGTATTATCATGTTTATAAAATCATTTTAATATTTACTTCTGTTCATTTTTTATATACAATATACAGCTTATTATACCTTCTCATACGCTGTCTTACAGCGCGTTCCCATATCCCCTTGTTCTATTGTCTGTTTTGGTTTGATGTTAGGAGGTGCACTTACCCTATGGGAATAGCATTTTGAGTTCTGAGTGTTGCATCTTTAACTTCTTTCGTTTTTTTGTCTTTCCACTCTGCCTGTTTAATCCCATTTGCTCTGAATTGCCTTACTGTTGCCAAACCCTGCCTGCCTGACCATCCTAGGGGTTTACCTCTGGACTGCCTTACTGTTGCCAAACATTGCCTGCCTGACCATCCTAGTGGTTTGCCTCTGGATTGCCTTGCTGTTGCCAGGTCCTGCTATCTGACCTTTATGGTGGTTTGCCCCTGAACTGCCTTTCTCTGGTTTCCTGCCTGTTGCCGCCGAGGACTGTCCTGCCTGTGGTGAGTGCCGCTTACCTCATCTTACAAACCTGCTCTGGGATATTCCCTATCTTTCTGGCTCGATGCTGGGATAACAAGACTACTGGCCGTGTTCGGTCTGATAGTGGAGTATCCCACAAGCATTACACACGCTACCTACCTAGTTATGCGTGTCACCAAAAAATATCATGAGAATGAAGCTAATTTTATAATAGAAATGAATTAAATCCCTTAATTTATAATCTTGTTACTTACTAAGCACTAGATTACGAGTGAAGCGGTAGTTGGCTCTCTCGTTAATACCGCTAGACCGGCTTTTTGCATGAAAATTACAAGTGGAAAGTAAAAAGTTTTCGTTTACGCGCTAACCTGATGAGTGAAAAAAGCAAATTTTGAAAATCGCGACGCGTTAATGTTTTTCCGCATACACTTCAATGGAGCCAAAACACCCTTACTCGCGCACAAACCCAATCGCATTTCTTATATATAAGAACTGGACCCAGCACCGACCTTGAGGGACCTCTTATTAATTTGTCCAGGTTGGCTAAAATCCAACTATTTGTTCGCTTTTTATCAACCAGCTGTTTATATCTTCCCCAATCTCTTAATTTTGTAAAACAATGTATCATTTGGCACTGATATATCCTTTGCAAAATATGACCTTTATGCAGGGGCGAAACTACAGGGGGTGTCAGCCGTTTAGGAATCAGTCCGGGGTTTAACCCAACTGCTAGCGTAACAAGTAAAACACACGCTAGCACACTGAGAAATAACTAGGACGTGACCCACTCAGGAAACAAATAAGATAGGTTACAAAAAATAATAATTGTTCCTTTAAGCTGGATAGCCACAAAAGTGTTAGCGTTCCTTTTAGTGGATTTGAATCAAACAAATGATAAAAATTCTCTTTAGCAACTTGTAGAAGTAAACGTCCCTTTAAGCAGGTTTGTAACATATAAAAGATAATGTTCTCTGTAAGCAGCTTGTAAAAGTAAATGTCCCTTTAAGCAGGTTTGCAACAAACAAAAAGACAAAGTTATTTTTTGCAGCTTGTAAAAGTAAATGTCCTTTTAAGCAGGTTTACAACAAACAAAAAGACAAAGTTCTCTTTTGCAGCTTGTAAAAGTAAATGTCCCTTTAAGCAGGCTTGCAACAAACAAAAGTTAAAGTCTTTTTAGCAGCTTGTAAAAGTAAATGTTCCTTTGAGCAGGTTTGCAACAAACAAAGATTAAGTTCTTATTAGCAGCTTGTAAAAGTGAATGTCCCTTTAAGCAGGTTTACAACAAACAAAAGTTAAAGTCTTTTTAGCAGCTTGTAAAAGTGAATGTCCCTTTAAGCAGGCTTGCAACAAACAAAAGATAAAGTTCCTTTTTAGCAGCTTGTAAAAGTAAATGTCCCTTGAGCAGGTTTGCAACAAACAAAAGATTATGCTTACTTTAGGCAAGGCAGTAACAGGACATAAGACTGAAGCTGACTCAGACAGGCAAAGGCAATTATATCCAAGAGTTAGATTGAGGGACAAGGCAAAAGCAAGGTCAGGTAGGCAGCAGTCGGTATCCAGACCTCAGTAGAAGGGATAAGGCATAAGCTAGGTCAGGCAGGCAATAGTCGGTATACAAGAATCAGAATAGGGCTAAGCAAGGTCAAACAGATTCAGGGTAAGTACTCACAACGCCAGAGAAATCCAACAAACGGGCCCCGAGTAAGATCTCCCACCGTGGTTTAAAGGCAGGAGCGGCGACGTCATCAGAGGGGTGTGTCAGAGGACGCGTCACGTTGCTAAGCAACGTGACGTCATTCACACTGAGAAGATCCGGGAGCCGCGGCAACACGGCGATGAACAGGAGGATCATGACAGGGGGTGCAGAGGGCCCTTCTTAGATTCTTGCACCTGGGCCCTGTGGTTTCTAGTTACGCCTCTGCCTTTATATGTGTTTCAGCTTCCTCATAGAAACCAATTATTTTAATTTGGCATGATCTATTTCTTGTTAAACCAAACTAAAGTATCACTCATGTTCTTGGTTTCCTAAAAATACTGATGGTTCTAATCCCTTATGACCCCCTGTAGTAGCTTTCCTACCACTAATGTCAGACTTGCTAGTCTGCAGCTACATGAATCAGCTTTGGTTGTCTTTTGGAACCAAGCTATCATGTCAGCTTTACACCTGACCATTAGAACCACTATTATTATTATTATTATAAAGAAGGTGATCCTCTCATATTAAGGTAAAGGTGCTATTTCCTTCCTTGAGTTGCTGTTTGTATTCAGTCAATTCATACAAAAGATGCTGTTTGTTGACTGTCTTCTAAAGACACATTTGTGTGTGTGTGTGTGTGTGGGGGTTGTAGAGAAGTAATTTTTTTTTATTTTTACTCTTTTGTTGAAAAATGTATATACAAGTGGGACATACCTTCCTGGTTCTGTTTAGTTCCTATATTATCTATCTGTCAATTTCTTCTAATATTTATTCTCCACCTCTGCTTCTAATCTAATGTCTTGTGTTTAATACATTAGGTTTAGAATTAGCCTGTTCCAGACCTATTTGTAAAACTGACCTCATAACCTTTATGTGAACTGAGTAATAATTCAGACTTGGAATTGGAGCAAACTATGGTCGCAACAGAAGCTGCTTCTAAAACATCAGAGTGTACCCACATCAGTTAGTCTGATATTGAGCAACATCCTTCTTCACTGGAGGCTTATTACTGTACTTTTATAGTAGTTCTTAACTACAAATTGCTCACACTTCATGCATAAAATGTAACTTTTTAAGGATTCTTAAACATGCATTCATACTTAAAATCATTCCTTTCCCATACAGTTCAGTGATTGGCTTCTCAATATTACAGGTGGCACTTACCTTTATAGATAAAGATGTCACCCCTATTGTAAAAGAACATTTTTGATGTCAGTGTCTAGTAAAGCAGCCATGGCATGCAGGTAGCAATTTTTATTAAAGAGAAAATAAAGTCAAAATTAAACATTTATAATTCAGAGAGTGCATGCAATTTTTTTAACAACTTTCCAGTGTACCTCTTATCAAATTTGCTTAGTTCTCTTGGTATTCCTAGGGGAGCTCAGGAGCATCTGGCAACAGAGTTAGCAAGAATGTTTTAAACAATGTTATAAATAGTTGCAAATGCTGCTGCCATAGAGTGTCGGTAGCATTCTATGGTAGCTGTGTTTACAACTATGTATAGCATTGCTATAAACATTATTGCAAACTCTGTTTCCAGATGGCTAAAGACACATGCACGCTCCTGAGCTCACCTAGGATTACTCTTTAACAAAACATGCCAAGAGAACTAAGCAAAGTAAATTGGAAAATTCTTAAAAATGTCATGCTCTATCCAATAAATTTAAGTTTAATTTTGACTGTATTGTCCCTTTAAGCCTCAGGGTTCTGATACATAGTTTATCTTTTAGCACAATGTGTCCCATGCTGAATTCCAGAAAGCTGATGAAATATGTAACTTTACTGTAAATGTATTTGTAACTGATACATTCTTACCTTTCATTTCTAGCTAATTACAATGATCTGTACCAGTGGTCTGTTGAATGCTACCCAGAGTTCTGGGGGGAATTTTGGGACTTCAGTGGTATCGTTTACTCCCGCATGTTTGATGAGGTACAGTAATCTTGTGGTTTTCAGATTATCATACTTTCTATGAAATCCTTGTTCAAATTCTAACTTTTTTTACTTTTTTTTTTTTCTTTCTGAATTTTTAATACTTTAATAATGTCATGAACAATACAGTGATACTAACATCAAAATGAAAAGAAAACAAGTCCTTATCGTTGTCACATATTCCTCATTATGGCCTAGATTTGGAGTTTGGCGGTAGCCGTGAAAACCAGCGTTAGAGGCTCCTAACCCTGGTTTTAGGTTAACTCCGGTATTTGGAGTTACTCAAAAAAGGGTCTAACGCTCACTTTTCAGCTGCGACTTTTCCATACCGCAGATCCCCTTACGTCAATTGCGTATCCTATCTTTTCAATGGGATCTTTCTAACTCCGGTATTTAGAGTCGTGTCTGAAGTGAGCGTTAGAAATCTAACGACAAAACTCCAGCCGCAGAAAAAAGTCAGTAGTTAAGAGCTTTTTGGGCTAACGCCGGTTCATAAAGCTCTTAACTATTGTACTCTAAAGTACACTAACACCCATAAACTACTTATGTACCCCTAAACTGAGGTCCCCCCACATCGCCGCCACTCGATTAAATTTTTTAACCCCTAATCTGCCGACCGCCACCTACGTTATACTTATGTACCCCTAATCTGCTGCCCCTAACACCGCCGACCCCTGTATTATATTTATTAACCCCTAATCTGCCCCCCACAACGTCGCCGCCAACTACCTACACTTATTAACCCCTAATCTGCCGACTGCAAAGCGCCGCTACTTAAGTTATCCTTATGTACCCCTAATCTGCTGCCCCTAACACCGCCGACCCCTATATTATATTTATTAACCCCTAATCTGCCCCCCTCAACGTCGCCTCCACCTGCCTACACTTATTAACCCCTAATCTGCCGAGCGGACCGCACTGCTACTATAATAAAGTTATTAACCCATAATCCGCCTCACTAACCCTATAATAAATAGTATTAACCCCTAATCTGCCCTCCCTAACATCGCCGACACCTAACTTCAAACATTAACCCCTAATCTGCCGACCGGAGCTCACCGCTATTCTAATAAATTTTTAAACCCCTAAAGCTAAGTCTAACCCTAACACTAACACCCCCCTAAGTTAAATATAATTTAAATCTAATGAAATAAATTAACTCTTATTAAATAACTTATTCCTATTTAAAGCTAAATACTTACCTGTAAAATAAACCCTAATATAGCTACAATATAAATTATAATTACATTGTAGCTATTTTAGGATTAATATTTATTTTACAGGCAACTTTGTAATTATTTTAACCAGGTACAATAGCTATTAAATAGTTAAGAACTATTTAATAGTTACCTAGTTAAAATAATTACAAAATTACCTGTAAAATAAATCCTAACCTAAGTTACAATTAAACCTAACACTATACTATCATTAAATTAATTAAATAAAATACCTACAATTACCTACAATTAAACCTAACACTACACTATCAATAAATTAATTAAATACAATATCTACAATTATCTACAATTAAACCTAACACTACACTATCAATAAATTAATTAAATACAATTCCTACAAATAACTACAATGAAATAATCTAACTAAAGTACAAAAAATAAAAAAGAACTAAGTTACAAAAAATAAAAAAATAAAAAAATATTTACAAACATAAGAAAAATATTACAACAATTTTAAACTAATTACACCTACTCTAAGCCCCCTAATAAAATAACAAAGCCCCCCAAAATAACAAAATGCCCTACCCTATTCTAAATTACTAAAGTTCAAAGCTCTTTTACCTTACCAGCCCTGAACAGGACCCTTTGCGGGGCATGCCCCAAGAAGTTCAGCTCTTTTGCCTGTAAAAAAAAACATACAACACCCCCCCCCCAACATTACCACCCACATACCCCTAATCTAACCCAAACCCCCCTTAAATAAACCTATCACTAAGCCCCTGAAGATCTTCCTACCTTATCTTCACCATACCAGGTTCACCGATCCGTCCTGAAGTGCTCCTCCGATGTCCTGATCCAAGCCCAAGCAGGGGGCTGAAGAGGTCCATGATCAGGCTGAAGTCTTCATCCAAGCGGGCAGAAGAGGTCTTCCATCCGATTGAAGTCTTCATCCAGGCGGCATCTTCTATCGTCATCCATCCGGAGCGAAGCGGCAGCATCCTGAAGACCTCCGACGCAGAACATCCATCCTGCCCGACGACTGAACGACGAATGACGGTTCCTTTAAATGACGTCATCCAAGATGGCGTCCCTCGAATTCCAATTGGCTGATAGGATTCTATCAGCCAATCGGAATTAAGGTAGGAATATTCTGATTGGCTGATGGAATCAGCCAATCAGAATCAAGATCAATCCGATTGGCTGATCCAATCAGCCAATCAGATTGAGCTTGCATTCTATTGGCTGATCGGAACAGCCAATAGAATGCAAGCTCAATCTGATTGGATCAGCCAATCGGATTGAACTTGATTCTGATTGGCTGATTCCATCAGCCAATCAGAATATTCCTACCTTAATTCCGATTGGCTGATAGAATCCTATCAGCCAATCGGAATTCGAGGGACGCCATCTTGGATGACGTCATTTAAAGGGACCGTCATTCGTCGTTCAGTCGTCGGGCAGGATGGATGTTCCGCGTCGGAGGTCTTCAGGATGCTGCCGCTTCGCTCCGGATGGATGACGATAGAAGATGCCGCCTGGATGAAGACTTCAATCGCATGGAAGACCTCTGCTGCCCCGCTTGGATGAAGACTTCAGCCGGATCATGGACCTCTTCAGCCCCCCGCTTGGGCTTGGATCAGGACATCAGAGGAGCACTTCAGGACGGATCGGTGAACCTGGTATGGTGAAGATAAGGTAGGAAGATCTTCAGGGGCTTAGTGTTAGGTTTATTTAAGGGGGGTTTGGGTTAGATTAGGGGTATGTGGGTGGTGGGTTGTAATGTTGGGGGGGGGGGGGTATTGTATGGTTTTTTTTACAGGCAAAAGAGCTGAACTTCTTGGGGCATGCCCCGCAAAGGGCCCTGTTCAGGGCTGGTAAGGTAAAAGAGCTTTGAAGTTTAGTAATTTAGAATAGGGTAGGGCATTTTGTTATTTTGGGGGGATTTGTGATTTTATTAGGGGGCTTAGAGTAGGTGTAATTAGTTTAAAATTGTTGTAATATTTTTCTTATGTTTGTAAATATTTTTTTATTTTTTGTAACTTAGTTCTTTTTTATTTTTTGTACTTTAGTTAGTTTATTTCATTGTAGTTATTTGTAGGAATTGTATTTAATTAATTTATTGATAGTGTAGTGTTAGGTGTAATTGTAGGTATTTTATTTAATTAATTTAATGATAGTATAGTGTTAGGTTTAATTGTAACTTAGGTTAGGATTTATTTTACAGGTAAATTTTGTAATTATTTTAACTAGGTAACTATTAAATAGTTCTTAACTATTTAATAGCTATTGTACCTGGTTAAAATAATTACAAAGTTGCCTGTAAAATAAATATTAATCCTAAAATAGCTACAATGTAATTATAATTTATATTGTAGCTATAATAGGGTTTATTTTACAGGTAAGTATTTAGCTTTAAATAGGAATAATTTATTTAATAAGAGTTAATTAATTTCGTTAGATTAAAATTATATTTAATTTAGGGGGGTGTTAGTGTTAGGGTTAGACTTAGCTTTAGGGGTTAATACATTTATTAGAATAGCGGTGAGCTCCGGTCGGCAGATTAGGGGTTAATAATTGAAGTTAGGTGTCGGCGATGTTAGGGAGGGCAGATTAGGGGTTAATACTATTTATTATAGGGTTAGTGAGGCGGATTAGGGGTTAATAACTTTATTATAGTAGCGGTGCGGTCCGCTCGGCAGATTAGGGGTTAATAAGTGTAGGCAGGTGGAGGCGACGTTGTGGGGGGCAAATTAGGGGTTAATAAATATAATATAGGAGTCGGCGGTGTTAGGGGCAGCAGATTAGGGGTACATAGGGATAATGTAAGTAGCGGCGGTTTACGGAGCGGCAGATTAGGGGTTAAAAATAAAATGCAGGTGTCAGCGATAGCGGGGGTGGCAGATTAGGGGTTAATAAGTGTAAGGTTAGGGGTGTTTAGACTCGGGGTACATGTTAGAGTGTTAGGTGCAGACGTAGGAGGTGTTTCCGCATAGCAAACAATGGGGCTGCGTTAAGAGCTGAACGCGGCTTTTTTGCAGGTGTTAGGTTTTTTTACAGCTCAAACAGCCCCATTGTTTCCTATGGGGGAATCGTGCACGAGCACGTTTTTGAGGCTGGCCGCGTCCGTAAGCAACTCTGGTATCGAGAGTTGAAGTTGCGTTAAAAATGCTCTACGCTCCTTTTTTGGAGCCTAACGCAGCGATTCTGTGGACTCTCAATACCAGAGTTATTTTTATGGTGCGGCCAGAAAAAAGCCGGCGTTAGCTACGCGGGTCCTTACCGACAAAACTCCAAATCTAGCCGTAAGTGACCGTATTTAGTGCTCTCTCCAGTACAACATATTCATTCTGGGTGGTTATTAATCATTTCAGTTACTTACTTCTGTGGTATATCTGTCTGTATCGATCTTTATCTCTCATTCAGAGTTTCTTACACATACAGGAAATCAGCAGAAGAAAGGAAACAGAAGCGCCACATAGCCAGTGCCAGATTTAAATCTCAGGTGCCTGTAGGCACAAAAATCTGAAGCCCCCCCCCCCCCCCAAAAAAAAAGTGAAAAAAAAATGATGATTTTTAAAAAAAATATTATTTAGGACAACTAAAAATAAATATTAGATATAAAACATTAAAGCTTAAGGTAACGAGGTAAGTACAATATTACTTTTAAATCTGTGAAAAATCACAATAAATAAAATAAAATTAAATATGTAAACTTACAAACATAAATTAACAGGCAATTGTAAATGACATAACCACTCCAGTGGGCTAAAGAGGTGTGAGTGAGTAGTACGTACACCTGAGGAGAGTGCTGTAATACTTTGAAATCAGTGCAAAATCAAACTAAATCACATACCAAATAAAACACAAAGCTAAATACATAAATGCAGTGTCTTTTACGTTTTAAAACATTATGTAAACTTAAAACATAAATAAAAGGGTCATTCTAAGCGGCATTGCCTCTACAGTGTGCTATTGTGGTTTTAATGCCAGAAGTGTCCAGTTCTCAGCCAATGAATACAGTCTACGCGCTTGATTTAATTCTTTTGGATATGCGTTTCAACTGATTTAAATCTGTTGCAAAAATTCCCACAGACTTTTATGGTGATTTTTGTAGATACATTTTTTAATTTATATTTTTAAATAATTTTTATTGAGGTAGAAAATGCAGCATAACAAATAATAGACATTACAAAAATCATACACATAGATAAGATTTATCACTATGATCACAGTATATGATATGATATGTTACATCTCAAAAATATCAAGCATGCTGAAAGTAAACCTCACATTTTCTGCTTTTTATCCTGGAAAAGTATGTTATAATAGATTGTAATAGATGCTTTTAAGGTATATTAACCAAATCTACTAGGAATGATCACATAGGCCTCCTCCTTTTTATAAGATTTGTTGAAATTTTATGAATTTGCTGGGCATGTCTATATTAAATAGATTACAAAAATCAGCATGTTTATCCACTATCTACCTAAGCTATCAGTTACCTAACCAAGATTATTTCCATTACATGAACCAAAGGATATACGGGCAGGCCTAGTAGTCAAAGACATGCCCATAAGCTAAGAGATGGTCTATGTGATATAAATACCTGGAAACATATCTCCCATATTTATTTGCAACCACTCTTGGATTACTAGCAATCAAGATATATTTCTGTGAGAGGGAAACAATACCATATGCTTTGACAATAAAGTAATATATGTAAAGCATATAAGCTAAAGAAAATAGGATTGTAAGAGCGGTATATTTCAAGGGAAACCGCAGCAAAAGCCCCTGAACACAATCAGAGTGTCAGAGTACTATATGTAAGGGGGAACAGAGTTAAATCAAATAGTAAAGTATAAGAGCTCTCCTAACATTTTTCAATATAGAGACCTGACTTTGGCTTATGAACTCATATTTAAACATTTAAGGCAATGTGAAAAGCTAACCACACAAGCGTATATTTTTAATTGTAGATTGAGGATATTAGAATGTACTTTTCGCAATTATCTGGACATACATACATTAGCCATGGTACGGACTAGTAATTGAAAGGGACGGGGAGAACAATGAGATCATCCAAAAGAAACATGAGTGTGTATATGTATATATATATATATATATATATATATATATATATATATATATATATATATATACACTGTATCTCCCCTCTACCTGGAGAAACCCTGTCTACTGGATATGGGCCCAACACCCAGTGACAAAAAGGGCATATCAATAAACTTATATCTATTACCGGAGGAGAGGGAAGTATGATAATCTCAGAGAAACTAATATGAGAGATGTACATAACATCATGATACCCTTGATATCCCTACTAATTATACAACTCAGATAAATATCTATTGCCTATACGTTGATATGCTAGAGGTAGGTAAATATTGATGTAGTTTAAGTCACCATCTCATCTGAATATATCCTTACTGGCAGTATGATGCCTGAACGTATGAAAATGACAGTACTAGAAAAAGTATATTCATCTTTAATCCGGACCTAATTATATATTCAATTTAATACTGACCTCATTTATACTAATTCAGAACAACAAGAGAAATATGTGGGCAAACCAGCTCTCATTCTAAGCAGTGCATGAAACACGGTTATAACATTTTGGGACCAAGAATCAAAATAACTTCAACATACCCCACAGTACCATATTTTTAAGTGTACACATATGGCTCCTTAATGTAGTTGACTAGGCTTGAGAAGTGGTAAAAAGCATTTTCAAACACACATAATTCAATCATCAGCCCTTAGGTTTATATGATAAAGCTAAAAATACGGTGAAGAGTTAAACTCGGGTTACATAACCAAGAACCTTTTTTTGTCGTAGAAAAATGAGCACAAAATTCACATGTTTAACTATAATGTAAACAATCTACTAACTACTATAAGAAGAAACATTGTGGAGTTAAAGGGACAGTTCACCCAAAAACTTTCTCCCCTTTAAATTATTCCCAATGATCCTTTTTACCTGCTAGAGTGTATTAAATTGGTTGCAAGTAGCTCCTTTACTCATATTTCAGCATTTGAAATAGCTGATTTAGCTTGTGGTTTCCCAACCTATACTGAAAGTTTTGATACTGGCGTATACGCTATTGACAAGACTAAGTAAACACAGCCAGCAGAAGAAATTACACCCTCCATGGGGGGAATGATAGTTAAGTAATAAAATGATAATTTTCCATTGTTCTCTCTATGTATTGAGCTTTGGTGTTCCAGACAAATATAAGATAAGGAAGCAAGTCTGTGTACATAAAAGTGATAACATAATGAGATCTGATATTACCTGAAGCTCAACCCATTGTAATAGGCTGTGGTTTCAAAGCACAAAACCAGCTACTTCAGATACACAAATAAACCCGAAAATGCAATTTCTCAAATATTTTATGCTCTGCAGTTGGTATAACAAGTCATTTAAAATACATTTATGCAAAAACAATTTTACAGTGTACTGTCCCTTTAATTGCCAGTGACATCTACACAAATAGCTTGTCACTCAACAAATAAAAAGGAAGACATTGTTCTACAATGAGTTTAGCCAATGCCTAGTTTGAAGCCAACTTGTGCTGAGGTCGATGAATGTTTGTAATGCTGATTACTTCTAGGCAAGTCGACCTGTGTAGTTGGAGGTGTGAAAAAGGATAAAGCAAAATGAAACAAACTTCAGAAGCATGTCTGCACAAACATACGTATAAACCATGAATAGTCGGCCATGTAGTCTTGGGTTACTGAAATTGACGCTCGAAAGTTTACTGCCGTGCTTCCCTAGAAAAATCTCTGTCATTACCCGGGTCTCTTCCTCCTCAGTCTGCCGCAGGAAATCCAATGACCTCTCCGTTCTTAAATCTGTACTGGTGAAGTCCATATCAATTGTGGCGTTGAAATAGGCCAGCAGTTGCTGCCGAATGACGAAGATCCCTCGCGGATAAGCTGGTGTGCCTCTGTGACTGGAGATCCGATATTACACAAGATGGCAGTTGCTGGGGCCTCAAAACAATGCCATCGCGAAGCTCACTAGTAGTGTTATCTCCGGACAGCTTGGCAGAGGTAGCAATAATAGGAGAGTTATATTCAGCATTAAGCAAAGCTATAAAGTCCTCCTGATATCGCTGTAACAGCCAATTTCCTGCAGCAAAACATTGGGCTCCATTTTAAGTATTGGGTGCTGACTCCAGAAAATATTGGGCTGAGGGTCGATTAAATCTTCGCTGACTATGTTCAGTGACCTAAATGCAAAGTGGTAACCTAGTTTTCAGTTTCCTTTGATCTCAGTAAAAGTTCCTCAGTATATACGCAGTTCTCACGGCTTGTCCGACTCGTGGCCTCAGGAAGAAGCAGATGCTAGGGTTGTATGCTTAGCTGGTATCTTGAAGTTCGTTAGAACACATCACAAAGTAGTTTCTTCTTCTGTATTAGGTAGAATCCAAAAGTAAAAGACTTATTTAGCGTGAAAAGCCATAAAATTAAATAATATTTGCAGAAGCTCTTTATCTGTGTGACCTATAACATTGGCGTCAAGTTCCGCCCCCCCCCGAATGTTTGTTGTTTAAAAAGATATATAATCCCTCTAATACACATACCCAGTTTTGCATAACCAACACGGTTATATCAGTATACTTTTTACTTCTGTCTAGATAAATCTTTTGAAATCTTTTTCTAACAGATTTAAATGAGTTGAAAAGCATATCCAAAGGGAATTAAATTGAGCCCTAAATCTGGTATGAATTGGCATGATCATTTAGAAGTATGAACTTCCACTTTATCATAGCAACTTAGACCAAACAATTTGTAAACCTTTTAACAAATTACTATAGTTCAGCTCCCAGGGTGGGAGTGGGACAACTGGTACCAAAATCACTACAGCTCATTGTAGTGGTTATGGTACTTAGATTTAACTTTTTTTAAAAAAATTTCAAAAGTTTTATTGGGTTTTATCCATCATCGGACAGTACATGTATACATGTATACATTCATACATTCACTTCTGAAAACTTAGATTTAACTTTTAAAGTGCTGCTACCTTTTAAATATCAACCAAAATACTATGCAAACATATGAACCAAAATTAAAGGGATTAAAACCCTTTTCAATAAGAACGGACACTAATTTTTTTATTTAATTACCCTCTGTATTGGGAACAGCCAGAGAAAGGGGCAGGCAGGCTTCGCTGTTTGGTGCTGCGTCACAGACAGTCAGATAACTTTTACTTGTGTTAGTTACTGACTGTCTGTAGTACTACAGTCAGTAAGTTACAGTAACTAACACAAGTAAAAGCTATCTTACTGTTTGTGATGCAGCAAACCAAACAGCCTGTTTGCCCCTTTCTCTGGCTGTTCCCAATCCAGAGGGTAATTAAATAAAAAAAATTAGGGTCTGGGTCTGGAACACACATGATCATCCATTTCACAGCCTGTCTGACTCTCTCTGTAACTTACAGTTAGTAAACTAGTACTGTACTAGGTTTGCTTCGTCACAGTCGGAGACTTTTACTGTTACTGTTAGGTACTGACTGTCTGTAGTCTACAGCACACACAGAACTACTAACTCACTAAGCTACAGAGTCAGACAGCGCTTGGTCACTCACAAGTCACTCAGGCTGCAGACAGGTGAGGCGACTCAGGGGCAGCTGACAGGCTCCGACAGCAGGTGCAGCAATGAGCACTCCATCAGCTCACTTCACTAGTTTCCCGCTACTCTGAGGCAGAGGACGGCAGCCGGCATTATGTGACGTGGGCGTGACGCCGCACGGCCCGCCCCAAACAAGCCACAATCAGCGGCAATGGTGCACGTGGGCGGCACTGTTACTGACTGGAGACGGAGTCGAGAGTGACTGGACTGGAGGGTGGAGTCAGGGTGGGGTGATGACTCTTCTTACTACTTGCCATTAGTTCTGCTTGCTAAAGTTGCTAAGCAGCAGCCGCCCAGTCAGTTAGAACGAGCCTGACTGTAGTAATTTACTACCTACTGTACTACACTACACTGCTACACAGAACACAGTGTACTGTCCTCCTGGTCTGAGACTTTCTGTACAGTCAGTACAACGAATCCGATTCAATCTACAATCAGAAACACAGCAAAATTTATATAAAAAAAAAATACACTGACTCTAGTTGCGGCCCCTGCAGCAATGCGCCTGTAGGCACATGCCTACTGTGCCTAATGGCAAATCCTGCCCTGCACAGCCCAGTATTGTTTTGTACTTGTGTGAGAGATGTACAAGAGATGTTTCACTCACATTTGGACAAGCACCCCTCTTGGTGCAAAAAGTGCAGGCTGGAATCAAGTCATCCAGCAGACTGGCCTCCTTTACAGCTCATACAGCAGTGGAATGTATCGGGATACTGTGTCCCAAAAGGGTTCTTGCACCATACAAAATGGTGGAGGTAACAAATGGTATACTGACGGCAAGTGGGAAGTTAAAACAAACTTACTTTAATAAATCAAATTAAAACAGCCAGAATGTCTTAAAAAGTGTCAGGACAGACGTTAAGTGCATTTTCCCACTCCTTCAATACCTCTATGTTCTTAAAAGAACAATTTTTGAAAACTCTCTAAGGCTTCTTGGAATTTGTTTTTTAGATTTGTACTTTTTTAAGGGTCTCTGCATTCCACCAGTGTCTGTATTCTACTTTCAACAAATGTTCTAATTTATTAAAGAGAGTAGACATAGAGGGTTCGGAGGGGATCTCATTACTATTGGACTCAATCAATTCAGAGTTAAAAAAAAAATTCTGTCTATTTGATCTCTCTAATGATTAAAGCATAGTGACCAAGGTCAACTACCCCTAGTGGACCAAAAAAGTATAGGTCACAAGGAGACTATACTTATAAAACAGAGAATGTGTATTTGTGTGTATATGTAACACACAGAGAAAGTCTAACACTCACTTACAAGCTCACATCTAAGGTAAAAAGTAAAAAATGGAAGAGTTAGTTACCGCATCTGGCCAAATGGGACAAGCCCAGGTACCACGTCAAGGTCTCTTCCAAAAACCTGGGTCCCTAAACAGCCACACAATGCAGACTCACAATCCAGCAAACTGGGAAAAAAATGAAGGGTGCACAGGCTTATGTAATCTCCCCAGACATATACAAAACACGGAAGGGGACAGCACTCTCAGGCCGGACCGGGTACACATCCCATGACCCTGTAACATGCACATCCCTGGGTGCACAATAGCACTCTCGGGAAGCTGCACTGTCCAGAGTCCCAGGAAGTTAACCCCAGATAGGTCTGGGTGCAAGTCCCAAAAGGGAAAATTACAAAACAAACAAATATATATAACACACAAAGAAAGTCTAGCACTCACAACTAAGGTAAAAAGTAAAAATGGGAGAAGCCCAGGTACCACGTCAAGGTCTCTTCCAAAAATCTGGGTCCCTAAACAGAGAGTGCTGTCCCCTTCCGTGTTTTGTATATGTCTGGGGAGATTACATAAGCCTATGCACCCTTAATGTTTTTCCCAGTTTGCTGGATTGTGAGCCTGCATTGTGTGGCTGTTTAGGGAACCAGGTTTTTGGAAGAGACCTTGTGTGTGTGTGTGTGTATATATGTGTGTATATATGTGTGTATGTATACAGATAAAGATATGAGAGTATAGTAGACAATATGATAACACTACAATAATAAAAAATAAATAGAATATTACAATGACAGACAAAAATAAAAAATATAAGTGGTAAGGGGTAGTCGACCTTGGTCACTATGCTTTTATCCTTAGAGAGATCAAATAGACTGAAAAACAATTGTAACTCTGAATTAATTGTCCAATAGTAATGAGATCCAGCTCCGAACCATCTATGTCTACTCTCTTTAATAAATTAGAAAATTTGTTGAAAGTAGAAAACAGACACTGGTGGGACGAAGAGAGACCCTTAAAAAGTACAAATATAAAAAACAAATTCCAAGAGGCCTTAGAGTTTTCAAAAATTGTTCTTTAAGTTTTTTTTTAACTTACCACTTGCTGTCAGTATAACATTTGTTACTGCCACTATTTTGTATGGTGCAAGAACCCTTTTAGGGACACCGTATCCTGATACATTTTACTTCTGTATGAGCTGTACCGGAGGCCAGTCTGCTGGATTACTTTTTTGATTCCAGCCTGCGCTATTTGCACCAAGAGGGGTGCTTATCCAAATGTGAGTGAAACATCTCTTGTACATCTCTCACACAAGTACAAAACGATACTGGGCTATGTGGCGCTTCTGTTTCCTTTATTCTGCAGATAGCTGATCTTTGGATCTTGGCCCATGATCCACCCACACTAGCTGCCTGGACCTGGACGTCATCTAACAACTTGCTTGTTTAGAATATATTTTGATTTACAGGACTTTTTACTTATTTTATTCATATTTTTTTCATCTATTCTTGTTTTTATTGCTACATCTGCTTGATTTATGGGACTTTTCATTGCAATTTTCATTATTATTATCATATTTTTTAATTTTTGCCTGTCCTCATTGCAATATTCTATTTATTTTTTATTATTGTAGTGTTATCATATTTGTCTACTATACTCTCATATCTTTATCTGTATATTTATCATATTGATCTAAGGTATATATATATAAAATCACATTCTCTGTTTTATAAATACAGGAGATCAGTTGTTGCTAGGTCTTGTACAGCATAAACTTTAGTAATTAACTTGAAGGCAGCAGTATTCCAATCCTTCAGAAAACACTTTTCAAATTGAGTTTTACTTGGTTTTTGGTGTTAACAGAATAGCCTCAACCTCTTGACAACCCACTTTGCTGCTCAGCTTTTTTTTTTTTTTTTTTTTTTTTTTTTTTTAGGGACATGAAACCCAAAACTTGTCAGACTGTATAGCCAATTTACCAGGTGTATCAATATGTTCTGGTCCTAACACTAAATGTGCCTTGTGAGCTGAATTATCCCTGCTTCTCTAGTCCTTATAGACCAATGGAATAAGCCTCCTGAGCTTTATATGATACACCTAGTACGCAATCAATTTTAACTGCCGCTAATGTGACCTCATATCTATACCGAGATTATCATCCCAGTGTAACAAACAGAACAGCACTCCTAGTGATGAGGGACAGCCCAAAGACAATGCCACTATGTCACAACTAAGGGCCTATTTATGTGTTATTCTGTCCTCTTTAAAGAAGACTTGACAGGCTGGGGCATTTTTCTTTATACAATGATGGTGTTGGCAGACATGCACATATGATAAAAACGTAATACTGCTGCAAAAATGCTTGTTACATCACCTATGCTGTTATTGGAACACAAAAATCTTAAAGGGACATGAAAGTCAAAATTAAGTTTTAATGATAGAGCATGCAATTTTAAGAGACTTATAATTTTCTTATATTAAAGGGACAGTAAACTTTAATGATTCAGATAGTACATAGCATTTTAAATTTTCTTCTATTATGAAATGTGCTTTGTTCTCTTGGTATCTTTATTGAAAAGTAGTCAAGTAGGCTGATAGGAGCTTAGGAGTGAGCACGTGTCTATAGCACTCTATAGCAGCAGTGTTTGCAACTATGTTTGACATTGCTTTAAACAATGATGCAAACACTGCTGTTCAATGGTTAGACACGTGCACACTCCTAAGCTCACCTAATATTAACAAAGGTAACAATAGATCTAAGCAAAATTGGTAATATAAGTAAATTGGAAACTTGTTTGAAATTCCATCTTCAGGAGCATGCACGTGTCTGCAGCACTATGTGACAGCAGTTTTTTAACAGTGTTATACATTAGCAAGAGCAGTAAATGGCAGAACTATTTCCTGTCATTTAGTGCTCCATCCAGACCGTGCACACTACCTATCTAGATATCTCTTCAACAAAGAAAAACATGAGAACTAAGATAATTTGATAATAGAAGTAAATTGGAAACTAAAAAAAAACCATACAATACCCCCCCCCCCCCACATTACAACCCACCACCCACATACCCCTAATCTAACCCAAACCCCCCTTAAATAAACCTAACACTAAGCCCCTGAAGATCTCCCTACCTTGTCTTCACCACGCCGGGTATCACCGATCCGTCCAGAAGAGGGTCCGAAGAGCTCCTCCAGAGGCTCCAAAGTCTTCCTCCTATCCGGCAAGAAGAGAAAGTTCAAGCTGCAGCAGCACTGAATAAAAAGATTTTTATTTTTATTTTTGCCAAAAAGTTAATACAACGTTTCGGACCAACTGTCCTTAATCATGTATAAAATCACACTGACACATACAGGCTTAAAATACCCTTAACCCCTCCCATTCAATTATAATACACACCTGTGATAATCTATCTACATCAGTTAACTCCACCTAGTGTTCACACACCTCTTTTCTTAGAGGTTCTCATATGACTTCACAGTTGATTTATCATTATGTGTACACAACATAGACATTCTAAATCAAAGATACCTATACTTTTTGTTAGCTCTAAGAACTTTTTAGACTTTTTTTAAGCCTTTACCTCTTATATTAAAGGGACAGTAATCAGAAAATACTCCAATCCATTTCTCTATTCATACCTCCTGGCCACATAGTACCTAATGTATAGATCCAAAACAATTCTTTTTGCTGAAGTTTTTTCTCTCTGTTACCCCCCCTCCTGGGTCTCTCTACATGATCTATAATCTGAAATCTAATTTGACTCAGACTATGCCCAGCTGTCAAAAAATGGTGAGCCACAGGTGCATCTACATCTCCTGTTCTTATGCTACTCTTGTGTTGGTTCAACCTCTCACGCACCTTACGGGTGGTCTCTCCTACATAGCCCCACCCACATGCGCATTTGATTAGATACACAGCATATTCTGTGTTACAGGTGAAATACCCTCTAATCAAAAATTTCTTGCCTGTGCGTGGGTGGCAAAATGTAGAGCCCCGCACCATATTGTTACAGTTAGTACAATTTAGGCAGGGAAAGCAACCATTGTTTTTTTTGTCAATATACCTTTGCACTTTCATTTTACCAGGTCCTATATCTGCCCTAACAAGGGTATCCTTAAGATTTTTACCCCTCCTGTATGCAGGCATTGGCGGTACTTGAAATTCCTTCACTTTAGGGTTACATTCACTTAGTACACTCCAGTGTTTTCTTATAATACCTTGTATTTTATCACTAAGGGGAGAAAAATTACTCACAAATACCATTCTATCTGTTTGGTCCTTTTCTTTATTATTTTGTTGTTCTAACAACTTAGCCCTCGAAATGTCTAGAGCGCTATTTATGCCCTCCTGTATTATTTTAGATGGATAGCCTCTCTTTGTGAATGCATTCCCTATCTCACTAAGTCTCTCCAGTGCCAGACTCTCGTCTGATACTATGCGTCTTACACGCAGAAACTGGCTCTTTGGTAGAGATTTAGTGAGAGTGGGAGGATGTGCACTACTGTAGTGTAATAGATTGTTACAATCTGTTTCCTTTCTATACAGATCTACTGACAATGAAGTCCCAGACTTATAAACTTTGGTATCTAGAAAGTTAATGCTTTCTTCACTATGGACAAGTTTAAATTTAATGTTAAGGGTAGCGCTATTCAAATCCTTAAAGAACTGTTCCAGGGTCCCAATGTCGCCCAACCACACACCGAACACATCATCTATATAGCGCCACCATGTGGCGCCATATAGAATAAATAAAGGGTGGCTGTACACCACATGCTCTTCAAACACATTCATGAAAATGTTCGCGTATGTGGGAGCGACATTGGAACCCATGGCCGTGCCCTGAAGTTGCAGAAAATAGTCATCTTGGAATAGGAAGTAATTACACCGCAGTACAATACCTAGCAGTTCAACAATAAAATTTCTCTGCATCTCACTTATCTCTGTGCTATTGCTCAGTATTCTATTTACTGCTCCAATTCCTGCTTCATGTGTAATGGATGTGTACAAACTTACTACATCCATACTATACAGAATACCTTTTCCCTCACTCAGATCAAGACTATGTATTTTATTCAAAAAATCACCTGTATCTCTTATGTAAGAGTTAGATCCCACAAAAGGTCTCAGATATTTATCAAGGAAAATGGAGGCATTCGACAGGATTGATCCAATTCCTGCCACTATAGGGCGTCCTGGTGGAGCTACCTTGTCCTTATGGATTTTTGGTAATGTATAAAGGACAGGTGTTATTTCCTCAGTCTCCAATAGGAATTTCACCACATCCTGCCCAATGACTCCTCCTCTCTCTGCTTTAGATACACAGTTCTCTATTTCTTTCTTGATTTCAAACTTAGGGTTTTTTGATAGCAACTTATACACTTTCTCATCTGCCAATTGTGCTCTAATTTCTTGAATATAAAATTCTTTATCCAAAAGGACAGTGGCACCACCCTTGTCCGCTCTCTTAATGATAATCCCTTTATTCTCATTCAGTTTCTTTAAAGCATTCCTATCTTTTTTAGTAAAGTTCACTTTTCTGTTAACCTTAACCTCTCTACCTTTCTTTTCTAGAATCTCTATATCCCTGTCAACCAATTGTATGAAGGTTTGTACACTAGGGTTAACCTGTGATGGCGTGAAATTGCTTTTATTTCTTAAGTTTAACACAGATAAATTAAGTGTTTCAATACATGCATTGTTTTTAATTGGTGGCACAATGCAATCTGAGAAAAAACTTTTCAGTTTAACTGATCTGTAAAATCTATGCAAGTCTTTACGCAGCTCAAACATGTTACATTCACCTGTGGGACAGAATGATAGTCCTTTGTTTAGCACTTGCTCTTCTTCCACGGTTAGCTGCGTCTGACTCAGATTTACAGTTATTTCCTCTGGCTGCGAGTCGTTGCCCGCTGCTTGCTGCCACTCGTCTTTGTCTTTTTTCCTGCGGTGGCGCTTCCCTCCTCTGCGGGTTTGCCCTCTCCTTCTGAGTCCCCCGAAGCCGATTCTGATGAGGAACTCTGTGTGGCCGATTGATCATTTTGCCTATTCGCCCTGCTACGCCGGTTTCTCCTTCCCCCGGAAGTGCCTCCGTATCTACTTCCGGTCCGTTCTCCAACTCGTTCCCCTTTCCAGCGATACACTGTTCCGGTCTCGTAATCATGCTCATCTCGGGCAAACTTGGTTTTTTTTCTGTCTTGTATGGTACTCCTTAATTCCTGCATCTGTGTTTCCACATCGCTTATTAATTTATCCAGCTCTTGTGTGGACATTGATGTCGCCAGCTCACGCTTGTATTCTTCCATCTGTACTCTTTGTTTGCTCAGCTCCATCTGCAGAAATTCAACCGTGAGTACCATCAAATCGAAAGAGCACTTGTTCAAAATCATTTCAAATTTCTGACAGTACTCGATGTTATCCCGCACTTTTTTTAAGCCTTTACCTCTTATATTAAAGGGACAGTAATCAGAAAATACTCCAATCCATTTCTCTATTCATACCTCCTGGCCACATAGTACCTAATGTATAGATCCAAAACAATTCTTTTTGCTGAAGTTTTTTCTCTCTGTTACCCCCCCTCCTGGGTCTCTCTACATGATCTATAATCTGAAATCTAATTTGACTCAGACTATGCCCAGCTGTCAAAAAATGGTGAGCCACTCCCAGTCAAGTTGTAAGTAAAAGCTATGAGCATATACAGAAGAAGCAAATAGCATATGAATTACATGCAGTAACTCTAGCGGAATATCATAGAGTGAAAAGGATCCCTAGAGGCCTGCGAATGAATGTGCAACCCACCCTGTTGCGGGATAACATCGAGTACTGTCAGAAATTTGAAATGATTTTGAACAAGTGCTCTTTCGATTTGATGGTACTCACGGTTGAATTTCTGCAGATGGAGCTGAGCAAACAAAGAGTACAGATGGAAGAATACAAGCGTGAGCTGGCGACATCAATGTCCACACAAGAGCTGGATAAATTAATAAGCGATGTGGAAACACAGATGCAGGAATTAAGGAGTACCATACAAGACAGAAAAAGAACCAAGTTTGCCCGAGATGAGCATGATTACGAGACCGGAACAGTGTATCGCTGGAAAGGGGAACGAGTTGGAGAACGGACCGGAAGTAGATACGGAGGCACTTCCGGGGGAAGGAGAAACCGGCGTAGCAGGGCGAATAGGCAAAATGATCAATCGGCCACACAGAGTTCCTCATCAGAATCGGCTTCGGGGGACTCAGAAGGAGAGGGCAAACCCGCAGAGGAGGGAAGCGCCACCGCAGGAAAAAAGACAAAGACGAGTGGCAGCAAGCAGCAGGCAACGACTCGCAGCCAGAGGAAATAACTGTAAATCTGAGTCAGACGCAGCTAACCGTGGAAGAAGAGCAAGTGCTAAACAAAGGACTATCATTCTGTCCCACAGGTGAATGTAACATGTTTGAGCTGCGTAAAGACTTGCATAGATTTTACAGATCAGTTAAACTGAAAAGTTTTTTCTCAGATTGCATTGTGCCACCAATTAAAAATAATGCATGTATTGAAACACTTAATTTATCTGTGTTAAACTTAAGAAATAAAAGCAATTTCACGCCATCACAGGTTAACCCTAGTGTACAAACCTTCATACAATTGGTTGACAGGGATATAGAGATTCTAGAAAAGAAAGGTAGAGAGGTTAAGGTTAACAGAAAAGTGAACTTTACTAAAAAAGATAGGAATGCTTTAAAGAAACTGAATGAGAATAAAGGGATTATCATTAAGAGAGCGGACAAGGGTGGTGCCACTGTCCTTTTGGATAAAGAATTTTATATTCAAGAAATTAGAGCACAATTGGCAGATGAGAAAGTGTATAAGTTGCTATCAAAAAACCCTAAGTTTGAAATCAAGAAAGAAATAGAGAACTGTGTATCTAAAGCAGAGAGAGGAGGAGTCATTGGGCAGGATGTGGTGAAATTCCTATTGGAGACTGAGGAAATAACACCTGTCCTTTATACATTACCAAAAATCCATAAGGACAAGGTAGCTCCACCAGGACGCCCTATAGTGGCAGGAATTGGATCAATCCTGTCCAATGCCTCCATTTTCCTTGATAAATATCTGAGACCTTTTGTGGGATCTAACTCTTACATAAGAGATACAGGTGATTTTTTGAATAAAATACATAGTCTTGATCTGAGTGAGGGAAAAGGTATTCTGTATAGTATGGATGTAGTAAGTTTGTACACATCCATTACACATGAAGCAGGAATTGGAGCAGTAAATAGAATACTGAGCAATAGCACAGAGATAAGTGAGATGCAGAGAAATTTTATTGTTGAACTGCTAGGTATTGTACTGCGGTGTAATTACTTCCTATTCCAAGATGACTATTTTCTGCAACTTCAGGGCACGGCCATGGGTTCCAATGTCGCTCCCACATACGCGAACATTTTCATGAATGTGTTTGAAGAGCATGTGGTGTACAGCCACCCTTTATTTATTCTATATGGCGCCACAGGGTGGCGCTATATAGATGATGTGTTCGGTGTGTGGTTGGGCGACATTGGGACCCTGGAACAGTTCTTTAAGGATTTGAATAGCGCTACCCTTAACATTAAATTTAAACTTGTCCATAGTGAAGAAAGCATTAACTTTCTAGATACCAAAGTTTATAAGTCTGGGACTTCATTGTCAGTAGATCTGTATAGAAAGGAAACAGATTGTAACAATCTATTACACTACAGTAGTGCACATCCTCCCACTCTCACTAAATCTCTACCAAAGAGCCAGTTTCTGCGTGTAAGACGCATAGTATCAGACGAGAGTCTGGCACTGGAGAGACTTAGTGAGATAGGGAATGCATTCACAAAGAGAGGCTATCCATCTAAAATGATACAGGAGGGCATAAATAGCGCTCTAGACATTTCGAGGGCTAAGTTGTTAGAACAACAAAATAATAAAGAAAAGGACCAAACAGATAGAATGGTATTTGTGAGTAATTTTTCTCCCCTTAGTGATAAAATACAAGGTATTATAAGAAAACACTGGAGTGTACTAAGTGAATGTAACCCTAAAGTGAAGGAATTTCAAGTACCGCCAATGCCTGCATACAGGAGGGGTAAAAATCTTAAGGATACCCTTGTTAGGGCAGATATAGGACCTGGTAAAATGAAAGTGCAAAGGTATATTGACAAAAAAAACAATGGTTGCTTTCCCTGCCTAAATTGTACTAACTGTAACAATATGGTGCGGGGCTCTACATTTTGCCACCCACGCACAGGCAAGAAATTTTTGATTAGAGGGTATTTCACCTGTAACACAGAATATGCTGTGTATCTAATCAAATGCCCATGTGGGTGGGGCTATGTAGGAGAGACCACCCGTAAGGTGCGTGAGAGGTTGAACCAACACAAGAGTAGCATAAGAACAGGAGATGTAGATGCACCTGTGGCTCACCATTTTTTGACAGCTGGGCATAGTCTGAGTCAAATTAGATTTCAGATTATAGATCATGTAGAGAGACCCAGGAGGGGGGGTAACAGAGAGAAAAAACTTCAGCAAAAAGAATTGTTTTGGATCTATACATTAGGTACTATGTGGCCAGGAGGTATGAATAGAGAAATGGATTGGAGTATTTTCTGATTACTGTCCCTTTAATATAAGAGGTAAAGGCTTAAAAAAAGTCTAAAAAGTTCTTAGAGCTAACAAAAAGTATAGGTATCTTTGATTTAGAATGTCTATGTTGTGTACACATAATGATAAATCAACTGTGAAGTCATATGAGAACCTCTAAGAAAAGAGGTGTGTGAACACTAGGTGGAGTTAACTGATGTAGATAGATTATCACAGGTGTGTATTATAATTGAATGGGAGGGGTTAAGGGTATTTTAAGCCTGTATGTGTCAGTGTGATTTTATACATGATTAAGGACAGTTGGTCCGAAACGTTGTATTAACTTTTTGGCAAAAATAAAAATAAAAATCTTTTTATTCAGTGCTGCTGCAGCTTGAACTTTCTACTTATTTTTGTTTTTTTTGGTATGGACCCTTGCAGCTTGCACGGATAAATAACCTCAAAAACAGAGTGCTGAACAGTAACCTGCTGTTGGAATCCGGCAAGAAGAGGACATCCGGACCGGCAAATATCTTCATCCAAGCGGCATCTTCTATCTTCTTCCATCCGGCGCGGAGCGGGACCATCTTCAAGCAGCCGACGCGGAGCCATCCTTCTTCACCGACGGACTAACGACGAATGAAGGTTCCTTTAAGGGACGTCATCCAAGATGGCGTCCCTCGAATTCCGATTGGCTGATAGGATTCTATCAGCCAGTCGGAATTAAGGTAGGAAAAATCTGATTGAATCAGCCAATCAGATTCAAGTTCAATCCGATTGGCTGATCCAATCAGCCAATCAGATTGAGCTCGCATTCTATTGTCCGTCGGTGAAGAAGGATGGCTCCGCGTCGGCTGCTTGAAGATGGTCCCGCTCCGCGCCGGATGGAAGAAGATAAAAGATGTCGCTTGGATGAAGATGTTTGCCGGTTCGGATGTCCTCTTCTTGCCGGATAGGAAGAAGACTTTGGACCCTCTGGAGGAGCTCTTATTGCCGGATAGGAGGAAGACTTCGGACCCTCTTCTGGACGGATTGGTGATACCCGGTGTGGTGAAGACAAGGTAGGGAGATCTTCAGGGGCTTAGTGTTAGGTTTATTTAAGGGGGGTTTGGGTTAGATTAGGGGTATGTGGGTGGTGGGTTGCAATGTTGGGGGGGGTATTGTATGTTTTTTTTTACAGGCAAAAGAGCTGTTTACTTTGTGGCATGCCCCGCAAAAGGCACTTTTAAGGGCTGGTAAGGCAAAAGAGCTGTTTTCTTTTTATTTTAGAATAGGGTAGGGCATTTTTTTATTTTGGGGGGCTTTGTTATTTTTTTAGGGGGCTTAGAGTAGGTGTAATTAGTTTAAAATTCTTGTAATCTCTTTATTTTTTGTAATTTAGTGGGGTTTTTTTGTAATTTAGTGTTTTTTGTTTTTTTGTAATTTAGTTTAGTTGAATTAATTGTAGATAGTTTATTTAATTAATTTATTGATAGTGTAGTGTTAGGTTTAATTGTAACTTAGGTTAGGATTTATTTTACAGGTAATTTTGTAATTATTTTAACTAGGTAACTATTAAATAGTTAACTATTTAATAGCTATTGTACCTGGTTAAAATAAATACAAAGTTGCCTGTAAAATAAATATAAATCCTAAAATAGCTACAATATAATTATTTTTTATATTGTAGCTATATTAGGGTTTATTTTACAGGTAAGTATTTAGCTTTACATAGAAATAATTTATTTAATAAGAATTATTTTATTTCGTTAGAATTAAATTATATTTAACTTAGGGGGGTGTTAGTGTTAGGGTTAGACTTAGCTTTAGGGGTTAATACATTTATTAGCGTAGCGGCGAGGTCCGGTCGGCAGATTAGGGGTTAATACTTGAAGTTAGGTTGCGGCAGATTAGGGGTTAATAAATATTATGTAGGGGTCGGCGATGTTAGGGGCAGCAGATTAGGGGTACATAGGGATAATGTAGGTTGCGGCGGTGTGCGGTCGGAAGATTAGGGGTTAAAAAATTTTAATAGAGTGGCGGCGATGTGGGGCGACCTCGGTTTAGGGGTGCATAGGTAGTTTATGGGTGTTAGTGTACTTCAGAGCACAGTAGTTAAGAGCTTTATGAACCTGTGTTAGCCCAGAAAGCTCTTAACTTCTGGCTTTTCTCTGCGGCTGGAGTCTTGTCGTTAGATTTCTAACGCTCACTTCAGCCAAGACTCTAAATACCAGCATTAGAAAGATCCCATTGAAAAGATAGGCTACGCAATTGGCGTAGGGGGAATCTGCGGTATGGAAAAGTCGCGGCTGGAAAGTGAGCGTTAGACCCTTTCCTGACTGACTCTAAATACCAGCGGGCGGTAAAAACCAGCGTTAGGACCCCCTAACGCTGGTTTGGACGGCTAACGCAGAACTCTAAATCTAGGCGTAAGACAGTTAGGGACAGTTATCTAGCAGAGTTAGGGGCCGATTTATCAATGTCTGTCCGACATGATACGATGTAGCGTATCATGTCCGACAGACATCGCTGAATGCCGACAGCATACGCTGTTGGCATTTTACATTGCCCAAGCAGTTCACCAGAACTGCTTGTGCAATGCCGCCCCCTGCAGATTTGCTAGCAGGAGGTGTCAATCAGCCCGATCGTATAGGATCGGGCGGATTGCAGACCGCAGCCTCAGAGGCAGTGGACCAGTTATGGAGTGCTGCTTCATTACTGCGGTTTCCGGCGAGCCCAAAGGCTCATGCGGAAACAGGAGCATTAAGCTCCATTCAGACCACTGCTCCATAACTTGTCTGCCTGCTCTGAGGCTGCGGCCATAAATCAACCTGACCCTGCTGCAAATTTGCAGGGGGCGACATTGCACCAGCAGTTCACAAGAACTGCTGGTGCAATGATAAATGCCGACAGCATATGCTGTCGGCATGTATCGATGTGTAGCGGACATGATACGCTACATAGTATCATGTCCGCTCGCACATTAATAAATAGGCCCCAATGTCTTGAAAAGGGTGCATTTCCTTCTTAATACAGGGAGAGTCCATGGCTGCATTCATTACTTGTGGGAAATACTGAACCTGGCCACCAGGAGGAGGCAAAGACACCCCAGCCAAAGGCTTAAATGCCTCCCCCACTTCCCTCGTCCCCCAGTAATTCTTTGTCTTTCGTCACAGGAGGTTGGCAGAGAAGTGTCAAAAGATTTTGGAGTAGTTCCTGAGGAAGGGTATCTACCCTTTGATACGGGACTGGAGTTTTAAGTAGTCTTGTCAGCCTCTCAGTTAGAGCATTGACGAAAGTTAGAGTCTGGAGATGCAGGGAGAGTCTTTTTCTGCGAACCCATTCAGACTCCTGTTAACAGCTCCTAAGCAATCAGCGTTGACGAGTTTCGCTGCCTGCTTTTTCATCACTCAAGTCCATGTCAGAAGCGATGCTACAATCTGTCACACTTGAAGGACTGTGTTTCTGTTCCACGGCATAGATTCCAGTAAAATCGTTTAATTTTTTTTTAACACACGTTAGCGCAAGAAGACAGGGTCTCAGTGGGACTCCTTTTATCTTTATGGAATCAAGGGTTAATATCTCCTGAAGGGGATTGTTGAACAGTGGGGTTTAATCATATTGGTTTATGTGATTTTTGCTGCTTTCTGTGTGCAGGATGTTTTTTGGGCTCATAGGGTTATACGGAACATACAGGTTATTTACTTGAGAGCTGCGCAGTTTTATTTAGCTTGGCGCGCTTTTCCTTTAGCAGGGGCGGTCTTGCATGGCGCACAGTGTGACTGGGTGTGGTCACGTTTTCCATTTCCTATTCCTGACCAAGTGACTACGGCGAGGAGAGAGCTTTCTCTATTCTGTCTGGATCATAGGAGGTGGTGAGTGCCCCAGCCATTGTGGGTTTAAGGTGCCAGTTTGTCTCTGATTTGAATAGGGTTACCCTAGTCCATGGAGGATTCTGATATTTTCAAGGGTGATCCCTCTACGACAGAATTTGATACCTGTGTAGATTGCAAGGAGGGCTGGGTAGTCCAGCCCTCTCAATTATGTTCCATATGCCGCATTAGGGTGTTTTCATCAAACAATGTTGAGATGTTAGATACCACTGAGCCGTCCGCCTCTGAGGAATCTCCGTCCCATGAGGCGTGTCCCCTACAATCATCTGATCCTACACATGCAGCTTCCCCTTACACCTCTAATCCTCCACCTGGAGGGGGCTTTTTTCCTCCAGTCGTTACTGCGCAGTTCCGTATGGCCATGATTTTTGTTTCAGAAGATGTCCAAAGACCAGTGAGTGCTTATTTTCAGGACTTCTATTCACATTTTCTATAGCACCCTGGCAGCTGATGTGTGATGGTGAGAGTGCATACACCTTCCTGGCTATATATATATATATATATATATATATATATATATATATATATATATATATATATATATATATTTAACAACACAACCCCCTGTAGAGCCCGGAATAGGGATATATATATATCCCAATTCCGGGCTCTACAGGGGGTTGTGTTGTTAAACATTCCAACTTGGCTATCACTTTTTGTGCTCTTGCCCGTTTAAGAATAGTTTAGTTTTGTTGAGGAAACTCTTTTTAGGAAGATATTTTGGTCATAAGGGATTTTTATGTACGGACGACTTAGGTTTTTTACGGAGGCTTCCGGTTGAAGGTTCACTCGATATTCCCGAGAACAATTTAAGCCATTGGAGCTTATATTTCCTTAGATTGGATTTTTTGCAAACTTCTAAACCTTGAGTCCACAGCTGGCCGTGGTAACTACCTAGTATGTGGAAGGTTTGCAGTTTGAAACCAACTGCTGCTATTTTTGCACCTTGTCTGTGTACTAACAAGCTGTTTATCACTCTATAAGATATGACTTCTATGTGCTATTCTTTCTCTCTACTTGAGAGGAGAGCGAATCTGAGAGAACACCTTTTTCTCTTGTTCCTTTAGTGCGGTCTTGACCCAGCGTCAGGATTTCCACTGAGCCTGAGTTATTCAGATGGTTTTTGGAGCCGACTCAGTTCGGACATATGTCCAAACTGTATGGGCTTTCCTGACCTAGATGGAGGGTCCTATTTCAGGTCCTATCTTAGATCGCATTGGGGACTGCTTATCGCTTTTTCAGGCGTTTGATTCAGGATCATATAGGATCCATGGGTCCTAGAGGCTTCCATCCAGGCCAATTTTCCTGCTCTTGATCCTGTCTTTCTGACAGGGAGAGTACCTATCGCAGTGGGAAGTTTGGGATGTTTTTCAAACTGCTGTTGGTTTTTGTGGCCCCATAGAGGGAGGGACACCCCGTCTTATTTGGGACCTTTGGTTCTTATAGTCTGCTCTTTGTCTCCTTGTTCCAGTGGGAGACTATAGAGTACTCGCTACCTTTTGGTACGGGAGGAACAGTGTAGATCACTGTCGAGGATGGATATCATGCCCTTTCATTCCTCCTTGGGTTCCGGTTCCTCTGAACCGGTCCTTTCAGTACTTTGGTTTGTTCAATCTCGCTACTGATTCTAAAATTTGTTAGGTTCTGGGGTTTTCTTTTGGCAGTGCCCAGAACACAAGTAGCTCCCCTTGTCTTGGCGATTCTGGTTTAATTACCATTTTCTCGTCTGATCAAGGTATCGTGGGGTTTTCATCTGTCTTCCTCGATCCTCGGAGATGGATCTACACCCGAGTTTCTGGTGTAGGCACCAGGGTAGATGTCTGGATGCTAAATTAGTCTTCCTAGACAGGTAGACCTTTCTTGGGTTTTTTGTGAAGTTATGAGATTAGCTTCATCAGATCGTGCCCTCCAGCCCTCCTTCGGGCCCTCAATAGCTCTGTGTTGAAGGGTGATCATTGTCATGGGATCCAGATGGACAGATGCAGGTGGAGGCAGTGGAGTGGCACTGTTTAAATATGTCTTAGCATATTTACCTGGACTACGGGTGGAGTCAATAGCTCTTCAGCGTACTTGTCAGGATCTCCCTGTTTTCTGTGGGACACCTTCCTTTTTTCACCTGGGGCGGTTTTGACTTCGCTCACATGTTCGTCAGGCTGGGCAGGGCGTATCTAAGGTGAGCTTGGAAGATCAGGAGGTCTTTCCATCCCATTCTTCTTTTCCTTTGGATCTTCAGGCAGTCTTTCTGCTCTGACGGTTTAACGACTGGGTTTGTCCCAGTGTAAGAATTCTAGCCGATCTTATTTTTTGCTGACTTGAATTTCCTCCTGAGTGTGTGTCTCCCTAACTCTCTCAGGGTAGTATCTCTCGGTTGGATTATGGGAAGAGGCCCTCTGCTGTTCGATGTCAGCGACCCTCTCTTCAGGGGTTATCATCCGGGTCGGAAGTTATCGGTTTATCTGAATTATATCTGTTGGGGGACGCCGAATGAGAATCTCTAGACATTTCGTCTCTATTCTAGTTTATTCTTTATGGGTCGTGGGGCCGCTTGGATTGTGGTTCCCGATCTAGGGTTTCTCCTCAAGGAAGGTTAATTTTGGCAGGGATCTGCTGAAACAGGGTATCTTTGCTTCCTCAAATCCTTTTCGCTGGGACGGACTGCGAGAGGTCTATTAGTTCTTAGCCGCAGAAACAATATTTTCTGAGTGGTTATGGTCTGCTCTTTAGGGCACGTATACTGGTCCCTTTTCATCTATGGTAGGTGTGGAGGACCCCTCTACTGTGATGGAGCAGGGTCCGTCCTGGCACACTATTCAGTCTACCAGGGTTCCTTCCTTCCTCTAGGATGTTCTGGAGAAGAGCCTCTTAGCTGATTCCCTGTTAGATTAGTTTTGGCCCTGTCTGTCCCTTTTTTTTTTTTTTTTTGGCACCAGAGGCTCGTTGAGCTTCTGGATGTACAGTTTTTGTTATGGCTCTGACTGTATAGTTCTGATGCTCTTTCCAGGGGTTTTTGGATCATGCCTTTCTGGTCTTGGCATTGGAATACCTTTGTTCCTATGCATGAGGTTGTCTTTAAGTTGTTCTTTTAGATGTCCTTAAATTTCAATATTACTTCTGCAGAAGTCTCTAAGTTTACGGTCCTACGATGCAACGCTCCTTATCGGGTGTTGCATGATAGTAAGGCTGTCCTACGAGACTAGTAAGGATTTCTTCCAGGTGGTGGTAATCACACTTTTTAGTGGAGAATTTGTAGTCTATTTTTTATATCCTATTCCTTCTTCTCGAAGGAAGATTTTTTTCTTTTTCATTCCTATAATAGAACCGTGCCTTTCAGTTCTATATTCAGCCTATATAGGAATAGACGGTTCTTCTGTTTTATTTATGTCTGGAAAACGTAAGGGTCAGAAGGCATCTTCGCCTTCCTTGTTTTTTATAGTGAGGAGTATCGTCCACTTGGGATATAAGTCGGCGGGACGCAAGCTTCCTCAAAGGTTTTCAGCTTTAGTTTTTCAAGCAGTGACGTCCTTTTGGGCCTTTAAAATGAGGCCTCTACTTGGTCCTTCTTACTTCTTGTTTCCAAAATTTTATTTGAGTTTTTACTTTTTCTTCTATTGAAGCAGCCTTCGGGAGATAGGGTTTTTCAGGCTGTGGTGCCTTCAGGTTGGGTCCGCCCCTTCTTTTTGCCCTTCTGTTAGCATTCAGTCTCCTCTGTAGCTTGGGTATAATTTCCCACAAGTAATGAATGCAGCTCTGGACTCTCCCTGTATTAAGAAGGAAAACTTAAATTTATGCATACCAGATAATTTCCTTTCCTTCTGTACAGGGAAAGCTCCTGCCCGTGTTCTCCAATGGGCGGCCCTAAATTGTAACTTGTTCTTCTGGCACCTTTTTCACCCTGATATTTTCTCCTACTGTTCCTTGTTCCCTCTGCAGAATGACTGGGGGATGAGGGAAGTGGGGGAGGTTTTTAAAGTGAAAGTAAATCCTAGCGTTTTACAAACGCGAGGATTTACTATTGAAACAAAGGGCACTTTCATTCATGACGTATAAGAGACTTCATGCAGAAAGTGCCTTTATTTTATTCAATTGATCTCCGTTTTTAGCTGCTACAGCAGCCCACAGCTAAAATTGTTTTTGCCTAAGAGGTGATATTTTCACCTCTTAGCTAATAGCCGTGCGGTAAATCCAGCTTGGCGCCCATGGTAGCCGGATTTACCGCACTATTATTGGCACTGCCGTAGGAGCTAAGAGCGGCGATCGATTGAATCAAATAAAGGAGCTTTCTACATGAAGTATCTTATACCTCATGAATGAAAGTGCCCTTTATTTGTTTCAATAGTAAATCCTAGCGTTTGTAAAACGCTAGGATTTACTTTCACTTTAAGCCTTTGGTTGGGGTGTCTTTGCCTCCTCCTGGTGGCCAGGTTCAGTATTTCCCACAAGTAATGAATGCAGCTGTGGACTCTCCCTGTGCAGAAGGAAAGGAAATTATCTGGTAAGCTTTCACGTTCTGAGTATTTACATGTAAGGGGTACAAATTAAATAATGAAAATATATTTTAGTATTCATTATGCATAAATAAGCATTTTATATACACATCTCAAGATATTCACTGTCCATTTATAAAGGGGAGCAGTGGGAGAAACAGAAGGGCTGAACTAAACTGTGACAATTCTGCAACATGCAGGCCATTTAGGTGGTGGTTGATTGTGTATAGGAAGTTTTCTATAAAGCCAGGGAGTTTCAGTGTAATGGGAAATGAGACCTACAATTCAGCCCAGAAATAAGAATGTTTTAGTGTTGGCACCAGTGTTTACTGAGACCTATAGTTATTACATTAATAGGGAGAGCCAAAAGGCTAAAGTGATACAAAAACATTATAAATCATAAAACATAATTTTTTTGTTAAAAACACAACAATTTATTGACCAATGACAGTAGGGTACCCTAATGAAAAAATAGATATGTCCAATTTGTTAATCCTAGGATTAAATATCCAGTTCAAAATAATGAATAAGAAAAAGTCTTCTTAAAGTGTGTCCATCCTTGACGTATGAAATGCATAATTAGTGTGTAACGATGTTCAATGAGAAAATATTCCCAAAAATGAATATCGTAAAAGAAAAATAGTGAATCTAAAACAAGCTCCAATGCCGTAATTTTAAATAGTTATATATAAACCTTTAAAAATAAAATAACATAGTACAATATTGCAAATAACCTTGTAAACCCACTAATAAATGAGGCTTGCCGAATTCAAATGTATCCTGGAAACTCGATAATTAAGTAATTAACGTGTTTCAGCCCTAAACTGGGGCCTTTATCCTAGAGACCTATAGTGAGCTTGTCACTGGCTTCCATAGTGTGTGTTGAGGATCTATGTTTTACAATAAATACAGGTGATTTTACTCAGGCAATTTTTTGGCAAATTTAAGTTTTTGGCATTTATGGTTTATCCGTAAACTAAAGTAATAATTAGATCATTAGCGTATATAAAATGTAATATTAGGTTAAATGCATTCTGCTGGTTGCATGAAGAAGTAATTGGTGTATTGTTTATAATTTATCCTGCAGGTAATTGACAAATCCAAAGGGATCTCTGATGTTCCAGAATGGTTTAAAGGAAGTCGTCTGAACTATGCAGAGAACCTCCTTAAACACAAAGAGAATGACAAAATTGCTATCTATGCTGCACGTGAGTTTTGTTGTTTTTTGCTATGATAAAAGGGTTGTATTGCAAGATATTTAGATACTTTTTATATAAAAATGAAACATCTGACAACCTTGTAAAACTTATGTAAAAATTTTTTTTTTTTTACATTTTACAACTGAAAAATTGAAGGCCTGTAAAAACTACTTAAACAGTAATATTAATACATTGCACAGCAATATATACATAGTCATTTAAAATAGATAACTCATATGCAAACATAAGATCCTATGTATACTGCATGCGTACATATAGATATTTAAAAATAAAATCAATTTTTGAATGTGTAGGTCAGAGTCCTGCCATTTGTTGTTCACAGTAATAAAAGCACGTTTAGGGCCAGATTACGTGTGGAGCGCAAATTAACGATTCCGCTTGAGCGTTAATTGCACTAGAAGTAAACTTGTTGCGCCCGTATTATGAGTTGAAAGTAAACCGAATTGCTCGGGCACAAACGTTTGCGCTCCACTTGTAATCTAGCTCCCAATGAACTTGTTAATGGTACCCTTCTGCCTCATCACCGTGACCTTTTTATTTAGCTTTGAACACTTTAAATGAGCATTGATAACCTGATTAATATGCATGCTTCTTTAAATTTTAATCTGTTAAATTCTCTTATCAAGGGAAATGCCCACTAGGGCCGCGTAGTAAGGCTATAATGTATCTTAATCCTCCAAAAAAAAAAATTGTGAAAAATGCTTTATGAGGGGGGAGAGAGCGCAAAAGAGAGGGGGGAGAGAGCGCAAAAGAGAGGGAGGGAGCGCAAAAGAGAGGGGGAGAGAGCGCAAAAGAGAGGGGGGGAGCGCAAAAGAGAGGGGGGGGGGAGCGCAAAAGAGAGGGGGGGGGAGCGCAAAAGAGAGGGGGGGGAGAGCGCAAAAGAGAGGGGGGAGAGAGCGCAAAAGAGAGGGGGGAGAGAGAGCGCAAAAGAAAGGGGGGAGAGAGCGCAAAAGAGAGGGGGGAGAGAGCGCAAAAGAGAGGGGGGAGAGAGCGCAAAAGAGAGGGGGAGAGAGCGCAAAAGAGAGGGGGGAGAGAGCGCAAAAGAGAGGGGGGGAGAGAGCGCAAAAGAGAGGGGGGAGAGAGCGCAAAAGAGAGGGGGGAGAGAGCGCAAAAGAGAGGGGGGGAGGGAGAGAGAGCAAAAGAGAGGGGGGAGAGAGCGAGAGCAAAAGAGAGGGGGGAGAGAGCGAGAGCATAAGAGAGGGGGGAGAGAGCGAGAGCAAAAGAGAGGGGGGAGAGATAGAGAGCAAAAGAAGGGGAGAGAGAGCAAAAGAGAGGGGGAGAGAGAGAGCAAACGAGAGGGGGGATAGAGAGAGAGCAAGGGGTGGGACCGCTGTACTGAAAAAAAATGGCCTGTGTACACGGGCTTTAGGACTAGTATATTAAATTAGCCACGTTCCAGCACAGAGGAATTATATCTATGATTTAATTGTATTAGATGGTTTCTTAAAGGAAAAGAAAATATAAAACTGGCACTACGTAGTAATATGAGTAAGAAAAAGAGCCCACATACATGGGTTCCGGTGCTACCCCTTAAAATATCAATTTAGGACTGAGGAGAAGAGAAAGATAGGGGTTAAGATAGCACTCATACTTGATAATAGGTGGAACAAAAGATTAAAATATAATATTTTAATGTATACTATTAAAATTGGATAAACATCCCTATATATGTCTCAAAATACCCACAAACAAACTGTGCAACTAAGAGTATCGTAAGTCACTCTTCTGTTTCCTGGCCGATAACAGGAAACATCGGCATCAGGTGTCTGGAGTGACTGTACGGTTCTAAATTTAAAACAAACGCGTTTCGGCTAATAACTAGCCTTTCTCAATATTAAACGGTCAGTCTGAAATTGAATAAGCCGAGGCGAAGCGGTGCGCGGTCTTTTAAACTCACTCCCCATTTCAGAAAACCAATCACATGTGCGTATGAGCACCACACCTCCTCCTAAGCCAATAGGAGGTTGTGGATTATTATTCTTATTGTCTGTGGCTTTGATTGGATTGCTAGGAAGTGACTAAAAGTGACCTGCTCATTGTTTGGGTAACGGTCCCTGCAGTGTTATGATCCAATCTATCTATGTGATAGAATGTTAACGTCGCTCTGTATAGCTAACACAATGGCAGCTTATTCTTAAAAGTGTCATGCTGCGAATCATAAAGAGCGTGACCATATTCTATATATTTCATTCCTGCAGTATGCAAATTTCTCCTGAAAATACTGACTGTCAGCATGTCACGTACTTCAAATTTCCGTCATTCGCTTACATGGGTCTATTATACAGGGAGTGCAGAATTATTAGGCAAATTAGTATTTTGACCACATCATCCTCTTTATGCATGTTGTCTTACTCCAAGCTATATAGGCTTGAAAGCCTACTACCAATTAAGCATATTAGGTGATGTGCATCTCTGTAATGAGAAGGGGTGTGGTCTAATGACATCAACACCCTATATCAGGTGTGCATAATTATTAGGCAACTTCCTTTCCTTTGGCAAAATGGGTCAAAAGAAGGACTTGACAGGCTCAGAAAAGTAAAAAATAGTGAGATATCTTGCAGAGGGATGCAGCACTCTTAAAATTGCAAAGCTTCTGAAGCGGGATCATCGAACAATCAAGCGTTTCATTCAAAATAGTCAATAGGGTCGCAAGAAGCTTGTGGAAAAACCAAGGCGCAAAATAACTGCCCATGAACTGAGAAAAGTCAAGCGTGCAGCTGCCAAGATGCCACTTGCCACCAGTTTGGCCATATTTCAGAGCTGCAACATCACTGGAGTGCCCAAAAGCACAAGGTGTGCAATACTCAGAGACATGGCCAAGGTAAGAAAGGCTGAAAGACGACCACCACTGAACAAGACACACAAGCTGAAACGTCAAGACTGGGCCAAGAAATATCTCAAGACTGATTTTTCTAAGGTTTTATGGACTGATGAAATGAGAGTGAGTCTTGATGGGCCAGATGGATGGGCCCGTGGCTGGATTGGTAAAGGGCAGAGAGCTCCAGTCCGACTCAGACGCCAGCAAGGTGGAGGTGGAGTACTGGTTTGGGCTGGTATCATCAAAGATGAGCTTGTGGGGCCTTTTCGGGTTGAGGATGGAGTCAAGCTCAACTCCCAGTCCTACTGCCAGTTTCTGGAAGACACCTTCTTCAAGCAGTGGTACAGGAAGAAGTCTGCATCCTTCAAGAAAAACATGATTTTCATGCAGGACAATGCTCCATCACACGCGTCCAAGTATTCCACAGCGTGGCTGGCAAGAAAGGGTATAAAAGAAGAAAATCTAATGACATGGCCTCCTTGTTCACCTGATCTGAACCCCATTGAGAACCTGTGGTCCATCATCAAATGTGAGATTTACAAGGAGGGAAAACAGTACACCTCTCTGAACAGTGTCTGGGAGGCTGTGGTTGCTGCTGCACGCAATGTTGATGGTGAACAGATCAAAACACTGACAGAATCCATGGATGGCAGGCTTTTGAGTGTCCTTGCAAAGAAAGGTGGCTATATTGGTCACTGATTTGTTTTTGTTTTGTTTTTGAATGTCAGAAATGTATATTTGTGAATGTTGAGATGTTATATTGGTTTCACTGGTAAAAATAAATAATTGAAATGGGTATATATTTGTTTTTTGTTAAGTTGCCTAATAATTATGCACAGTAATAGTCACCTGCACACACAGATATCCCCCTAAAATAGCTATAACTAAAAACAAACTAAAAACTACTTCCAAAACTATTCAGCTTTGATATTAATGAGTTTTTTGGGTTCATTGAGAACATGGTTGTTGTTCAATAATAAAATTAATCCTCAAAAATACAACTTGCCTAATAATTCTGCACTCCCTGTACTACTAAGAGTGGTCATTGAAAATAAAGATTGTACATACGGAATATTGCTAAGTTATGAATATATACTGACTTCATACCTGTGGTCAATAGATAACATGCTATGATTGACTAAGAAGATTATACACAATATATTTACACATATGGTAAAGTGTGGTATCGAAGAAACTGGCAAATATCTGAATTCCATGTAAATAGAGATAAAAAAACATATTTGGGTGTTACGTGTATCAGAATAAATACACTGTAACTTTTCATATGTTTATGGGCTTCTTATAGAATCCTTATGACCAGCTTAAACAGTTATATAGGGCATACCTAGCAGTGTAGTTTAAAGACCAGGTAGTATCTGTTATTCCATCCGAAAAAAACATATGTAAATGTATAAAGTGTATAAAAATAATAGGAGTCTCCTATCCTATTTATAACCATAGAATGATCTGACTTACATTCTTTCTACAGATCATTAAATATGAAACAGCTGCAATCCTTTATAAATACTTATTAATTCTCAATACTTGTGTGGCAATTAAAATACTATATGCCATTGTTTTAATTATTACGGTATGATTATAACACATCTAAATTTATGTTAATATTATATAGCAGTATTTAAGAGTAATAATCAAAGTTACATATGGTACTGTTAAACTTCTAACTTTAGCAAAAGTACTGTTACCATCAAATGAGAAAAGATAAAGAAAGCAGGAAAATAGTATATTCTTATATTCCCAGGATGTTACTGTAACATATATCCCTGAAAGACTTTATACATAATGTCTCCAAAAGTGTACAGGATAGATCCAGAAGGTCTTCAGGATAGATCTAGAAGGTCTTCCAGAATAGCCTTCCTAACAGTAAGACACAAAATCAAATAATGTTGTGCTTAGACCACTATTATTGTACAATGAAGATCCACTTTGTATAGTGAGAAATTGCTTAAATGTATACCCAATAATTGTTGAACTCGTTCATACCATGAGGTATGACACTGTTCAAATTGAATACCCATTTAGTTTCCATTTTCAAAAGTCTTTGTTCAGTGTCGCCTCCTCTTATGCCTGGTTTCAACCTTTTCAAACCTTTTCAACTTTTCAATGACCACTCTTAGGGCTAGATTTATTAAAGGTGAGGCGTACAGGGGAGCGTATACGCCTCAGCTCGCCTGTGGCGGGGCGAAAATACCCGCAGGTATTCGGCATTGCACACGAGTGCAATTTTGCGCTCACATGCAATCCCGCCCCCTGCCCGCGCACAGCCAATCACGCGCGGGCAGGAGCTGTCAATCTCCTCGGTCTGACTAGACCGAGGAGATTGAATTTCGCCAGATTAGAGGTGGCGAAGAGGCTCAGGAAGCAGCGGTCTGGTGACCGCTGCTTGATAAATGACGGCGAGCAAGTTCTTTAGAGAACTTGCTGCCGTAGAGGCTTAATAAATCTAGCCCTAAGTAGTATAATAGACCCATGTAAGCGAATGACGGAAATTTGAAGTACGTGACATGCTGACAGTCAGTATTTTCAGGAGAAATTTGCATACTGCAGGAATGAAATATATAGAATATGGTCACGCTCTTTATGATTCGCAGCATGACACTTTTAAGAATAAGCTGCCATTGTGTTAGCTATACAGAGCGACGTTATCATTCTATCACATAGATAGATTGGATCATAACACTGCAGGGATTGTTACCCAATCAATGAGCAGGCCACTTTTATTCACTTCCTAGCAATCCAATCATAAAGCAACAGAGAATAAGAATAATAATCCACAACCTCCTATTGGCTTAGGAGGAGGTGTGGTGCTCATATGCACATGTGATTGGTTTTCTGAAATGGGGAGTGAGTTTAAAAGACCGCACACCGCTTCGCCTCAGCTTATTCAATTTCAGACTGACAGTTTAACATTGAGAAAGGCTAGTTATTATTGTTTTAAATTTAGAACCGTAGAGTCACTCCAGACACCTGATGCCGATGTTTCCTGTTATCGGCCAGGAAACAGAAGAGTGACTTACGATACTCTTAGTTGTACAGTTTGTTTGTGGGTATTTTGAGACATATATAGCAATGTTTATCCCATTTTAATAGTATACATTAAAATATTATATTTTAATCTTTTGTTCCACCTATTAGTAAGTATGAGTGCTATCTTAACCCCTATCTTTCTCTTCTCCTCAGTCCTAAATGGTTTCTTAAAGGGACATAAAACCCAACAATTTTCTTTCATGATCCAGATTTAAATGTTTTTTTAAAACTGTATGTTCTATTTACTTCTATTATAAAAATGTGTTCGTGTTCCTGTTATCCTTTGTTGAAAAGCAAGGAGGTAAGCTCGGGATTGTGCACATGTCTGCGGCACTATATGTCAGCAGTTTTGTATCCATGTTATACATTAGTATGCACTATGTCCTGTCATGTAGTGCCCCAGACATGTTCACGCTACCTATCTAGATATCTCTTCAACAAAGAAAACCACGAGAACAACATTTTTTTGATAATAAAGGTAAATTGGAAAGACATTTCTCTATCTGAATTGTGAAAGAAAAATTTGAGGTTTCATGTCCCTTTAACCAGAGGAAAGAAACAATATGTCTCTATTTTCTTTTTTTATAATAACAAAACATAAATCTTGTGAATGCTATTGAAATATTCGGGAAAACAGAAATTCAGAAGGTTAGGCTCCAGCATATAGTGTAAGTTATTGTGGTCTTAAAGTGATACTAAACCCAAATTGTTTCATTCATGATTCAGATAGAGCATGCAATTTTAAGCAAGATTTTAATTTACTATTATCAAATTTTCTTCGTTCTCTTGCTATCTTTATTCTAAAAGCAGGAATGTAAAGCTTAGGAGCCGGCCCATTTTTGGTTCAGCACATGGGTAGCACTTGCTTAAGCAGTACTCAAAGATTAAAGAGGGCACATTACTGTTGAAAAATTAGTAAGAGGTAGATTGAAGCATAATAAAACCTCCATAATAATAGCATTTATTCATGCATTAGAATTGTTGTTTCTTCGCACTGTATCTACATGTACAGCAAGAGTAATAGTGTATATAACAAGCAACTAAATATGTATCCAATCACATTAAAGGGACATTAAACCCAATTTTTTTTTTCTTTAAAGATTTAGAAAGAGCATGCGCTTTTGAACAACTTTCCACTTTACTTCTATTATCTAATTTGCTTCATTCTCTTTATACACTTTGTTGAAAAGCATATCTAAATAGGCTCAGTAGATCCTGATTGGTGGCTGCACATAGATGCCTCGTGTGATTGGCTCACCCATGTGCATTCCTATTTCTTCAACAAAGGATATCTAAAGAAGGAAGCAAATTAGATAATAGATCTAAATTGGAAAGTTGTTCAAAAGTACATGCTTTTTTTAATCATGAAAGAAAAAAATTGTGTTTTAATGTCCCTTTAAAACAAATTAGAAAAATAAATCTGTTGAAATGTAGTTTAGTCTTATTCCCTTCCTATAGAAAGTACACTGAGGTAAATTTGTTAACAACCTTCTACGCCTGATATATATGACCACTTCTTAAAATATTAAAGAGCAATCTAACTGCTTAGGAATAGGAGTACAATATTAAGAGACAATTATGAAATGAATAAAGTCACAAAAAGAAAGGTAAGAGCAACCGCTCTGCGGAATCTGTTGGCGCTCTACAAATAACCAATAATAGTAATAGCTCTAAGCGAGATAGTCAGAACAGTCCTTCAGCAGACACCTGTGGCTAGCAGAGTGTTGAGTGAGCGCACATTCTCTTGAGGGCAATGTAAAACCTTTGGCATGAGTCTCTCTTGCTACAAGTTTCCAGAATGCTTGATGTATGAAGCCAGATTGAAGCAGACTCACCCCACAATGCAGAGGAAGCAGCAGATCACCTACATAGACACCAAAAGAGATCTCCACCTTAGTAGACCACAAATCAGCCCGGTACAAACTCTGAAGGAACAAGGCTGAATCCAGGTTGGAGTCTGCACACAGATACTGCCCTTGGAGCCTCTCACCCTCCGGTGAAGTGTGTGAAGAATCAAAAACCCAAAACCAAAAAACTTTCAACAATAAAAGCTCAAAGATTACAACCCATGTGTCTGCTATGAAGCCTGCATTACCATAAACAAAACTGTACCAAATATGCAATAAGTATGCTGGTGTATTAGTTATCATTGACCCCCCCCCACTTTGGAATGACGAGTTTGTCTTTTTTAACCAGCACTGTAAAGGACAAAAAAAAAAGTAAAATACTCTGAAGCTTGGCTCCCTGCCTCTTGGATATATCATTCACTGACCTATGTAGGGAGGTCAGCACATCAAAATAACTTGTGCAGATTTTTAAGCTGAACTGTTTGGAGAGTTGACCTTCCTTCTCCTGCTAGGGGGCATTTGCTTTTTTTTTTTTTTTTCATCAGAGGACCTTAAACCAGGCAAGCAAGTTCAGTTTGGGTAAATGTTTGACCTACTACTGTCCAAGCTAATTTTTTTTTTTAAATTAGTAATATAATGGTTTGAGTTTACAATATAGAGGATCAACCTTTTTTAGTATACAGTATGTAAAAGCACGAAAATTACAGATGCCTTATTGAGGTTTGAGCTTCCTCTTGTTCCTCTGCAGCAGTGCCTAATAAGCTGTAGTAGATACTGTGCCACAGACCATACAGTAGATACTGTGCCATAGACCATGCAGAGTTGCTAGTTTAATATTGTGTATTAAGTTAACAATATATTGCTTTTAAAATAGTGATAGTAATAATGTTCACTAAACTGCTAAAATCCCCAACAAAACTAAGAGAATCACTGAATCTGTTTGTGTCACTGTATGTTTAAAGGGACACGAAACCCACATTTTTCATTCATGATTCAGATAGAGCATACCATTTTAAACGGCTTTCTAACTTCTATTCTCAAATGTTTTTGTTCTATTTATATCTTCTTTTGAAAAGCAGGGATGTAATCTCAGAAGTGTGATGTGTCTGGAGCAGTATATAGCAGCAGTTTTAACAAAGATATCATGGGAACAAAGCACATTTGATAATAAAAGAAAATTAGAACATTTTTAAAATTGGATGCACTGTCTCAATCACAATAGAACGTTTTTTTTTTTTATTATCCCTTAGAGAAAATACATATCAGGTTGATGCATTTATTGAAACACATTTATTTCAATAATTGTGATGGCAGAACTTGACAAAAAATACATTTGCAACCCCTGTTAACGGTATAAAAGCAACCCTTGTTAACTGTATAAAAGCTGGTTGTTCCTGTTACAAAAACAATTCTGCCTGCTGATTCCCAGTGAATGCAGCAAATGTCCCTGTGTTTTCATGTGCTGCTGTCTGCTGGGTATTTTTTATGGTTGCCATTCTAAGGACAGTAGGAAACTGTTTATTTTAACTAATTTGCCTTCTGCTTATGCCTCATTTGATCACATGCCAAAGTTTTAATATGGTGTTTTTTTTTGTTGTTGTTTTTTTTTAAACTCCATTCTTTTTTTTTTTTTCTCCCCCCCCCCCATCCATTCTATAGGGGAAGGCAGAGAACATATCGAGAACGTGACTTTTGATGAGCTGAGACGAGACGTTGCCCTGTATGCTGCTGCCATGAGGAAGATGGGAGTCACAACTGGAGATCGGGTTGTAGGTAATTGAGTTTCCTTAAAGAAACCCTGCCATGTCTATTATCAAGTCTATGATATGCTTCCTTGAGTAATGTATGTTGTAGTGCATCAGAATAAATGTCTCACTTGCTCTCCTAGGACTTTTCCTTACTTTTATATTTTCATAACTCACTGGCTTGAGTAATTACTTTTGAGAATATCACTCCTGGCCAGCAGGAGGAGGCAAAGAGCACCACAGTTAAATTGTTAAGTATCACTCCCTTACCCACAACCCCCAGTCATTCTCTTTGCCTTTGGTGCATTTTGGAGATGAAGCTTAGGTGTCTGAAGAAAATTTTTGATTTCTCTTGTTAAGTGTATCCAGTCCACGGATCATCCATTACTTGTGGGATATTCTCCTTCCCAACAGGAAGTTGCAAGAGGATCACCCACAGCAGAGCTGCTATATAGCTCCTCCCCTCACTGCCATATCCAGTCATTCTCTTGCAACTCTCAACAAAGATGGACGTAGTAAGAGGAGAGTGGTGTATTATAGTTAGTTTTTTAACTTCAATCAAAAGTTTGTTATTTTTAAATGGTACCGGAGTGTACTGTTTCATCTCAGGCAGCATTAGAAGAAGAATCTGCCTGTGATTTCTATGATCTTAGCAGAAGTAACTAAGATCCTTTGCTGTTCTCACATATTCTGAGGAGTGAGGTAACTTCAGAGGGGGAATATCGTGCAGGTTTTCCTGCAATAAGGTATGTGCAGTTAACATATTTCTAGGGATGGAATTTGCTAGAAAAATGCTGCTGATACCGGATTAATGTAAGTTAAGCCTTAAATGCAGTGATAGTGACTGGTATTAGGCTTATTAACAGAGATACATACTCTTATAAAAGTGTAATATAAAACATTTGCTATCATGTTAATCGTTTTTATATATGTTTGGTGACAAAACTTATTGGGGCCTAGTTTTTTTTTCCACATGGCTGGCTTGATTTTTGCCTACTAACAGGCTTTCCACTGTTGCAATATGAGTGGGAAGGGCCTATTTTAGTGCTTTTCTGTGTAGTTTAAAATACTGACAGAGACATTCAGCTTCCCTCTGCATGATACAGGACATCTCTGAAGGGCTCAAAAGGCTTCAAAGTCGTGTTTGAGGAGGGTAACAATCACAGTAGACTGTGGCAGTTGTGAATGTGTTTAAAAAACGTTTTTGTCATTTATTATTCTGTTTTTGTTATTAAGGGGTTAATCATCCATTTGCAAGTGGGTGCAATGCTCTGCTGACTTGTTACATACACTGTAAAAATGTTGTTAGTGTAACTGCCTTTTTTCACTGTTATTTCAAATTTTGTCAAAATTTGTTTCTCTTAAAGGCACAGTAACGTTTTTTTATATTGCTTGTTAACTTGCTTTAAAGTGTTTTCCAAGCTTGCTAGTCTCATTGCTAGTCTGTACAAACATGTCTGAAACAGAGGATACTTGTTCATTATGTTTAAAAGCCATGGTGGAGCCCCATAGGAGAATGTGTACTAAATGTATTGATTTCACCTTAAACAGTAAAGATCAGTCTTTATCTATAAAAGAATTGTCACCAGAGGGGTCTGTCGAGGGGGAAGTTACGCCGACTAACTCTCCCCACGTGTCGGACCCTTCGCCTCCCGCTCAAGGGACGCACGCTAATATGGCGCCAAGTACATCAGGGACGCCCATAGCGATTACTTTGCAGGACATGGCTGCAATCATGAATAATACCCTGTCAGAGGTATTATCCAGATTGCCTGAATTGAGGGGCAAGCGCGATAGCTCTGGGGTTAGACGAGATACAGAGCGCGTAGATGCTGTAAGAGCCATGTCTGATACTGCGTCACAATATGCAGAACCTGAGGACGGAGAGCTGGGTGACGTCTCTAAATCGGGGAGACCTGATTCAGAGATTTCTAATTTTAAATTTAAGCTTGAGAACCTCCGTGTATTGCTTGGGGAGGTATTAGCTGCTCTGAATGACTGTGACACAATTGCAGTGCCAGAGAAATTGTGTAGGTTGGATAAATACTATGCAGTGCCGGTGAGTACTGATGTTTTTCCAATACCTAAAAGGCTTACAGAAATTATTAGTAAGGAGTGGGATAGGCCCGGTGTGCCCTTTTCCCCACCTCCTATGTTTAGAAAAATGTTTCCAATAGATGCCACTATACGGGACTTATGGCAGACTGTCCCTAAGGTGGAGGGAGCAGTTTCTACTTTAGCAAAGCGTACCACTATCCCGGTTGAGGACAGTTGTGCTTTTTCAGATCCAATGGATAAAGAATTAGAGGGTTACCTTAAGAAAATGTTTATTCAACAAGGTTTTATTTTACAGCCCCTTGCATGCATTGCGCCTGTCACTGCTGCGGCGGCATTCTGGTTTGAGGCCCTGGAAGAGGCCATCCATACAGCTCCATTGACTGAAATTGTTGACAAGCTTAGAACTCTTAAGCTAGCTAACTCATTTGTTTCTGATGCCATTGTTCATTTGACTAAACTATCGGCTAAGAATTCCGGATTCGCCATCCAGGCGCGTAGGGCGCTATGGCTCAAATCCTGGTCAGCTGATGTGACTTCAAAGTCTAAATTACTCAACATTCCTTTCAAGGGGCAGACCTTATTTGGGCCTGGTTTGAAAGAAATTATTGCTGACATTACTGGAGGTAAGGGTCATACCCTTCCTCAGGACAGGGCCAAATCAAAGGCCAAACAGTCTAATTTTTGTGCCTTTCGAAATTTCAAGGCAGGTGCAGCATCAACTTCCTCTGCTTCAAAACAAGAGGGAACTTTTGCTCAATCCAAGCAGGCCTGAAAACCTAACCAGTCCTGGAACAAGTGCAAGCAGGCCAGAAAGCCTGCTGCTGCCTCTAAGACAGCATGAAGGAGCGGACCCCTATCCGACAACGGATCTAGTAGGGGGCAGACTCTCTCTCTTCGCCCAAGCGTGGGCAAGAGATGTTCAGGATCCCTGGGCGTTGGAGATCATATCTCAGGGATATCTTCTGGACTTCAAAGCTTCTCCTCCACAAGGGAGATTTCACCTTTCAAGATTATCTGCAAACCAGATAAAGAGGCATTCCTAAGCTGCGTACAAGATCTCCTTGTAATGGGAGTGATCCATCCAGTTCCGCGGACGGAACAAGGACAGGGGTTTTATTCAAATCTGTTTGTGGTTCCCAAAAAAGAGGGAACCTTCAGACCAATTTTGGATTTAAAGATCCTAAACAAAAAAAAAAACATTTTACCCATGATCCAAGAGGGTCAGTACATGACCACAGTGGACTTAAAGGATGCCTACCTTCACATTCCGATTCACAAGAATCATCATCAGTTCCTGAGGTTTGCCTTTCTAGACAGGCATTTCCAATTTGTGGCTCTTCCATTTGGGTTGGCTACAGCCCCAAGAATTTTTACAAAGGTTCTGGGCTCACTTCTGGCGGTCCTAAGACTGCGAGGCATAGCGGTGGCTCCTTACCTGGACGATATACTGATACAGGCGTCAAGCTTTCAAATTGCCAAATCTCATACAGAGATAGTTCTGGCATTCCTGAGGTCGCATGGGTGGAAAGTGAACGAAGAAAAGAGTTCTCTATCTCCTCTCACGAAGGTTTCCTTCCTAGGGACTCTAATAGATTCTGTAGAAATGAAAATTTACCTGACGGAGTCCAGGTTATCAAAACTTCTAAATGCTTGCCGTGTTCTTCACTCCATTCCGCGCCCCACGGTGGCTCAGTGCATGGAAGTAATCGGCTTAATGGTAGCGGCGATGGACATAGTGCCATTCGCGCGCCTGCATCTCAGACCGCTGCAATTATGCATGCTCAGTCAGTGGAATGGGGATTACACAGATTTGTCCCCTCTACTAAATCTGGATCAGGAAACCAGAGATTCTCTTCTCTGGTGGTTATCTCGGGTCCATCTGTCCAAGGGTATGACCTTTCGCAGACCAGATTGGACAATTGTAACAACAGATGCCAGCCTTCTAGGTTGGGGTGCAGTCTGGAACTCCCTGAAGGCTCAGGGTTCATGGACTCAGGAGGAGAAACTCCTCCCAATAAATATTCTGGATTTAAGAGCAATATTCAATGCTCTTCTGGCTTGGCCTCAGCTAGCAACACTGAGGTTCATCAGATTTCAGTCGGACAACATCACGACTGTGGCTTACATCAACCATCAAGGGGGAACCAGGAGTTCCCTAGCGATGTCAGAAGTCTCCAAGATAATTCGCTGGGCAGAGACTCACTCTTGCCACCTGTCAGCGATCCATATCCCAGGTGTAGAGAACTGGGAGGCGGATTTTCTAAGTCGTCAGACTTTTCATCCGGGGGAATGGGAACTCCATCCGGAGGTGTTTGCTCAATTGGTTCTCATTCGGGGCAAACCAGAATTGGATCTCATGGCATCTCGCCAGAACGCCAAGCTTCCTTGTTACGGATCCAAATCCAGGGACCCAGAAGCGGCACTGATAGATGCTCTAGCAGCGCCTTGGTTCTTCAACCTGGCTTATGTGTTTCCACCGTTTCCTCTGCTCCCTCGTCTGATTGCCAAAATCAAACAGTAAAGAGCATCAGTGATATTGATAGCGCCTGCGTGGCCACGCAGGACCTGGTATGCAGACCTAGTGGACATGTCATCCTTTCCACCATGGACTCTGCCTCTGAGACAAGACCTTCTAATACAAAGTCCTTTCAATTATCCAAATCTACTTTCTCTGAGACTGACTGCATGGAGATTGAATGCTTGATCCTATCAAAGCGTGGCTTCTCCGAGTCAGTAATTGATACCTTAATACAGGCATGAAAGCCTGTCACCAGGAAAATTTACCACAAGATATGGCGTAAATATCTTCATTGGTGTGAATCCAAGAATTACTCATGGAGTAGGGTTAGGATTCCTAGGATATTGTCCTTCCTCCAAGAGGGTTTGGACAAAGGATTATCAGCTAGTTCTTAAAGGGACAGATTTCTGCTCTGTCCTTTTACACAAGCGTCTGGCAGAAGTTTTGTCAGGCTTTAGTTAGAATTAAGCCTGTATTTAAACCTGTTGCTCCTCCATGGAGCTTAAACTTGGTTCTTAAAGTTCTTCAAGGGGTTCCGTTTGAACCCCTTCATTCTATTGATATCAAACTTCTTTCATGGAAAGTTCTTTTTCTGATGGCTATTTCCTCGGCTCAAAGAGTCTCAGAGTTATCTGCCTTACATTGTGATTCTCTTTATCTGATCTTATCTGATCTTTCATTCAGATAAAGTTGTTCTGCGTACAAAACCTGGGTTTTTACCTAAGGTGGTTTCTAACAAGAATATTAATCAAGAGATTGTTGTTCCATCATTATGTCCTAATCCTTCTTCAAGAAGGAACGTCTTTTGCATAATCTAGACGTAGTCCGTGCCTTGAAGTTTTACTTACAGGCTACTAAAGATTTTCGCCAAACATCTAACCTGTTTGTTGTTTCTCTGGACAGAGGAGAGGTCAGAAGGCCTCGGCAACCTCTCTTTCTTTTTGACTTCGGAGTATAATCCGTTTAGCCTATGAGACTGCTGGACAGCAGCCTCCTGAAAGGATTACAGCTCATTCTACTAGAGCTGTGGCTTCCACCTGGGCCTTTAAAATGAGGCCTCTGTTGAACAGATTTGCAAGGCTGCAACTTGTTCTTCCCTTCATACTTTTGCTTCTTCGGAGGCTGTTTTTGGGAGAAAGGTTCTACAGGCAGTGGTTCCTTCCGTTTAAGTTCCTGCCTTGTCCCTCCCATCATCCGTGTACTTTAGCTTTGGTATTGGTATCCCACAAGTAATGGATGATCCGTGGACTGGATACACTTAACAAGAGAAAACATAATTTATGCTTACCTGATAAATTTATTTCTCTTGTAGTGTATCCAGCCCACGGCCCGCCCTGTCCTTTTCAGGCAGGTCTAAATTTTAATTAAACTACAGTCACCACTGCACCCTATGGTTTCTCCTTTTTCGGCTTGTTTCGGTCGAATGACTGGATATGGCAGTGAGGGGAGGAGCTATATAGCAGCTCTGCTGTGGGTGATCCTCTTGCAACTTCCTGTTGGGAAGGAGAATATCCCACAAGTAATGGATGATCCGTGGACTGGATACACTACAAGAGAAATAAATTTATCAGGTAAGCATAAATTATGTTTTCATCTACAAGCAAGTTTTGGGGTATAGCAGTATTCCACGTCATTCCTTGCAGTCGGGTAGTGGTGGCTTTAAAGCAGTTAGGAACTTGTAAAGAGGTACTTACTGCGTTTTCCTAACAATAGCAATTATAAAAACAGCCCAGTGCTCAATAACATTAATTAACATATACATTAAAATGTATGTTAATTAATGTTATTAAGCACTGGGCTGTTTTTATAATATGAGAAAGTTGCCATTCTATAATACTTAGGCTCAATAGTTATACTTCAACATTAACACTGCAATATAGCGCATAACATTTAATATTATTGCTTGAATGCGTACATAAAGGTGTTTTTCCTTTGAGTCAATATGAAAGCGCTATATTTCTTGTTGTGTATTGCCACCGTGACTAGTGCTGCATCTTATTGGTTTTACTCCTTGTCTGATTCTCTTCAAGTAGAGACTTCCTTGGATGAAATTCAAGATAAAATTAAGTTGGCCAATTCCTTTATTGCAGATGACATTTCACAGGTTGTTAGACTAGGAGCTAAAACTTCTAGTTTTGCTGTCCTAGCCTGCAGGGCATTATGGTTGAAATTAGGGCTGGGCGATATGGGCAAAAAAAAAATCGCAATCTTTTAAAAACAAACAAATTGCGTTTTAATCGTGATTTTCTTATAAATGACTATAACACCTTCATTTTGCATTAAAAAGTTTATTTAACACTACAGAATCTTGGTATACAGTGGGGAAAAAAAGTATTTAGTCAGCCACCAATTGTGCAAGTTCTCCCACTTAAGAAGATGAGAGAGGCCTGTAATTTTCATCATAGGTATACCTTAACTATGAGAGACAAAATGTGGAAACAAATCCAGACACACATTGTCTGATTTGGAAAGAATTTATTTACAAATTATGGTGGAAAATAAATATTTGGTCACCTACAAACAAGCAAGATTTCTGGCTCTCACATACATTTTATCTTCTTCTTTAAGAGGCTCCTCTGTCCTCAAATCATTACCTGTATTAATGGCACCTGTTTGAACTTGTTATTAGTATAAAAGAAACCTGTCCACAACCTCAAATAGTCACACTCCAAACTCCACTATGGTGAAGACCAAAGAGCTGTCGAAGGACACCAGAAACAAAATTGTAGACCTGCACCAGGCTGGGAAGACTGAATCTGCAATTGGCAAGCAGCTTGGTGTGAAGAAATCAACTGTGGGAGCAATAATTAGAAAATGGAAGACATACAAGACCACTGATAATCTCCCTCGATCTGGGGCTCCACGCAAGATCTCACCCTGTGGGGTCAAAATGATCACAAGAACGGTGAGCAAACATCCCAGAACCACACAGGGGGACCTAATGAATGACCTGCAGAGAGCTGGACCAACGTAACAGAGACTACCATCAGTAACACACTATGCTGCCAGGGACTCAGATCCTGCAGTGCCAGATGTGTCCCCCTGCTTAAGCCAGTACATGTCCGGGCCAGTCTGAAGTATGCTAGAGAGCATTTGGATGATCCAGAAGCGGATTGGGAGAATGTCATATGGTCAGATGAAACCAAAGTAGAACTGTTTGGTAGAAACACAACTTGTCGTGTTTGAAGGAGAGAGAACAGCATACCTACTGTGAAGCATGGAGGTGGCAACATCATGCTTTGGGGCTGTTTCTCTGCAAAGGGAACAGGACGACTGATCCATGTACATGAAAGAATGAATGGGGCCATGTATCGTGAGATGTTGAGTGCAAACCTCCTTCCATCAGCAAGGGCATTGAAGATGAAATGTGGCTGGGTCTTTCAGCATGACAATGATCCCAAACACACCGCCCGGGCAACGAAGGAGTGGCTTCGTAAGAAGCATTTCAAGGTCCTGGAGTGGCCTAACCAGTCTCCAGATCTCAACCCCATAGAAAACCTTTGGAGGGAGTTGAAAGTCTGTGTTGCCCAGCGACAGCCCCAAAACATCACTGCTCTAGAGGAGATCTGCAAGCAGGAATGGGCCAACATACCAGCAACGGTGTGTGACAACCTTGTGAAAACTTACAGAAAACGTTTGACCTCTGTCATTGCCAACAAAGGATATATAACAAAGTATTGAGATGAACTTTTGATATTGACCAAATACTTATTTTCCACCATAATTTGCAAATAAATTCTTTCCAAATCAGACAATGTGATTGTCTGGATTTGTTTCCACATTTTGCCTCTCATAGTTGAGGTATACCTATGATGAAAATTACAGGCCTCTCTCATCTTCTTAAGTGGGAGAACTTGCACAATTGGTGGCTGACTAAATACTTTTTTTCCCCACTGTATATATATTATACACACACACAATTATTTATATATATATTTTTTTTAAACATTTTATTTTGACTAAAAATGAGCCCTGCTCCTGTCCAAGAATCCAATACAGGCATAATAGCAGTAGGGGTGGGGGGCTGCTCCTTTCACAAATGCTGTGCCTTGCTGATATCAAATACATTGTAGATGCAGTTAAGTTAACTCAGCAGCAGAGAGGACTGCAGTTTTAGCCTTTTTGGCAGCTGTGGGATTTACTGCATCTGCTATGTATTTGAGCCATTTCTCAGAGAGCAGGAGATTGTGTGGAAGGTTCCATAATGATTACATACCCTAAGTTTCAGACTGCAGACGTCCTTAGGGGGAAATATAAGTAAGTGGCTTTCCCTCCTCTTCATTCCTGCATGGGCTCTGCATTTAGACTTCTATAGATTTGTTGATCGGCTGCTACTGAGAGCAAACAGAAAGTGAAAGTAAAACAGCCATTTTACAAATGTGTGCTAAAAGCAATCACTAGATGGAGCTGATTTGCAAGAAATCATATACAAATCAATGTATTACAGCCACTTCTGAGGATTTTTTTTTAGCAAAAAATCGCGACTCTCACGGTTTTAAAATTGCGGCGATTAATTGCGGTTTTAAATTGCATATGCGATTAATCGTGCAGCCCTAGTTGAAATCCTGGTCTGCAGACGTTTCCTCTAAAGTCAAGCTTCTGACGATTCCTTACAAGGGCGAAACCATGTTTGGACCCGGTTTGGCAGAAATTCTCTAATATTACCGGTGGAAAAGGGTCTTTTCTACCTCAAGATAAGAAGAATAGGCCTAAAGGATGCCTGAGCCTTCCCCTTCTTCTTCCAAGCAGAAACAATCCAAGTCTTCTTGGAAACCCAATCAGTCTTGGAACAAGGAGAAACAATCAAAGAAGCCCGCAGCTGATTCCAAATCAGCATGAAGGGTTTGCCCCCGATCCGGGATCGTATCAGGTGGGGGCAGACTTTCTTAGTTCTCTCAAGCCTGGATACAAGATTTCCCAGATCCCTGGACTGTGAACATAGTATCCCAGGGTTACAAATTGGAATTCAAGACTTTTCCTTCCAGAGGCAGATTCCATCTCTCAAGATTATCTGCAGACCAGATAAAGAGAGAGGCATTTTTGAAATGTATACAACATATTTCCTCCCTGGGAGTGATCGTACAAGTTCCAGTGCAGGAACAGGGTCTCGGGTTCTACTCCAACCTATTTGTGGTTCCCAAAAAAGAGGGAACTTTCCGTCTCATTCTAGACTTGAAGTGTCTAAACAAGTTTTTCAAAGTTCTATCCTTCAAGATGGAGACTATACGCTTCATTCTTCTTTTAGTACAAGAGGGTTCATGACAGCCTAAAGGATGCGTATCTTCATGTTCCTATTCACAGGGACCATCACAGATTCCTACAATTTGCCTTTCTAGACAAACATTTTTTTATTTTATTTTCTTATTTTTAGATTGTCTTGTTGCAACACAGCCAATAGAAAAGCAGCCTATCATTCTTGTTATATAAGAGATATAGATAAACAGTGACAGACAAACAAACGCACTCATACATGCTTGTTCACTCATACATACACACATGCATACACAGATACATATGCAAACTTATTTACATACACACTTATATACATACACACAAACACATGCATACTCACCATTGTGTATATGTATGTATATGTGTATGTGTATATATGTACCAATTTCGGGATTCATTGTGGTCAAAGTTCAAGCATACTGGCTCTATGAATGATCACTGTGTATATAGACAATGGCAAAATATATGCACTAAACAAACAAAATTGGCTAAGGCCCAATATTTCTGTGAAAATCTGAACAATAACATATCTAACCCTAGAAAGTTTTGGAAACTCATAAATAACTTACAAAATCCACCAATCCACTCCCAACCCTCCACTGTCAATGTGGATAACCAAAACCTGCAACTCCCCTTAGAAGTAGCAAATGCCTTTAACAATTATTTTGTCGGATGCTCCACCACCCTGATTGACAAACTAATAAATGGCACGCATCCTGAAGCTACAAATGTGGATCAGGCCCCACTAAAACAGCAAAGACCCAATATAGAGAAGTTCAATTTTAGACCTGTACCCTTCAATGTCAATAAGAAACACCTTAATAATCTAAAAATGAAAAACCAGTCTGGACCTGATCAAATCCCAGCAATGCTGTTGAAGCTCAGTGCGCCAGCAATTGCAAAGCCTGTTACAACCCTAATTAACGAATCCTTGGTGTCTGGATACATACCTAAACTCTGGAAAACTGCAAGAGTAGTGCCTATTCATAAAAGTGGGGAGTTAACCTTGGTTTCTAACTATCGCCCTATATCATTGCTCCCAGTATTGTCAAAAATCTTAGAAAAATGCGTCCATACGCAATTATGCGAGTATTACCAACTTTCTAACTATCTGACCCCTGATCAATCAGGTTTTCGACCAAATCACTCCACTACAACTGCCCTCCTAAAAGTTTGCAACGACATCCAAACTGGCATGGAACAAGGAGACCTAACTGGAGCTATTTTCCTTGATTTTGCTAAGGCTTTTGACACAGTGAACCACAACATACTACTGCTCAAACTAAAAAACTCTGGTATTGCTGATCGTCCGTTAACCTGGTTTAGATCATATGTATGGGATCGATCACAATATGTCTCTGTTTCTAACAGTGACTCTCTCCCAGTCACGTGTGGTGTTCCCCAAGGTTCCATTCTCGGGCCCCCTACTATTCACATTATTTATAAATGATTTGCCTTATGTCTGCAAATCCTCAACTGTAACACATGTACGCAGACGACACAGTAATCTATGCAAACAAATCTGATCTGCCGCAGCTTGAATCAGTGCTCCAAGACCAGTTCACAGAGGTAGAAAAGTGGATCTCAAAAAACAAACTCTTCCTAAACACTGACAAAACTGTCACAATGATCTTTGGAACTGGGCCTAAATTACACAAATTACAAAATTCCCATCTACGCATCAAAACAAAATCCAATTGCACGCTTACCGCAGTCCACTCTTTTGGTCTCCACAAAAAACTTGCATCTAAACTTTATCCAAAATTAGGTGCCCTGTACAGAAACAAATCTTGCCTCAGCCCTACAGTAAAGGAAAAGATTGTACAGCAAATGCTGATGCCTATCATGGATTATGGGGACGTAGTATACGCACCTGCACCGCAAACTCACCTTAATAAACTTGATACATTGTATAACTCGTTCTGCCGCTTTGTGCTACAATGTAACTACAAGACCCACCATTGTGACATGCTAAAAGAACTAAACTGGCTGACGCTGGAATCCAGACGCACCCTCCATCTTTCCTGCCTTGTGTTTAAGTGCCTTTCTGGAAAGCTCCCACCCTACCTGAGCAGAATGCTCTCCCCGGCTATTCCCACCTCCTTTAACCTCCGATCCAGTACCAGCACATTATTTAGCTTGCCTCAATACAAAAAGAAAGCAGCTCGATCCTCCTTTTCCTACCGAGCGCCACAGTTATGGAATGACCTCCCGCACACTTTCAAACCTTCCCCCAGCCTAATATCCTTTAAGAGATCCCTCTCTATATATCTCAAAACAGAATGCACCTGTCATGGTTGATATTTCTTACCTGTTCTATGTAAAATTTTTGCATCTATTGTGTATTATTATTGTTTTTGAATTTTATTGTACCCTATTGTATCAATGCAATGTTTTGTGGACCCAGGACATACTTGAAAATGAGAGAAATCTCAATGTATCCTTCCTGGTAAAATATTTTATTTATAAATAAATAAATAAATGTGTGTGGGTGTGTGTGTGTATATATATATATATATACGCACGCATACATACACATGACCCTTACACAGAGAGGAAAACAGACTCATCAAGTGGCTCTATATGTAACTTTCACCTTAATACTGCTCATGTCAAAGGGAAGAGTCCAGAGCTGCATTCTTTACTTTTGGGAAATACAGAACCTGGCCACCAGGAGGAGGCATAGACACCCCAGCCAAAGGCTTAAATACCTCCCCCACTTCCCTCATCCCCCAGTCATTCTTTACCTTTTGTCACAGGAGGTTGGCAGAGAAGTGTCAGAAGTTTTCGATAGTCTCTTATGGAGGGTAGTACTCTTCGCAATGGACTGGAATTTTAAGTAATCCTGTCAGCCTCTCAGTGAGAGCATGGATGAAAGTTAGAGTCCGGAGATGCAGGGCGAGTTTTCCTGCGAACCCATCGCGACTAATAACAGCTCCTTGGTAATCAGCATTGACGAGTTTCGCTGCCTACCTTTATTCACTCAAGTCCATATCAGAAGCGAGGCTACTATATGTCACACTTGAAGGGCCGTCCTGTTCCACGGCATAGATTCCAGTAAGATTGTTTCCTTTTATTTCGATATGTGAATTTTATGTTAACGAAACAAGGTAGGGTCCCAGTGGGACTCCTTTTTATCTTAATGAGGAATCTGGAGATTGCGCACCCTATTGGTGACTGGCACGGTGCACCTTGTGACGGGTGCGGTTATGTTGTTTTCCACATAAATGGAAAGAGTGAACAGCTGCATTCATTACTTTTGAGAATTTAGAACCTGACCACCAGGAGGAGGCAAAGACACCCCAGCCAAAGGCTTAAATATTCCTCCCACTTCCCTCATCCCCCAGTCATTCTTTGCCTTTCGTCCCAGGAGGTTGGCAGAGAAGTGTCAGAAGTTTTCGATAGTCCTGTCAGCCTCTCAGTGAGAGCATGGGTGAAAGTAAGAGTCCGGAGATGCAGGGAGAGTCTTTCTGGGAAACCATCCCGACATCTCAACCTTGTGACACCATTTCCGTTTTCCTGACTGCGTGGCGATGGAGAAATCCTGGTCCGTTGGTGTCTGGTTCTCTGGAGGCGGCAATGTCCCAGTTATGGAGGATTCTTGGAGACAGATGACTCCGATTCAGACTCTTCTTCTTGCGAAGAATTTGAATTGGCCCGGGTGATGCATGCCCTTCAGTTATGTTCCGAATGCAATTTTAGAGTGCTCTGTTCCTCGGGATCGGGGAATCGGGTGCGCACTGAGCCATCCATCTCTGGGGATTCTATTTCTCACGAGACAAGTTCCCTACCATCAACTCTTACTACGCATGCAGGTAACCCAATCGCTACTTATCCTTTATAGGGAGTGTGGCATGTTTCCACCGGAGGTTATGGCACGGTTCCGCATGGTATATCTTTGGCGCCGGCGCATCTGCACCTCCTGGTAGTGTGCTTACGATATTGTCTGTGTTTTATTAACCGGGGTTCGTCAGGCGTGGGATTGCCTGGTCCAGTTCAGCCTTCCGGGGGAGCAACTGCCCCTGTGGCCTTAGGGGGTCAACCTTCGGGGCCGGTTTTTCCTTTTGTCCCGGCGGAGGTATAGTGCGCCTTTCGTTATAGACAGGTGCGCCTTCGTGTCCTACTAAGGCACGTTTTGGGTGTTGCAGGAGGATCCCACTCTTAATGGGTATGGGGATTCTCAGTCTTTTCGACTGGCTTGCATACATAGACATAAGGGGATGAAGTAATCTTCTTATAGTCTTTTTATTATTTGTGTATCCTTTTCCAGTTCTGAGCTTGGAAGTCTAGGCCTCCTGTTGGGCTGGTCCTGCAGGTCTGTCCGTTCTTCCTGGGCGATAACATACAGGTTGCCTTATCTTTTATTTTCATCTGGTGAGGATGATTTTTATTTGGTTTAAAGCTCTTTTTGTGGTGTGATGTTTCCTTCGGGAACTTTCCTTTCTGGAATTGATACTCGTGATTTTGTGGTCGCTCTGTTTACAAAAGTCTTTTTGACTGTTCTTTATCCCTTCATCATCGGGGGAGACTTTATGTGACCTTGACAGTGCTGGGGCCCTTGGTTTCAGGCTGGTCCTGACTGGGTACAAATCCTTCTGTCTTTGATGCCTAGTTCAGACACGTGGCACTTTTTTATGCCTGGTTGGTCCGGTGAGGGCGCCTAGTGATCACAATATGATTTGTGTGATTGTTTTGTTTTACAAGCTTCAACTAGCATCCTGAGATGACTTGAGGGTCCGTGGTTGCTTAGTGGCATGGGGGATTGGCTCAGTCCTCATTTGCATTTCAATCTAGTGAGCCAGGACTCCGTTGAGATCCGTGGCGACATGCTCAGTCGTTTCCAAATTTTTCGGGAACTAGAGTGTTCCTTCCTGTTGTGGGTTGAAGGCTTGGAGGATTTAGGTCCTTTATATAACCGTTCTTATGGTTTTGCCTTTCATGGTCTCTTTGGAAGTGTCCTTTTAGGACTTGTTCCTTTTAGAGGTTCTCTTCCTTTGGGTCGAGACTTTCTGGACTTTGTCTGGTTTTTCTGGCGGCTTTGGCCGCTTAATTAGGAAGTGAAGGCCGTAAGGCTCTGTCTTCCTTTGGGAGTTAGTCGTCTCCATATCAGGGGCGATAGGTGTTTGTCTCTTTTTCCAAGCTTTTGCTTAGGGGATGGTTTTTCTGCCTTGGTTCGGGATGCTTTGCATTCTTCTCCCTTGGGTGTGGTCCTCTGGAACGTTAATCTGAAAGAATTATGGAGACTAGCCTTTCTTTCTACTCTTTCGGGTGACTCTGTTCTTGTTTTCATTTCCCTTAGTGCTGCCCTTGAGGCCTTTGGGCTATAGAGAAATTGTGTGACTGTCGCGGTCTAGTACCTTGCTGAGGGGGGGGGTGGTTGTTGACCTCTGGCTAAGGGTGTTCTTTTCCCTTTGGGCTGGGAATTACGAGTGCGTCCTGTACCCGTTCTCCATGTTTCCCGGTTCTCATCCCCTGTGAGGTCTGATTGCTTTAGACAGGGTATCTTGGTTTCCCTGAGGGTGTCGTTCGTTCTAGGACGATTCTGGGTCCCGGGTCCGGAGTTCTCGTCTTGGATCCTTCTTGGATGTCTGGAGACTTGTGATCCGGTGGACTGGTTCGGGACGACCCAGTTTTTTTCAGGGACCCTATGTTGTGACATAGGGGCTAGCTCATTGGGCTTGCAAGCAGGTATGCCAGAGTTCTCATCCACGTTCAGTTTCTGGTTATAAACTTTAAGGCCTGACTTGTTCTTCGGAAGGAGTGTGCTACTCTACGGTGAGATTTTTTTTTTTCTCTGTTGGGTCAACAGTGGTGTCTGGATGATTTTTCATTCGGTCTATGTTTTGATCATACTATAGCTTCATGTCCCCCTATCCCCTTTGGAGGGGATAGTTTATCTTCTTTATGTGTTGGGGTTTCCTCTCTCTGGAGGGTCTTTGTCCTGCACTGTGTGTAGGAGGTTGGATCAGGTGGCTTAATTCTATAAGGGGCAGCATATGCTGCTCTGTGGGCTCTGTCCCACCTGTTGGAAATTGGTCTCTCTGCGTAGAGACTGTCTAATAGAGTTGTGACAGGTCTTCCTACGGATCTATTGCACTTTTCTCTGTTCCAGGTCCTAGAGGGGTCTCCTTGGGAGTGTCTTTTTTTGGAGGTGCGGATTGGGTTGGCACCCGAGCTCTGTTGGGGTGGGTGAGTTCCTCCTTTTTTCTTCTATTCCCTGGGGGCTTGGGGTCGGGGTCTTTCTGTCCCCCTGTCTATCAGACATGTCTGTCGCTTGGGCTGGTCTGGTGTTGGAGCAGGATCTGAGATCTGTTGCTCTGCTATTTCGTCCTCGGAGCATTCGAGGTACAGTAAGCCTTTTTGAGGTTCTACTTTCTCCACATTCAAGAATTGTGGGAAGGACTGGCGGCTCTTAGATAGCCTGCGAAGTTATCCGTTGCTTTGTGGATACTGAAGGATCCTATCTTCAGCTGCTTTCTACTTGCCCTGCAAGTATTTAAGTTTCAGAGTCATTTCTAGATGACTGCAGCGTGCAGTGTTTTTGCTTCAGGTGTTGTTTGTCAGACCTACCTGAGCTTGCTGCACGAGGTTTCGTTCTGAATATTTCGGTATTCTGAGATACCTTTTTGCGACTTGGGGACCTTCGTCTTCAGTTGCTTTCTAGAGTGCGGTTGCACTGTGTTAGGAGAAGATCCTCTCTCTGTTTCAGACTCCCGGCCTTATCCCGTGGTTTCTGTATTTCTGGGGTCTGGGCGTTGCCTCCCCTTGTTTCTATGAGACTGGTTTGTTCTCTCTTAGCCTGACCCGGTTTCTCGGGTTTTTGCTCTTTTTTTATTTAGGACTCATTTTACCCTTTTTAGTTTTTTTTTCCTGGAGTTCCTTATGCTAGCTGGAAGCTAGCTCAGCATACTAATGCACCGTGGCTACTCTACTCTACAAATCGAGGGTTGCAAGTTCGATCCCCGGAGAGGTCTACTCAGCCTTTACTCCTTTCGAGGTTGATAAAATGAGCAGCACCTTGAGTCCCTTAAGGGGGATTAGCCGCGCATTACAATTATGTTTTCTCTGTGCTTTTTCTTCTTTGTGGAAGAATACGGTAGTTTGTTCCCTTTCTTTAGTAAGGGGTGTGTTGTTTGGAGACCGACTGCTGGGGACGGTGTCTCTTGGAGGCTGTTGACTCGGTCGAGTCTAGTTCCTGCGGTCTCTAGCAAGGCTGTGGACTATCTGCGGGTCTGTGTCCTTGGGCCTTTTCCTTTTTTTAAGGTTGTTCTCGGCTTCGGACGAAGCAGGATTTTGTTGGGTAGGGGTTTTCAGGCCTGGTGCCCTCAGAATGGGCCGCCTCTTGTACCCTCTTGTTTTTGCATTCAGTGTCCTCTATAGCTTAGGTATTGTTTTCCCAAAAGTAATGAATGCAGCTGTGGACTCTTTCCATTTATGAAGAAAAACATAAATTATGCTTACCTGATGATAATTTTCTTTTCTTTGGATGGAAAGAGTCCACAGCTTCCCGCCCATATTTTTTAACTGGGGCATCTGTTATTCTTATTCTTCTGGCACCTTTTCACCCTGATATTTCTTCTACTGTTCCTTCTTCCTCTGCAGAATGACTAGGGGATGAGGGGATTGGGAAGAGTATTTAAGCCTTTGGCTGGGGTGTCTTTGCCTCCTCCTGGTGGCCAAGTTCTAAATTCCCAAAAGTAATGAATGCTGCTGTGGACTCTTTCCATCTGAAGAAAAGAAAATTATCAGGTAAGCATAAATTGTTTTCTCACTTCTGTATGCTGACACTGTGCGACAGAGAGAGTTTGGCTCGTGAGTTGTCTGGTTCACAGGAGGTGGTGAGTACCCTAGCCATTGGGGGTGTAAAAAGGGTGCCAGTTAGTTTTTGTCATTTTTGTAATCCTAAAATTATGGAGGATTTTGATATGTTAGACACGGACGTCTCCGATACGGAGAATGCATCTTGTGATGAATATGAAATGGCCCGGGTAATCAATGCCCATCAGTTATGTTCCGATTGGCGTTATAAAGTACTCTCTTCTCCCGAATCAAGGAGCTTAGAGTGCGTTGAGCCATCAGCCTCCAAGGATTCCATGTCCCGTGAGGCGCGTGCCCCAGACCCTTTCTTGGCTACGCAAGCAGGTGTCACTATGCCCTTTACTGCTTCTCCGGAGGGTGGCTTGTTTCCTCTAGAGGTTATGGCACGGTTCCGCATGGCCCTTTCTATGGCGTTGAATCATTTATATCTCCCAAGTGAAATATTTCTAAGATACTGTCCGTGTTCTGTTGACCATTGCCCATCGGGAGTGCGATTGCCTGATTCTGGGGAAGCGCTGGCCTCTGAGGCTTCAGGGGCCCCAACCTCTGGGCCAGGGTCCTTTGTTGATCCGGTGAGAGATGATTTTGCCTTCCGTTATAGATTGACACGTCTTTGTGTTCTTTTAAGACATGTTTTGGCAATGTTAGAGGATCCCAGTCCTAGTGGGCCGAGGGATCCGAGGCCTTAGATGCTGGATGGCAAATTGGAAATTACGTTTGGGGATGAAGCTAATCTCCTTAACGTCTCCAATATATTTTTCTTTATGCTTCGGTTCCAGTTCTGAGCTTGGGTGAATGGGGCCCCTGATTGGCTGGTCCCTTTGGCGTTCTCATTCACCTTGGGCATTCACCCAATGGGTGCTGCCTTCATTTTCTTTTGATCCGAATGGATGTGTTAATTTGTTTTTTCTTAAGCTCATGGCTGTTTGAGAACGTTCTTCTCTGGAACCGATACTTGCGATTTTGTGGCCGCGTGGGCACTTCCTTGGAAGTTGCGCACTTTTTGAGTAATAGAATTATGTTTTCTAGTTCATATATCGATCCTTCGGGTCGAATTTTCTTGGACCTTGGGCAGTTCTGGAGTGTCCTCATACCAGGCAGGTACTGGTCGGACGCTTTTCGGCTGTTACCTGGGTTCATGTCACCCTCGTGGTGCTGATTTAATCCTGTCGGATTCTGAAACTTGGCCTATGGCTATGGACTCCAAGCTCGGACCCTATCGAAGTATGAAACCTACTGTTTAATACAACCCCTCTGTCTGGAGGGTTGTAAGTACCGATCTAAGGTCGGCTGGTTCGGGCTACTCGCCTGGGATACGGATCTGTTTTTGCAGAAGTCATCATGGTTCTTCAGGTCCCTGGGGACTCAGAAGTGTAATTTCCATTTTTTTGGAGTTGGGAGATCTGAGTGACCTATGTGGTCTGGTGTTTTCCGAGTGGCAAACTATTTGCGTCTTCACTCAAAGTTCTTACGGATGCTGACTCTCTTTAGCCTAGTAAACATTTTCTTACGGTGGCAGAGTCTTACGGTGGATCATCTAGTCTGGAAGCGCGGGCATGTCCTTCCTCTGCTCAGAATTGCTTTACTCTAAGAGGTGGTGTGCAGGGGTTCCCTGCCTTCTGTGTAGAGCTGTGAGGCTCCAGCTTTTACCCTGTTATAGAGGTTTCTTTTTGGAAGATCGATCCTACAAGGATCACTGGCTGTTGTCTCTTCCATATTATACCCTTGGTCTGACCACGTTCGGGTGTTTCTGCGTCCTCGTTGCTACTCTAACCTTGGAGCTTAACAGTGAAGAGTCGAGGTCGGTTACAGACGGTCACCCTTCTGGGGTCAGGTAGTTGACCACTTATCCTCGATGTTCCATTAGGGCTTCGTGGAGGGTGCCTTATTTCTAACTCTTGGAGATGGCAAGCATGGTCCATGGTTCTCATTCACCTTAGGGTGTTGGTGCTACCTTGCCAGTGTGTGTAACACGTGTTCATGCTTGTCTACGAGATTCCCTTGCGATCCAAGTGCACTGAGTGCTGAATTCTTAAACTGTTCAGGAGCTCTTTTAGACTCTTGGGTTTGAGGCTGTTGCTGGATCGCCAAGTCTATGGACTTTAGATGGTGCGCTCCTAATTGTAGGAGACAGCTTAGGGTTCCTCTGGAAGTTAGAACTTTCGATCGATTTCGTTTTTCGTGGACCCTGACCTAGGTCCATGTCTCTCCCTGGCTGGGTGTGGACGGTTCGGTCTCACCTTAGGTGTTTGTGATCCTGTTTGCCTCTCTGAGGGGGACGGGGCCCTGTTTTTCGTGGGAGATGCCTATCTGCCTTTAGCTTAGGCCCTAGGTCTTTCTGATGGGTCCCTACTGGTCTTCTGGCGCATTTGATGTTCCTGTAGACTCCAGGTGTTTTTCAACTGGGTTGGCGATATGGCCGAGGGGTTTCGCCTCTATGGTATTGTGGTTTTTTCGTTGTTTCGTTCCCTTCTCTTCTAGAGCGGGGGTTGGGTTCTCCTGGTTCGGAGTTACCTTAGTATCTGTGTCCCACAATGTAATGAATGTAGCTGTGGACTCTTCCCGTTTAAGAAGAAAAACACAAATTATGCTTACCTGATAATTTTCTTTTCTTCTGACGGAAAGATTCCACAGCTCCCGTCCGTGTTTTTATTTATGAGGCGGCAGTGATTTTTTTTGTTCTTCTGGCACCTTTTTTTTTTCTTTTTTTTTCACCCTGATATTTCTCCTACTGTTCCTTGTTCCCTTGGCAGAATGACTGGGGGATGAGGGAAGTGGGGGAGGTATTTAAGCCTTTGGCTGGGGTGTCTTTGCCTCCTTCTGGTGGCCAGGTTCTGTATTTTCCAAAAATAATGAATGCAGCTGTGGACTCTTCTCGTCAGAAGAAAAGAATATTATCAGGTAAGCATAATTTATGTTTTTATTATATTGTTTTTTTTTTATTTTATTTAGTATCAACATTGCCTGTTTTGTAAGTAAATTAGAGGTTTAGTAGGTAACATACAAAGAGGCAGAAATTAGGGGCCTATAGAAGGTAAAGCCTCTATGAGTGTTTTATTGAGTGTTGTTACTGCATCCCTTAAAAAAGATCTATATAATAGATAATGGTGCTGCACTGAAGGAAAGTCCTTACATTGCAGAGATCCATTTTCTATATATAGCACCTCTACCAGTATATAGACCTCTGCATAAAGCCGCCTTATTATATATTAAACCAGTGTATCTATATATAGACCACCTCCTTTTGTATAAATACCCTGTCACTTTACTTCACCTACTTCGGCCAGTATTGCACAAAGAAAACATTTTGTAAAGCCTCTGTGCCAGCAATACATAAATATCAAGGATTTTACTCCCTTGCTGACATTAAAGCACAACGATAAATAATTTAACTATTTTGTGCCAGTAACAAGCACATATCAAAGATTTTACCCTTTTGGCTACCACTAGCACTCAGAACAACAATATAATCTCTTGCCTTTATAGATAGCTCTTGTTTCTGATTTCATTTTTCATCTCATGTATTTTAAATGGTAGATTGTCTTCCCTCGGATCCAAAGACAGTCATAAAGCAGCAAGCTACAGACCTCTGGCGGGTCTTTGTGCAGCTCGCTCTTCTTCTGCATCTGATGAGTCTGAGTCCGAGTGCTTGAACCGGATCAATAATAAACATTGTAATAATCTAACTCTGAGAGGTCACAATAAAACTCCAGTTTATGCAAACAATAAAAGCTATTTCTTTAGTCATGATTTAACTGTTCGAATAACTTTATTGTGACTTCCCAGAGTTTGCTTTTATTAAAGATACCCTGGGCCTGCCACTAAGGGATTCCCCTCTTTGCCAAGAGCGAACAGAAGCAACTTAAACCTTATAGAGCTCCATAGGGGTACATGACAACAAGATTATAGTTGGAACTTTGAGTCACATGCCCCGTGGAGCTGTATCATTAGAGGAGCTGGTATCAGGACTTTGATTTCCATCTAAAGGGGAAGAGAGTACACTGCTTCATTCATCACTTGTGGGAAATAAGAACCTGGTCAACAGGAGAAGGCAAAGGCTTAAATACCTCCCCCACTTCCCTCATCCCCCAGTCATTCTTTGCCTTTCGTCACAGGAGGTTGGCAGAGAAGTGTCGGAAGATTCGGAGTAGTCTCTTATGGAGGGTAGTACTCTTCGCAATGGGACTGGAGTTTTAAGTAGTCTTGTCAGCCTCTCAGTGAGCATGGGTGAAAGTTAGAGTCCGGAGATGCAGGGGGCGTTCTCCTGCAAAACCATCCCGACTCCTATTAACAGCTCCTTAAGCAATCAGCGTTGACAAGTTTCGCTGCCTGCTTTTATTCTCTCAAGTCTGTCAGGAGCGACGCTACTAACCTGTCACACTTGAAGGGCCGTGTTCCTGTTCCGCGGCGTTGATTCTGGTAAGATCGTTTCATTATATATATGTGATAACGCAAGAAGACAGGGTCACCGTGTTACTCCTTTTATCTTTATAGAATCTAGGGTAATACCCTTGGAAGGGGGTTATGGAACAGGGGGGGATTGTAATATACATAATGTTTGTGTTTTTTTGCTGCACTTGTGTGAGATCAGGCTCTGTCAGTGTGGAACAGTTAGAGAGAGATTGAGGCAGACTTTTTTGGCGAGTCTCTCGCTCAGTGCAGGGGCAATCCTGCATGGCACTCCATGTGACCGGGTGTGGCCTCAGTAACTTCCTCTTTCTCAACCTGTGTTCGGAGGAGACGAAAGCTATTTCTTGTAGTCCAGGTCATAGAAGGTGGTGAGTGCCCCGGCCATTGGGATATAAAGGTGCCATTTAATCAGGTCCATAATAAAGGCGCAAGCTATGGAGGACTCTGATATGTTGGAGGATACTTTATCTAAACCTACTAACTGTGCATACTGTGAGGAGGTTCCGGTGGAACCGCAGTTACAGCACTGTTCCACATGTTATGACAATATTACTACTTCTAAAAAGAATAAACTATTTAGTACAACTGAGCCGTCCACATCTGAGGGTTCTCCATCCAGTGAGGTGCGTTCCCTACAAGCATCTCCGATTACACAAGCATTTCCCCAGGGCACTACTAACCTTCCCGCGGGAGGGGCCCTTTGGCCTCCAGATTTCGTCGATCAATTGCAGACGGTGGTCTCTGCGGCCATAAATGCGATGCCTCGTCCTACTAAGCGCAAGCGGAAGGTACGGCACAGCTCTCTGTCTCAGGGGTCTTCGACTCCATTGGATATCTCAGACAGATTATCCGCTGAGGAGGACAATTCCAACTTGAGTCGAAATCGGCTACTTCTAGGCCTCCGTCCACGGAGGAACCAGATTTCAAATTTAAGATGGAGCATTTGCGTCTCCTGCTGAAGGAAGTTCTTGCTACGCTGGAGGTTCCGGAACCGAAGCTACCGGAGGAACCTTCGATCCCTAAATTGGATAGTGTTTACGAGGACAGGGTAGTGCCCCAGGCCTTCCCGGTTCCTATCAAAATAGCGAACATTATTAAAAATGGAGAAACTAGGTTCGCCCTTTTCTCCCTCGTCTTCTTTTAAGAAGCTTTTCCCCGTTCCGGACACACAGCGTGAACTGTGGGGAACCATCCCTAAGATGGATGGTGCTATCTCCACGCTCGCTAAGAGAATGACCATTCCGCTGGAGGATAGCTCCTCTTTTAAAGAACCCATGGATAAAAAGATGGAGTCCATGTTGCGGAAGATGTTCCAACTGACGGAGTTCGTTTTCCAACCGGCGGCGGCTGTCGCTGCGTTGGCTGGTGCGGCTACCTATTGATATGATGCACTAGCTGCAATGGTCGAGGTGGAGACCCCCCTCGAGGATATTTTGGATCGAATCAAAGCCTTAAGGGTAGCGTATTCATTCATTTGTGATGCTAACATGCAGATTATTCGCCTGAATGCTAAGACATCAGGATTTTCTGTTACCTCGCAGGGCTCTGTGGCTAAAATCGTGGTCTGCTGACATGACATCTAAGTCTCTCTTGCTTTCCCTTCCATTCAAGGGGAAGGTTTTGTTTGGCCCGGGCCTGGATTCTATTATATCTACAGTCACGAGTGGCAAGGGCGCCTATATATGTATATGTATATATATATATATATATATATATATATATATACTGTGATTGAGGATAGAAGAAAACTATACTCAAATAAATATAAGTATAAAGAGGGCAGAGATATTCAAACAGTATAAATAAAAACAAATAGCAATACAAACAGACTTAATAACTGGACGTCCAGCGTAAAAAACAGGGGTTAAAACAGTAATAATCTGGGGTTAAAACAGTATTAACCTGAAAGTGCACTATAGTGAACAAAAACACTCGTGACTAGATGATCATACTAATAGCATTGGATCAAGCTAATGGGCGAGTGAGGTACCTTGCGCTAATCTGTGGAGCACAGATTGAATATTGTTCGTCCTGTAGGAGGGTGATCCTCTGGAGTTGGGTGTGTACTCCTAGCGTAGTCCACTTACATCACCCTTTCTGAAAATGTCCAGCTGATTTCGGGAGGAACAGAATGTAAACGATCTCTGGGGTAATAGCAATCCTTTAGATGATGGTAGATAGTAACTTCAAGGCACTCTTATTCTGTGGTGCTTAGTGCAGGTACTAGATCATCTGGCAGTATATGCAATTTGTATACTGGTGCGCTCCCTCAGAGGGCTGTATTCAAATTCACAGGCCTTGGGGGTAGTGAGCCAGGCGTTGGTAGTTGTCCTGTGTGCTTTTTCAACACAATAGCGATCCTTTCGGCGGCTTTATCAAGTTCACAAGCCTTAAAGGAGTTCAGCTTAGCAGTAGTTCTTCTTGTAGGAAATGAGACACAGTCATCAACCGGTTTCTCCCCTCATTTGGGGCTTTTTCAAGATGTGTTCTCATTGCTGGCAGGTATTCCTTTATAGGGCTATCCTGCATCCTTATTGGTTAGTTCAAAGGGGTGTGTGATCCCAGTTAAGGTGGAAATTGAGTTATATCCCTTAAACTTTTAAGGAGGTATCTTATTGTCTCTTGTAGTTTTTTGGAAATGTCCTGTTGTTAATTTTAGTTTAACAACTAGTATACTAAAAGTACATATTGCTCCGGAAAGGAACAACCATACGTGTAATATGGTCACATCCATGGTGTCAAGTGAAATAGACTTAAATTATGAGTAAAGTCTGTTCAAGAGTTAATATTTTTTGGAGTCCTCAATTTGATTAAACACATAGGTAGAGGTAAAAGACATATGTCAGTATTGTACAGGGAATATAAAGTTTTTACAGAGTTTTACATTTGATAGTTACAAGCAGAAGTAAATTAGGGACAAAAAGAGAGAACTGGGGGTTCTCATTGTCTTAGAGTTAAAGTTAAACACATAGGTAAAGAATTTTTACCATATGTGTATATGATACAGAAAATAGACAGACATTCTAGATATTTCATGTTTGGTGGTTGCATATTGGGGCATACTTATCTGATCAAGAGTCAGTATTGTTTGGGGGATGATAGTATGATTAAACACATAGTTAAAGGTTAAACACATATGTCGATATTTGTTCTCTTTTTAATAGATATTATAAAATCTTACATTTGGTACTTGCAAACGGAAGTTAATTATGAAAAAACGGTTCTTAGTGTATTGGGGGTAAAATTAAACACATAGGTAAAAGTTAAACACATATGTGTATATGACATAAAAAATGTAGACAGACTATTCCAAAGTTTTGCATTTGGTGGTTGCATACTTGGGCAAATAATGAAAGGAGGTTCCGATTGTTTTTAAAAAGCATATCTAATAGAGACCCTTAGGGGAAGTTTTAGTCAAACATAAAAGGAGCTACATCAAGTTCTGAGTTTAAGCCTAATGGGTGCAGTGTTTTCATGGTATATATCAGTTCGGCTTCCTTTTTTAGGAGCTTTGTTTCAAAATTCCCTCCTCTCCATTCTGGTTTGACTTTCAAAATCCCCCAGAATTTAAAGTCTTTAAGTCGGTTATTATGGACCTCTCTAAAGTGTCTGTATAGGTGTGTTTCCTTGTTGCCTTTTTCTATGATACAAAGGTGTTCTCTAATTCTTTCGCGGAGTGTTCTAGAGGTCTCTCCTAAATATTGCATATTACAACTACACTGTATGAGGTATATGATTCCTTTATCTGTACATCTGATAGTGTCATTTATATGGTAGGTTATTCCTGTTTGGGTTGACGTATATTCTTTGGTTTTATTTGTGTAGTGGCAGGATCTGCAGCAATGGCAGGGAAAGAAGCCTTTGACTAAGTTCCCTAGTAGGTCATGTTGTTTGGACTGATTATTTGTTTTAAACTCGCTGGGGGCCAATGTGTTCTTTAGGTTCTTTGATTTTTTATATATAAATCTCGGGTTAATAGAGATCTTATCTCCAATAATTGGATCCTCTCTAATTAGGTGCCAATGTTTTTTAATAATACGTTCGATAGTCTTATGGTCCCCATTGTAGTTTGTAATGAAAGGGTCCTCCGTTTCTTTTATGCATATAGGATCTTCATGTCTTTTATATTTAAGTAAATCTTTTCTATCTATGTCTTTTATTTTATTGAAATTATCCTGAATTGATATATCATCATACCCTTTGTCATTAAATTTCTTTATTAGAATTTTAGACTGTTCTTCGTAGTCTATTAGGTTAGTGCAGTTTTTTCTAATCCGCAGAAATTGTGCTTTGGGTATATTTTCTTTCCACTTTGAAAGGTGGCAGCTTGTAGCATGAATAAAGTTGTTGGAATCTATTTTCTTAAAGAAAGTTTTGGTATTAAATTGGTCATTGTTGGTTTCAATGTCCAGATCTAGAAACGAAATTTTATGTTTATTTATTTCGTAAGTGAACTGTAATCCCCTGTCATTTTGGTTCATGGAGGAGAAAAGTTCTAATAGTGTTTCTTCAGTACCTTTCCAGATAATCAGAATGTCGTCAATGTACCGCTTATAGGTCACCAGATACTGCACCAAGCTATTGGTTCCCAAAAATTCGGACTCCCAATCCCCCATACAATTGGTGCAAATCTGGTGCCCATAGCGGTACCTTTAATCTGTAGATACATCTTTTGATTAAAAGAAAATGTATTGTTTTCAAGAATGAATCTGATGCTGTCTAATAGGAATTCTCTTTGTTCTTTGGATATAGTTTCATCTTTCTTTAGAAACTTTGTAACTGCTTTAACACCTAGATCATGTGCAATATTAGTGTATAAAGATGTCACGTCACATGTAGCTAAAATGATTTCACCGTCAATTTTCAAGTTATCTAGAAGTTGTAGCACTTGTGTTGAATCTTTCAAATATGAGGGTAATTGTTTGACATATTTTTGAAGGAATCTATCTATGTATTGGGACAAGTTGGCAGTGAGTGAGTTTATCCCTGAAATAATCGGGCGACCTGGTGGATTTTTTAAATCTTTATGAATCTTTGGTAAAAAATAAAAAATAGGAATTCTAGGAAATTCGGGGTATAGGAAACTGTATTCTTTAGAGTTGAGTATACCTTTATTTTTAGCAGTATCTAGAAGTAGTTTCAAAATTAGATGGTCGGCTCTAGTGGGGTCTCTTTTTAACTCTTTATAGGTGGTTTCATCCTTCAATAGTCTTTCTGCTTCTACTAGGTAGTAGTCCCTGTCCATAATCACTACTCCACCCCCTTTATCAGCTGGCTTAATTATGATGTCTTTGTTCTCTTTCAAATCGTATCCACCCAGAGCCAGGTTCCTCCTGTCAAACATCTCTTCAAAACCAGAAAAGAGAGCAGCCTTCCTGGGATGTGTGAGGGATCTTTCATCTCTCTGGCTAATCATCCCAGTTTCTCATGCAAAAAGAGGTCTGGGGTATTATTCAAACCTTTTCGTGGTCCCAAAAAAGGAGGGCACGTTTCTTCCAATCCTGGACCTAAAGGCCCTAAACATGTTTTTGTCAGTCCCATCGTTCAAGATGGTGATGATCAGGCCAATTCTGCCCCTGTTTCAAGAGGGACAATTCATGACTATATAGACCTGATGGATGCTTACCTTCATGTTCCAATCCACAAGGATCATTTCAAATTCCTAAGGTTCGCCTTCCTGGACCAGCACTTCCAGTTTGTGGCCCTTCCGTTTGGTTTGGCAACGGCCCCAAGAGTCTTTACAAAGGTTCTGGGAGCTCTTCTCGCAGTAGCGAGAGCCAGAGGAATAGCAGTGGCTCCGTATCTGGACGATATCTTGGTCCAGGCTCCATCCTACTGTCTGGCAGGGAATCATTCAAGAGCTCTCCTACTCCTACTTTGATCCCATGGGTGGAAGATAAACGAAGGGAAGAGTTAATTGTCCCCAGCAACAGGGTGGAGTTCCTGGGAACGATAATAGATTCTTCTGCGATGAAGATATTACTGACAGACCAAGCTGGCGTCCAACTGTCTAGCCCTGCAGACATCCTCCAGGACATCTGTGGCCAGATGTATGGAGGTAACGGGGCTCATGGTATCCAGCATAGATGTCATTCCAGTTGTCAGGTTTCATCTCAGACCTCTGCAACTGTGCATGTTGAGACAATGGAACGGCGATCATTCAGACTTGTCCCAAAAGATATCTCTGGACAGACCGGTGAGGGAGTCCCTGTCTTGGTGGACCCGACCGGGCCAGTTGTCCCAGGGGACTTCTTTCCTGAGACCATCCTGGGAGATTGTAACCACGGATGCAAGTCTATCAGGTTGGAGAGCCGTTTGGGGTGCCAGAAAGGCACAAGGCAGATGGACTCAAGAGGAATCGAGCCTACTTATAAACATTCTGGAACTTCGAGCGATTTTCAGCGATCTGAAGGCTTGGCCCTCTCTGGGGTCATCCCAATTCATCAGATTCCAATCGGACAACATCACCTCGGTGGCTTATATAAACCACCAGGGGGGGACAAGAAGTTCTCTTGCAATGAGGAAAGACTCTAAGATTCTGGAATGGGCAGAGACTCACAATTATTCGCTCTCAGCGATGCACGTTCCGGGTGTGGACAACTGGGAAGCGGATTTTCTGAGCAGACAGACGTTTCATCCAGGGGAATGGTCTCTCCACCCCAAGAGGTTTGCGGAGATCTGTAGCAAATGGGGGATGCCGGAAATAGATCTCATGGTGTCCAGACTCAATTGCAAGCTACCCAGATACGGGTCGTGATCCAGGGTACCGCCAAGATAGACGCCTTGGCGGTACCGCGGAACTTCAACCTAATCTACATATTTCCACCGTTGCCTCTTCTGCCTCGAGTAGTGGCCCGTATCAAGCAGGAGCAAGCTTCGGCTATTCTGATTGCTCCTTTATGACCGCGGAGGACGTGGTTTGCGGATCTAGTGGCGATATTGTCTTATCTGCCGTGGAAGTTACCTTGTCGCATGTACCTGCTAGTTCAAGGTCCTTTTCTACATAAAAATCTCGATTCTCTGAGGCTGACTGTGTGGAGATTGAACGCCTAGTCTTAGCCAAAAGAGATTTTTCGGAGAGAGTGATTGACACTCTCGTCCAGGCTAGGAAGCCAGTCACTAGACGCATCTACCACAAGGTGTGGAGGACCTACTTGTCCTGGTGTGAGGATCGAGGATACCCTTGGCACAAGGTCTGGATAAGGGTCTTGCCGCCAGTTCCCTAAGGGGACAGATCTTGGTTTTATCGGTATTGTTGCACAAGAAGCTCACGGAGCTTCCTGATATTCAGTCCTTTGTTCAGGCTCTGGTTAGGATTAGACTGGTTTTCAGGAATCCGGCTCCTTCCTGGAGCTTAAACTTGGTGCTTAAGGTCTTGCAGAGGGCTCCGTTTGTGTCAGGACTAGCCCTTTAAGCAGTCCCCTCCTACAAAGTCTTCATAAGCCCTGCGCACCTGCACTCAGGTGCTTAGTATTTTGTTTGCTACCTTACAGACAGTTAAACCTTAAACTGAGCTCCAACTTTGTCTTCAGACATTAATCTGCAGATTCCTATTTCCACATTGTTTGTGAAGATTCCTAACTCTGGATTACCACCTTGAACTAGTTAATGAATTATTTTCTACCTTAGCGTGTTCATTTCTATACACGCTCTGAACTCACAACACACAGCGGACTACAAACTCGCAGCACCTGTCAGCTCTCGCTTTCATACAGAGCGCAACTTTCACGCTGCACCTACCTCCGGCAGGTCATTCCTATCAGCACTAACCATTAGCGTTCTCACACGCTGACAAGCTCTGGGACACTAGTAACACACTTGGCTCCTCATTTGTCTTGAGATTCTCTAAAGTCTGCCGCAAACTGGATAAAGAACATCGGGGATCGAATACCAGTCACACCCACTCTTGTGACGTAACGCTGTGTTCCGAACACAGATAGCTGCACACCGCAGAGCTTCTTAACAGCACACTAAGGGTACCTTCTCTACCTTTTATCAAATAGAAGAACTTATACACTCATACACAGCTTTTACCACGCCGTGCAGTGACTTATCTGGGTGCCATACCTTACCCCTAGTGTGTATTGTTTAGTATTGCACATAGCTGTACTGAAACTTACTGTCTGCTAATTCATCATCTATCAACTCACAACGGTAACACTGTTGCCTTTCCACAATATTGGTAACAAATTCCTGAGTCATACAAAACATCTCTATACTCATAAGAAACAATTAATTCCGCAACTGAGACCAAAACATATTTCAGTCCAAGGGGATTTACGCATCCCTCACAGTTTGAGCCTATGCATGCTCTAGACATTAAGATTCTCTCATGGAAGGTCCTGTTATTGGCTATTGCTTCGGCACGCAGAGTCTCTGTGTTGGCGGCCTTACAATTTGATCCGGTTTGGGATTTCTTCCCAAGGTAGTTTTGAGTCGTAACATTAATCAGGAAATAGTTGTTCCTTCCTTGTGTCCTAACCCATCCTCTTCCAAGGAGAAGTTACTTCATAATCTGGATGTGGTTCGGCCTTTGAAGTTTTGTCTTCAAGCCACGAAGGAGTTCAGACAGACATCATCCTTATTCGTTGTGTATTCTGGAAGGCGCAGAGGGCAACTTCTCTATCCTTTTGGTTGAGGAGTATGATCCGTCTGGCTTATGAGACAGCGGGACACAAGCCTCCTCAGAGGATTACGGCTCACTCGACTAGAGCTGTGGCCTCTTCTTGGGCCTTTAAGAATGAGGCTTCTGCGGAGCAGATTTAAAAGGCGGCTACCTGGTAATCCTTACATACTTTTGCAAAATTTTACAAATTTGATGTTTTTGCTTTGGGGTAAGCAGCTTTTGGGAGAAAGGTTCTGCAGGCCGTGGTGCCCTCGGTATAGGTTCCGCCTCCTTTACCCTCCCGTTTTCTTCATTCAGTGTCCTCTAGAGCTTGGGTATTTGTTCCCACAAGTGATGAATGAAGCAGTGGACTCTCCTCCCCTTTAGATGGAAAACATAAATTATGCTTATCTGAAAATTTCATTTCCATCGTGGGGAGGAGATTCCACTGCACCCCGCCCGTTCTCCGGTGGGCGGACCCAAATTTATTTTTTGTTCTTCTGGCAACATTTATACCCTGATATTTCTCCTACTGTTCCTTGTTCCCTTGGCAGAATGACTGGGGGATAAGGGAAGTGGGGGAGGTATTTAAGCCTTTGGCTGGGGTGTCTTTGCCTTCTCCTGGTGGCCAGGTTCTTATTTCCCACAAGTGATGAATGAAGCAGTGGACTCTCCTCCCCACAATAGAAATGAAATTATCAGGTAAGCATCATTTATGTTTTTTAAACACCATAATGCTCTGTCCTGGAGACACAAGATCGCAGTTTAGGAGCTCCGGTTGTGTAAAATTGCTAACCCAAGCCAAGGATTTAATTAATGGGATGTGCAATAGAAAATACTAACCTCCAGCATGTTGCCCACACTGCTTCTCAGAATGACGCTGCGCGCTATCTTGAAGGTGGGGCTGCACCTTCCCCGTTTCAACACAGTTATGACTACATGCTACCAGACATCAATAGTTATTTATTGCACTATCAATATTTATCCCCCTTTCACATTATTATAAGTACTCTTCTGCTATACTGATAACGCATACAATCATATGCATTAGCGGTGTTGATAACCAGGAATAACAGAGCATATAAAAAAGTATACCAATGTACATAATACAAATAAATGACTGCTGAGTAATTAGCAAACAAAAAAAGACGCACCATTAGCATATAAGTTCCACAGGTGAAAATGTAGAGAAATGTCCAGACAGAGAAATTCCATTATTGTGTACATATGGCTAATCGGCGGGCACAATGTTTCTCTGGAATAGTCACACAAACTCCACTGCCCTCCTCAATATAATCTTTGGGGCCAGGTTTTCCTTTGTTCCCTGCCTTCACTGCACCAGATACCATTTTGACTATAATCAAATTCTGGTGTCTTAGCTTGTGTCTTAGGGCATATGAAGATACAGTGGATATAAATAGTCTACACACCCCTGTTAAAATGTCAGGTTTCTGTGATGTAAAAAAAATGAGAGAAAAAAATATAAATCAATTCAGATTTTTTTCCACCTTTAATGTGACCTATAAACTGTACAACTGAATTGAAAAACAAACTGAAATCTTTTAGGTGGAGGGAAGTAAAACTAAAATAATATGGTTGCATAAGTGTGCACACCCTTAAACTAATACTTTGTTGATGCACCTTTTGATTTTATTACAGCACTCATTTTTGGGTCTTTTTGGGTATGAGTCTCAGCATGGCACATCTTGACTTGGCAAGATTTGCCGACTCTTCTTTGCAAAAACACTTTAAATCTGCATCTCTTGTGCACAGCCGTCTTCAGATCACCCCACAGATTTTCGATCGGATTCAGGTCTGGGTTCTGGCTGAGTCATTCCAAAACTTTAATCATCTTCTGGTGAAGCCATTCCTTTGTTGATTTAGATGTATGCTTTGGGTCGTTGTCATGCTGAAAGACGAAGTTCCTCTTCATGTTCAGCTTTCTAGCAGAAGCCTGAAGGTTTTGTGTCAGTATTGACTATTATTTGGAACTGTTCATAATTCCCTCTACCTTGACTAAGGCCCGAGTTCCAACAAGAAAAACAGCCCCAAAGCCGTGGCCGGACTTTTAGCCGACGGACACTTGGCCGACGGACATTTGGCCGAAACACAAGTGGCTGTCACATAACAGTCCGGCCACGAGATAGATAGATTTGATAGATAGATACATAGATTAGATAGATAGATCAATAGATTCAATAGATACATTTGATAGATACGATAGATAGATAGATTTGATAGATAAATAGATAGATTTGATAGATAGATAGTTTCCCAGACAGAGAATTACAAAACGTGCGGCCTGGGACCCATGGTAAGGTTCCCAGAGGCAGTTGCGGCGCCCGAGGCTCTGATTAGAACAGAGCACTCTGGAACGTATCTGCCTTCGGCCGAAATCGGAACATTCTTTAGCTTTCTGTCTGTCAGCCAAATGTCCGTCTGCCAAATGTCCTTCTGCCAAATGTCTTTCTGCATTTTTTGAGAGCACCCCCCAAAGCATGATGCTGCCACCACCATGCTTCACTGTGGGTATGGTGTTCTTTTGTTGACATGCAGTGATGTTTTTGCACCAAACATATCTTTTGGAATTATGGCCAAAAAGTTTAACCTTGGTGTCATCAGACCATAATACCTTTTCCCACATGCTTTTGGAAGACTTCAGATGTGTTTTTTGCAAAATTTAGCCGGGCTTGGATGTTTTTTTTTTTAAAGTAAGAAAAGGCTTCTGTCTTGCCATTCTACCCCATAGCCCAGACATATGAAGAATATGTGAGATGTCACATGTACCACACAGCCAGTACTTGCCAGATATTCCTGCAGCTCCTTTAATGTTGCTGTAGGCCTCTTGGCAGCCTCCCAGACCAGTTTTCTTCTCGTCTTTTCATCAATTGTTCATCACAGATGCGCCATGTTTTCTCCACTTGATGATGACTGTCTTCACTGTGTTCCATGGTGTGTATATATATATATATATATATATATATATATACATACCTTGGAAATTCTTTTGTACCCTTAAACTGTGTATTTGATAAAAATATTTGATAAAAATAACCAATGGAAATAAAAATGCACAACCTATTTTTTTATTTAAGGTTACCTGCCAAACTGCATACAAACACTAGAAGCGACCCTGGCTGCAGCAAGCATTGGTGCTATCTGGAGTTCCACATCACCTGATTTTGGGGTCAATGTAAGTAATGTATTATTATTATCATTTTTATCTTTCTTTTTATAAAGCGATAAGTTGTGCACAGCCAAACATATTATAAAATGAGGATAATACCGGCCCAGTGCAACATAGCATTCTGCCCACACTTGTTTAATCTAAAATAAAAAAGGTATTCAAACATATACTGCTTGTTCCTGTTTCAAATAAAATCTAGGTTCTCTTGTGTGACAATGTGCGGAATAAAAACATTGTAGTAGGCGTGCTTGTGTCACATGGGTCATGTGTACCTCAGCGCAGAAGGATGCTGTGTCTATTTAAAAATCTGCATTTTAAGACTTCCAGTGGGCGACGTATGGAAATGACAGCAACTGTTTGACGCTCTGAAAAGAGTTTTTCTCCTTGTGGAATATTTTGCCATTGAACCAAGTCATCCTATAGGGCCTATCTATCAAGATCCGAAAGGAGCTTGACGGCCCGTGTTTCTGTCGAGTGTTCAGACTCGCCAGAAACACAAGTTATGGAGCAGCGGTCACAAAGACCGCTGCTCCATAACTCTGTCCGCCTGCTCTGAGCAGGCGGACAGGAATCGCAACAATTAAACCCGATCGAGTACGATCAGGTTAATTGACACCCCCTACTGGCGGGCAATTGGCCGCGAGTCTGCAGGGGGCAGCGTTGCACCAGCAGCTCTTGTGAGCTGCTGGTGCAATGTTAAATGCAGAGAGCGTATTGCTCTCCGCATTCAGCGATGTCTTGCGGACCTGATCCGCACTGTTGGATCAGGTCCGCAAGACATTTCTTAAATAGGCCTCTATATCTCTTTATGGCAACTTGGATGCCCGGAAACTTTGTTAAATTTAGGATTCCATCTATCCTGAGCTCCGGAAGGTACGGATAGTGAAGTTAGACTGACACTGTGTATAATAAATAGCGTAACTCGCATGGACACTATCCCTAAACAGCTGGCTGCATTGCTTATGCCTCTCCTAGATGGTTTTCAAGCCTATTGTTTAGCCCTTTATGAGGAAGTTGGAAACAGAGATCTATAATACGGCTGCCGATGCATCTGCTCCTATGTAGTTTGTTTCAAAGCTTGACCAGATGGTCCTGCGATCCAAGCCCGCCATTTCTTTGCTTAAGTTTGCAAGACAATTCTTACCTGATCTTTATTCCCTGTAGAGCTGATAGAGTGAGATTGGTGTGTGCTTAACGGCTTGAGTATTGGCGGCAGAACTGGAAGTAATGTTCTCTCTTCATATACAAAGAAGCAGTTGCTATAGTCTTTTCTGTTACGGATTTTATACTCTAACTTACTCTGCACTTTTGAAATGTCCTATCCTAACTGGTAGCAGAGATTACATAACCTTGTTAAAAAGGGAAATTAACCTTACTGTATTTATGGAGTATCAGTTACAATGATCTGTCACAATTTTAGAGTTTTTAGTTTTTCTTCGTTATGTAACTGCCAGTTATAGTACAGTTGCCATTTAATCATAATTACTTATGATATGCTGTCAGTTTCATTTTGGCAGCTTTCTCTTTTTTACTAAATTAATTTTCTATATCATTTTTTTTCATCCTGATTCCAATGCGTAAGGCTTTGGGATATTGGGAATCATAGGCTAGACTGGGTACTTGGTATTTGCTCTCCTTGATACTTCACATGAGTGGTAACTGAGTCAGTTTAAATTATTTTGTTTCCTTTTTCTTTTTTTTTCTTTCTTTTTTTTAAGATTAATTTTGTTGGAAGACAACTGTAATTGTATTGGCTTAGCTCCACACTTATCCTTTACCTCCTTAGACAATTACACGTCATGTTTTATGCAACTTCCTCTTGGCATTGCACTTTACACTAATTTTGTCAATATTTAAACAACTAATGAAACTTTGAAAAATACATCTACATGTTATTCTCAGACTAATCTTTTCTTTGAATGCATCATTCTATCTAGCATGGTTTTAGTGCTTTAAAGGGACATAATACTCATATGCTAAATCACTTGAAAGTGTTGCAGCATAACTGTAAAAAGCGGACTGGAAAATATCACCTGAGAATGTCTATGTAAAAAAGGAAGATATTTTACCTTAAAACTTCCTCAGCTCACCAGAGATAGTGCTGTGTATAAAGTTATCTTTCAGTTAGCATTAGCAGTGCTGAGGTCATGAACTCTATTACTTTGATCTCATGAGATTTCATAGTAAACTTTTTTAAACTGAATAGGGAAATAAGATGAGAGTGCATGAGACTCACTCCCTTGCTGGTCCCGGGACAGGCATACTGATTTGCTGCTTAAAGTCCATTACAATGGAATGTGAATACTTAGGACATTTTGAGTAACATATCTTTTTTTTTTTTTACATAGAGATGTTCAGGTGATATTTTTTTTTGTCGGCTTTTTACAGCTGTGCTGCATCACTTTCAAGTGTTTCAACATTTGGGTATCGTGGCCCTTTAATGTCCTTTTAATATAAAATGAGACTTTCCTCACAAGCTATAGGTCACCTAATAATGATTGGTTTATATTTCCCTCAGTACACATTGCCCTTATTTAACAGCAAGCTGGCTAATATTCTTCTTATTATAAAAATAGGAGTTTTTATTGAACAGCTACATTTGGGAAATGTCTCTTTTTCTTACTATGCACAATGCGGGTGATCTGCGTGTTGATGTTGCAGTGTTTTATTTGTTTGTTTGTTTTTTAAGTAATCTATATTAAGTGATCTGCATGTCACATTTATAGATTATGTTGAACTAGTCCTAAAGCCCATTTACACGGGCCATTTTTTGCATTACAGCGGTCCCACCCCTTGCTCTCTCTCTCCCCCTCTCTTTTGTGCTTTCTCTCCCTCTCTTTTGTGCTCTCTCTTGCTCCACCTCTCTTTTGCTCTCTCTGTCCCCGTCTCTTTTGCTCTCTCTGTCCCCCCTCTCTTTTGCTCTCTCTGTCCCCCCTCTCTTTTGCTCTCTCTGTCCCCCCTCTCTTTTGTGCTTTCTCCCCCCTCTCTTTTGTGCTCTCTCTTGCTCCACCTCTCTTTTGCTCTCTCTGTACCCCCTCTCTTTTGCTCTCTCTGTCCCCCCTCTCTTTTGCTCTCTCTGTCCCCCCTCTCTTTTGCTCTCTCTGTCCCCCCTCTCTTTTGCTCTCTCTGTCCCCCCTCTCTTTTGTGTTCTCTCTCCCCTCTCTTTTGTGTTCTCTCTCCCCTCTCTTTTGTGTTCTCTCCCCCTCTCTTTTGCGCTGGTATGGTGAATACCATTTAGCCACCAATCAGTAAGAACAACCTAGGTGGTGAACCAAAGATGGGCCGGCTCGTAAGCTTACATTCCTGCTTTTTTAAATAAAGATACCAAGAGAACAAAGAATATTTGATAGGAGTAAATTAAAAAGTTGCTTAAAATTGCATGCTGTATCTGAATCATGAAAGAAAAAAATGTGGGTTCAGTATCCATTTAACAGAAGCAAAGTACTGGGAGCAAGTTAGTAAGAAGCATATGTGGGATAGACTCACTAAGGTTTTAGTAAAGCATTGCTGCTTCTCAGCCCACCTATGTATGATTTAAAAAAAAAAAAAAAAATACAAAATGAATGAAGTCAGTTTTATATTAGAAGTAAGTTTGAAAAGTCTCTACAAATAAAATGCTGTCGGTGAATCATGAAAATTAAATTTAGACCTTTTTTTTATATCCCTTTAAATTGATGGTAAACTTTATCTATACAATGAAAATGTATGTCACACAAGTCTGTGCTTATATAAAGGATTTTAACCTACTCTCCTACATTTTTGAAATCTTTAAAGGGACACTAATGTCAAATTTAAACATTCATGCAGTTTTAACAATGCACAATATTAAAAAAAATCTTCAGTCATACTACCAGGCAGAAGTTGCTACTAAGCTGAGTATACTATCAACCATTATGTTCAGCTGCAGGACCTAGAAGGAAATGGCTCTTTGTTTTGAGGAACCCAAATGCATTTGCTGGAGCATATTGTATAGTTGTGCTGCAGCCAACGGATTAAGAATTATTTCATTTATAGTATGTTACTTCATGGAAATTCTGTTAACTTTGCAGTCATGTGCCACTAAATTTCTTTCCTATGGCATGGGAGTTCACAACGTCATTCCAATTACTAGTGGGATATTCACCTCATGGCCAGCAGGAGGAGGCAAAGAGCACCCCAGCAGAGCTGTTAAGTGTCACTTGCCTTACCCATAACCCCCAGTCATTCTTTGCCTCTGTGATCGGAAGGATGGCGAAGTTGAGTGTCTGAAGATTTAATCCTTTATTGGGTACTTTTCCCTGCAAGCAAGGATTGGGGTCTAGCTGTGTCCATCTCAATCTCTTTTTAGTAAGAGTAGTGGTGGCTTTTAGCAGTTAGAAGGGGGCGAGGTTGTCTTTGCTTTACTTCTAACATTGTTGCTACCCCTCTTATAGAAAGCCAGAGTTGGTTACTCTGTTCTCTCTTTTTCTACAGGTTTCTGATAGGAGTAAGTGTCCTTTTACACCTTGTTAACTGTCTTTCTGCCGAACAGCTGGATCTGCAGGTAAGTGCTTTTGTCTTCTAGGTATTGGAGACTTGCACTTTAAGGAGTTTATATCTGCATTTGTTCAAATATGGGACTTATTTAATCCTTTATTAAGGATTCATTGGTGTAGTGTGCAGGCAAGTATGTGAGGGAGACTAAGGGGTTAATGACTTCCCTTATTTATTATGGGATGGTACCTCTGGCTGAAGGGTTTATTTTTATCAGTTAACTAAGACTTGGATGGGAAACTCTGATTTTTAAAAGTGTTTTAATCAATTTTTATTGACTCCATTGTTGCTGACTCCATTCGGGATTCATGGCGGATTCAAGGTGGAAGGAGCTATCTCTACTACTGGCCAAAAGAACTACGATTCCTATAGAGGATAGCTCTTCTTTTAAGGATCCCATGGATAAGAAGCTTGAGGCTTGTTTAAAAAAGATGTTGCTTTCAAGCTCCTGTCCTTACCTTTATAAGGGTAAGACCCTTTTTGGTCCTGGTCTGGCGGAGATAATTTTTGAGATTACAGGTGGAAAGGGGTCTTTCTACCTCAGGACAAGAAGAAAAGACCTAAGGGTCGCCAAAATTCTAATTTTCGTTCCTTTCGTAACTTCAAAGAACAAAAGTCCCCCTCTTCTCCTCCAAGTCAAAGCAGTCCAAGTCAGCCTTGGAATAAAGGGAAGCAGTCAAAGAAGCCTTAATCTTAGGCTAAATCAGCATGAAGGGTCCACCCCCGGTTCAGTATTGGATCAAGTAGGGGGCAGTCTTTCCTTTTTTCGTCAAGCTTGGATACGTGATGTACCAGTTCCTTGGGCTGTGGACATAGTATCTCAGGGTTACAAAATAGGATTCAAGACTTGACCTCCCAGGGGCAGATTAATTCTCTCAAGATTATCTGCAGACCAGGTAAAAAGAGAGACCTTCTTAAGCTGCGTTCAGGACTTTCCTCTCTGGGGGTGATTGTTCCAGTTCCTGTAAGGGAACAGGGTCGAGGATTCTATTCAAATCTATTTGTGGTTCCCAAAAAAGAGGGAACTTTTCGACCCATTTTAGACCTAAAATCTCTCAACAAATTCCTCAGTGTTCCGTCCTTCAAGATGGAAACCATTCGTTCCATTCTTCCTTTGGTACAAGAGGGTCAGTTCATGACAACCATAGACCTGAAGGACACATATCTTCATGTTCCCATTCACAGGGATCATCACCAGTTCCTGAGATTCGCTTTTCTAGACAAGCACTTTCAATTTGTTGCTCTTCCGTTTGGCCTTGCCACAGCTCCCAGAATATTCACAAAGGTTCTGGGGGCTCTTTTGGCAGTAGTCAGGTCTCAGGGAATTACCTGGACAACAATTTGGTTCAAGTGTCATCTTTTCAACTAGCAAACTGTAGTTTTTTTTTTTTCTATGGTCCCACAAATGGAAAGTGAATCTGGAGAAGAAGAGTTCCCTTGTTCCAGCTACAAGGGTGTGTTTCTTAGGGACCATCATAGATTCCCTATCCATGAATGATTTTTCTGACTGATGTCAGAAAATCCAAACTTCTCACTTCATGTCTCTCCAGTGTACTATTCGTCCATCAGTGGCTAAATGCATGGAGGTAATTGGTCTGATGATATCTTCCATGGACATAATTCCTTTTGCTTGGTTCCATCTGAGATCTCTGCAACTATGCATGCTCAGTCAAATGAACGGAGACCATTCAGATCTATCTCAGAGGATAGAACTGGATCCCCTAATAAGAGACACTCTCTCGTGGTGGATTTCACAGGATCATCTGTCTCGGGGCACATGCTTCCGGAGACCCTCCTGGGTGATTGTGACCACTGACACCAGCCTGTTAGGCTGGGGAGCAGTCTGGGGCTCTTTAAAAGCTCAGGGCCTTAGAGTTGAGAGCAATCTTCAATGCCTTGATAGCTTGGCCTCAGTTGTCTTTAGTCCGGTTTATTAGATTCCAGTAGGACAACATCACCTCCAGTGGCTTACATCAACCATCAGGGAGGAACTCTGAGTTCCCTTGCTATGATGGAGGTAACTCGCATTATCCAGTGGGCAGATGCTCCTGATTTGTCTCCTTTCTGCTATTCACATTCCAGGAGTGGACAACTGGGAGGTGGAATTTCTGAGCAGACAGACCTTTCATCCCAGGGAGTGGGCTCTCCATCTGGAGGTGTTCACCAGAAAAACCTTCATTTGGGGGGTTCCGGAGTTGGATCTGATGGCGTCTTGCCAGAACTCCAAGGTACGGTTCAAGGTCAAGAGATCCTCAGGTCACCCTGATAGATGCTCTGGCGGTTCCTTGGGATTTCGGTCTAGCATACCTGTTTCCTGCTTTTGCGCTCCTTCCACGAGTCATTGCTCGTATCAAGCAGGAGAGAGAGCATCTGTAATTCTAATAGCTCCTGCATGGCCTTGCAGGATCTGGTTTGCGGATCTGGTGAAGATTTCATCTCTTCCACCTTGGAGGTTACCTCTGAGGAAAGATCTTCTAACACAGGGTCCTTTCCTCCATCCAAATCTAGTTTCTCTGAAGCTGACTGCTTGGAGATTGAACTCTTAGTTTTGGCCAAGCGTGGCTTTTCTGAGCCGGTCATTGCTACCATGCTTCAGGCTCGCAAACCAGTAACTCGTAAGATTTACCATAAGGTATGGCGCAAATACCTATATTGGTGTGAATCGAAGGGTTTCTCTTGGAGCAGGGTCAGGATTCCCAGAATTTTGTCTTTTCTCCTGGAGGGTCTGGAGAAGGGTTTGTCAGTCGTTCTCTGAAGGGTCAGATTTCTGCACTGTCTATTCTTTTGCACAAACGTCTGACAGATGTGCCAGATGTTCAATCTTTTTTTCAAGCCCTGATCAGAATCGGGCCCATGTTTAAACCTGTTGCTCCTGCTTGGAGCTTAAACCTTGTTCTTAAAGTTTTGCAACAGGCTCCGTTTGAGCCAATGCATTCTGTGAATATTAAGTTGTTATCTTGGAAGGTTTTGTTCCTTATTGCTATTTCCTCTGCTCGCAGAGTTTCTGAACTCTCAGCTCTGCAGTGCGATTCCCCTTACCTTATTTTTCACGTGGATAAGGCGGTCCTTCGTACTAAGTTGGGTTTTCTCCCTAAGGTTGTGTCGGATCGAAACATTAATCAGGAAATTGTTGTTCCTTCTTTTTGTCCTAATACTTCTCATAAGGAACGTCTTTTGCAAAACTTGGGTGTTGTGCTCTAAAATTTTACCTACAAGCTACTAAAGATTTTCGGCAATCTTCTGCCGTGTTTGTTGTTTTCTCTGGAAAGCGTAAGGGTCAGAAGGCCACTTCTACTTCTCTTTCCCTCTGGTTGAGAAGTATGATTTGTTTTGCTTATGAGACTGCTGGACAACAGCCTCCTGAGAGAATTACATCTCAGTCCATGACCCCACCCTTAAATAAGACGACAGTTTTTTTTGTTAAACCTCAGGCACCTCTATACCTTTCTGTTATCATCTTTTTCTTTATTTCCTTTCGGCCGAATGACTGGGGGTTATGGGTAAGGGAAGTGACACTTAACAATTCTGCTGGGGTGCTCTTTGCCTCCTCCTGCTGGCCAGGAGGTGAATATCCCACTAGTAATTGGAATGATGTTGTGGACTCTCCATGCCCGGAAAGAAATACATTTATCAGGTAAGCATTCATTTTAATTTTCACCGCAGCTATCACACAATGACCCCTCTACAATATCACAAAGTATAGGGGACTTTTTACTGTGGAATTTTAAAAATATTGGGCCCCAAATGTCACTTAAATTGCAAAATATGCACTTTCCAGCAATTTCACTTGGGGATAAAAACAAAATCTGCCATTGTCTCACTAAATTTTAACCACAGCTATCTCACACAATGACCTCTCTACAATATCACAGTATGTGTAATTTTTACTGTGGAATTTTAAAAATATTAGTCCCCAAATGTACCTCAATTTGCAAAAATAGGCACTTTGCAAAAATTCACTTATGAATAAAAATGAAATACCCCATTGGGCCACTAAATTTTCACCGCAGCTATCTCACACAATGACCCCTTTATGATATCACAAAGTATGGGGACTTTTTAATTTGGAATTCTAAAACTATTGGGCCCCAAATGTCATTCAAGTTGCAAAAATAGGCACTTTCCAACAATTTCACTTAGGGATTAAAACAAAATCTCCCATTGTGCCAATAAACTTTCACCGCAGCTATCTTACACAATGACCGCTCTACAATATAACAAAGTATGAGGACTGTTAACTGTGGAATTTTAACAATATTAGGCGCCAAATGTCACTCAAATTACAAAATGGTCACTTTCCAAAAATTTCATTAAGGGATAAAAACAAAATCTCCCATTCTGCCAATAAATTTTAACCGCAGCTATCACTTATGGATAAAAACAATATATGTATTGGCGCAATGGCAGAGTTTGTTTTTACCCCTTAGTGAAAGTGGCTATTTTTGCAATTTGAGGCCCAATATTTTTAAAATTCCATAGTAAAAATTCCTCATATTTTGTGATATCATAGAGGGGTCATTGTGTGAGATAGCTGCGGTGAAAATTTAGTGGCACAATGTGAGATTTTTATTTCAACGCTTAGAGTAGTGCTGGAAAATGACTTTTTTTTTAAATTTGAGTGACATTTTATAACAAAAATGCTTATTGTATTCAGTAAAACATTTCATATTAGCATAGATGCATGGAACCACCTTTAATAGTCTTAAAAAACAAATAAGTGTCTGATAGCTTGACTAATGTTTTATAACTGTCTGATTGCTCCAAAACAGTGTCTGATAGCTTGACTTGAATTTGTCAACTGTCTTATAGCTTGACTCCAGTGATTTTACTCAACCTGCCTGGTGTAGAACAGTTAACATCTAGGTCTAGGTTCACCACCTGCTTGTGTAAACCTTCATCAGCCTTCATTCCTTAATTTTTTTTATTTTTTTATTTTTAAGGTTTGCGGCTTGTTCTAAAGATATTACATTAGCTTTGAGGTGATGTGAAAAAAACTTGTCTAGTAATAGCTAAGCAACATCAGACAATTAAGGGCCAGATTACAAGTGGAGTTTTCATTTAGTGAATTCCATGTTGAGAACAAATGTATGGAAAAAAAAAAAAGATAAAATGTTTTAATAGATTCTTAGCTTTTTAATTTCATTAAAATAATCCCTGATATGTTACTCTTTCTTTTGGTTCCATATTAGAAAATTACCCAAGAAGCCTTTTAAGTTTTTTGTTGTTGTTAATTTACTTGATGCTATGTGAAATGTATGTCTATATCTTGCAGTACAATGACCACTGCATGTTGTTTTTTCCTGTCACCACTGTACTTACTCTGGCTTCCTACATATATTAAAATAGCAGCCACTCCTCTGTTTGCAAAGTCAATTTATTTAACCGGATACTGAATGCGGATACTTTGTGTGTGTATATTTACATTTGTTTGGATATGAAAAGAAAAATGCATTAAGCTAAACCGGCTACTGATTTTGTTTAATATATTTCCCAGTTTACCTCAGTTTGCTGTGTGGTTGCACTAAGATCCACCCAAAAAAACCTACCAGGACACTGTTGTTCTGGTAAGAGGGGGAACTTTTGAAAAGAGCGAACCAGGTCATTTCCTGTGACGTTTCCTCAGCTGTTTCACACATTTTGGAGCTAATGCGCATGCGTGCCAGCGTCATCACATACCTGGCCGCATACGTCACTTCTAAAATATTTAGTGCTGTGAAATTCAGGAACCCTTTATAAAGCGTATGCGTGTGACTCATGGAAAGCTGTTTATTAGGCTCCTCTGCACTATTCGGAACTCCTCCCCCCACTGCAACTACTCCCATTACTACTACTACTACTACTGTACAGCTGAGTCTCCGTGCTATTGCATGAGAAACAGCCCCCCCCGCCACTCGGTTATAGCCACTTTATCTGATGATCCAATGCAGCTTTTCACAGGCTCCGTTCAATGTCATTATGTTATGAAAGATAATGACATTGAACGGAGCCTGTGAAAGCTGCATTGGATCATCAGAAGCAGTGGCTATAGCCGAGTGGCGGGGGGGGCTGTTTCTCATGCACGAGCACGGAGACTTAGCTTTACAGTAGTAATAGTAATGGGAGTAGTTGCAGTGGGGGTGGAGTTCCGAATATTGCCAAGCAGCCTAATAAACAGCTTACCATGAGTCACACGCATGCGCTCTATAAAGGGTTCCTGAATTTCACAGCACTAAATATTTTAGCAGTGATGTATGCGGCCAGGTATGTGATGACGCTGGCACGCATGCGCATTAGATCCAAAATGTGTGAAACAGCTGATGAAATGTCACAGGAAGTGACATGGTTCGCTCTTTTCAAAAGTTCGACCGGCATCAGGTCACGTTGGAATAAGAGCATTGCACTTCACAACACTTGAATTGAAATCACTGTGTAAAAATGCAATAAGTTTCTTAGCTGTATTAGACGTTTCATCAAGCACATATTACACTCTATATGGAACCTTTAAACATATGTTCACCCAATAGCATTCTTGAAAAATATCACAAAACTAAATATTGATTGAGTGCTTTGTGTGTGAGCAATCAAAATCACCTGTGCAAGAATGATTATAACCTGCACAATTTAGGGACAGGGCACAATGTCACATTAATAATTCCTATTAGGGCTGGCACTTCATTTTAGTATCTTATTTAGGGCGTTCCACATCAACAGGGCATAATTTGTACCACCTTTTGTGCAGGAACCTTCTTGAATGGGTGAAATAATACAAACACATAGCAAATCCAATAACTTTAATAAAACACCTTTATAATATAGCAGTTCCAACTAGTAGGTAAGTAAAAAGCCTCTATAATACAACACTTGATAACAACCTATTCTCAGTCAAAGCAAAATAAATAAATATAATTGACTAGTGTGAAGATAAATGTGATAATAAATGATACTTGGAATAAAGATAAATGTTGTATCTTATCTCAGTGTTTCCTTATATTTGACCTATACATTGGTAACAAAACTGCAATGACACTATTTTTAACAATATTGCTAACCAAGGTGCATAACTGGCTGAATTAAAATATAAAAAAATGTACCCTCTCATATTGTGTGGTGTCTTAAACTAAACTTACATACACAAGACCTCCCTATAATAATATGACCTCTTCAAAAACAAACCTATGAACATTGTGTTGTGCTCTGACAAGCTCCAAATAAATGTGTATGTATATTAATGTGTGGCTATAAAACCTATAATTATAATTCTACCATTAGCTGTTTGCACCAATCATTATATACTCTATATATGGGGGGATGGAAATAGAAGATAAATCCCACAGCACTTGAGTTTACAAAACACAAATAAAAAATAAATAAAAAAAAGCTAAATCAGCAACTTTGTTTATCTTCAAAGGAAATGGGGACCTAAACTTGTAGATCCAAAAAGTCTCAAGATGACAGAATATAGACATTCTGTTGTATATACTAAACCTAGGTATACTTTAAAGGCACAGTTTAGTCCAAAATAAACTTTCATGATTCAGATAGAGAATGTAATTTCTTTCATGTAATTGGCAAGAGTCCATGAGCTAGTGACGTATGACGTAACCTGGAGGGGCAAAGTTTCCCAAACCTCAAAATGCCTATAAATACACCCCTCACCACAGCCACAATTCAGTTTTACAAACTTTGCCTCCTATGGAGGTGGTGAAGTAAGTTTGTGCTTGATTTTCTTCTGTGATATGTGCTTCTCAGCATTTTGAAGCCCGATTCTTCTCAGAGTATAGTGAATGTCAGAGGGATGTGAAGGGAGTATCACCTATTAAATTCTATGGTTTTCTTCGCTGGAAATCTTTTCATAGATTCTCTGTTATCGGTTGTAGAGATTCATCTCCTACCTCCCTTTTCAGATTGATGATATACTCTCATATTCCATTACTTCTACTGATAACTGTTTCAGTACTGGTTTGGCTATCTGCTATATGTGGATGGGTGTCTTTCGGTAAGTATGTTTTTATTTCTTAAAGACACTCTCCGCTATGGTTTGGCACTTTATGTATTTATGTAAAGTTCTAAATATATGTATTGTACTTATATTTGCCATGAGTCAGGTTTATGTATATTTCCTTTTGCAGACTATCCGTTTCAAAATTGGGAAAAACATATTTAGGAAGTTATTTTCCTTACCTGGGGTATAGTCTTTTCTTCAAAATTTACTGTTTTCATTCATTTTCGCAAAATGCTGATATTTATTGCGTCATTCTTGGCGCGAGAATTTGTTGGCGCGAAGGTACATTCGGTGACGCAAATTCATCATTTCCGGCGTCTTAGTTGATGCCAGGTTTCCCTGCACAAGGTTGCGTCTGCTATGATGCGAGTTGCGTCATTTCCGGATGTTGGCGAGAAATTTTTTTGTTTCGCGTCATACTTGGCGTAGAATAATTTTATTATTTAAACCCCACTTCTTATCTGCCTCTTGCCTTTTTCTATGCTAGGGCTATGCTGTTTGCATTTTTCCCATTCCTGAAACTGCCACATAAGGAAATTTATAATTTTTCTTTATATGTTGTTTTTTTCTCTTACATTTGCAAGATGTATCAATCTGATCCTGTCTCAGAAACAACTGTTGGATTCCTCCTGCCTGATAACAGTTTTACCAAAGATAAGTAAGTGTATCTGTTGTAAGTTAGCGGAGATTATATCTCCAGCTGTAGTATGTAACAGTTGTCATAATAAGCTTTTACATGCAGAGAATGTATCCATCAGTACTAGTACAATGCCTGTTGTTTTTTCAACATCTAATGTACATGATATCCCTGTGAATATAAAAGATTTTATTGCTGATGCGATTCAGAAGGCTTTGTCTGCCATTCCGCCTTCTAATAAACATAAAAGGTCTTTTAAAACTTCTCATAAAGATGATGACTTTTCAAATGACCGAAAACATACTGAATTATTCTCCTCTGATGAGGATCTATCTGATTTAGGAGATCCTACCTCAGATATTGACACTGACAAATCTACTTATCTCTTTAAGATGGAGTATATTTCTCCTGTTAAGTGTGGTCAGTCCACGGGTCATCATTACTTCTGGGATATTATCTCCTCCCCTACAGGAAGTGCAAGAGGATTCACCCAGCAGAGCTGCTATATAGCTCCTCCCCTCTACGTCACCTCCAGTCATTCTCTTGCACCCAACGAATAGATAGGATGTGTGAGAGGACTGTGGTGATTTAATTAGTTTATTACCTTCAATCAAAAGTTTGTTATTTTATAATAGCACCGGAGTGTGTTATTCATTCTCTGGTAGAATTTGAAGAAGAATCTACCTGAGTTTTTTCTATGATTTTAGCCGGAGTAGTTAAGATCATATTGCTGTTTCTCGGCCATCTGAGGAGAGGTAAACTTCAGATCAGGGGACAGCGGGCAGATTAATCTGCAAAGAGGTATGTAGCAGTTTGTTATTTTCTGACATGGAATTGATGAGAAAATCCTGCCATACCGTTATAATGTAAACTCAGCCTTAAATGCAGTAGATGTAGCTGGTATCAGGCTGTCATGTATGTATATTTTACACTTCAGTATTCTGGGGAATGGTACTTCACTGGATTTATACTGTATGCATAGATTTTACCTAATTTGCAGGGACTTGCAATAGGTTTTAAATAACAATTTATTGAGGTTAAACGTTTTTTTGCTGGCATGTAAAAACGTTTATTTCTCTGAGGTACTGGGTGAAAAAATGTTGTGGGCACTATTTTTTCCACTTGGCAATAGTTTTGTTTAATTTAAAGCAGTTCACTGATCTCTCTCACTGTTATGTGTGAGGGGGAGGGGCCATTTTTGGCGCTTTTACTACGCATCAAAAAATTCAGTCAGAGGTTCATTTTCTTCCTGCATGATCCGGTTCATCTCTTCAGAACTCAGGGATCTTCAAAGCCTTTTTTGAGGGAGGTAATCATCACAGCAGAGCTGTGAAGAGTGTAGCTGACTGTGATAAAAAACGTTTATTTGTGTATTTTTTCTGCTGCCAGGGTTAGTTATCCTTTGCTAATGGGAACAATCCTTTGCTAAAATTGTATATTTCTTACGAAGATTTGATGCTATAACTTAATTATTTTCAACTGTCATAATTTTTTCTGTGCTTCTTATAGGCACAGTTCGTTTTCATATAATTGTAAATTACTTGAAAAAGCATTTCCAAGTTGCTAGTTAATTGCTAGTGTGTTAAACATGTCTGATTCAGAGGAAGATACATGTGTTATATGTACTAATGCCAAAGTGGAGCCCAATAGAAATTTATGTACTAACTGTATTGATGCTACTTTAAATAAAAGTCAATCTGTACAAATTGAACATATTTCACCAGACAACGAGGGGAGAGTTATGCCGACTAACTCGCCTCACGTGTCAGTACCTGCATCTCCCGCTCGGGAGGTGCGTGATATTGTAGCGCCGAGTACATCTGGGCGGCCATTTCAAATCACATTACAGGATATGGCTACTGTCATGACTGAAGTTTTGGCTAAATTACCAGAACTTAGAGGCAAGCGTGATCACTCTGGGGTGAGAACAGAGTGCGCTGATAATATTAGGGCCATGTCAGACACTGCGTCACAGGCGGCAGAACATGAGGACGGAGAACTTCATTCTGTGGGTGACGGTTCTGATCCAAACAGATTGGATTCAGATATTTCAAATTTTAAATTTAAGCTGGAAAACCTCCGTGTATTACTAGGGGAGGTGTTAGCGGCTCTGAATGAGTGTAACACAGTTGCAATACCAGAGAAAATGTGTAGGTTGGATAAATATTTTGCGGTACCGGCGAGTACTGATGTTTTTCCTATACCTAAGAGACTTACTGAAATTGTTACTAAGGAGTGGGATAGGCCCGGTGTGCCGTTCTCACCTCCTCCGATATTTAGAAAAATGTTTCCAATAGACGCCACCACACGGGACTTATGGCAAACGGTCCCTAAGGTGGAGGGAGCAGTTTCTACTTTGGCTAAGCGTACCACTATCCCGGTGGAGGATAGCTGTGCCTTTTCAGATCCAATGGATAAAAAATTAGAGGGTTACCTTAAGAAAATGTTTGTTCAACAAGGTTTTATATTGCAACCTCTTGCATGTATTGCGCCTGTCACGGCTGCAGCAGCATTTTGGTTTGAGTCTCTGGAAGAGACACTTGAATCATCTACACTAGATGAGATTACTCTCAAACTTAGAACCCTTAAGTTAGCTAACTCATTTATTTCAGATGCCGTAGTACATTTAACTAAACTTACGGCTAAGAATTCCGGATTTGCCATTCAGGCACGCAGAGCGCTGTGGCTAAAATCCTGGTCAGCTGATGTTACTTCTAAATCTAAATTGCTTAATATACCTTTCAAAGGGCAGACCTTATTCGGGCCCGGTTTGAAGGAGATTATCGCTGACATTACAGGAGGTAAAGGCCATGCCCTGCCTCAGGACAAAGCCAAACCTAGGGCTAGACAGTCTAATTTTCGTTCCTTTCGTAATTTTAAAACAGGAACAGCATCAACTTCCTCTGCACCAAAACAGGAAGGAGCTGTTGCTCGCTACAGACAAGGCTGGAAACCTAACCAGTCCTGGAACAAGGGCAAGCAGGCCAGGAAACCTGCTGCTTCCCCTAAGACAGCATGAATCGAGGGCCCCTGATCCGGGACCGGATCTAGTAGGGGGCAGACTTTCTCTCTTCGCCCAGGCTTGGGATCCCTGGGCGTTAGAGATCATATCTCAGGGATACCTTCTGGACTTCAAATCCTCTCCCCCAAGAGGGAGATTTCATCTGTCAAGGTTGTCAACAAACCAAATAAAGAAAGAAGCGTTTCTACGCTGCGTACAAGATCTTTTATTAATGGGAGTGATCCATCCAGTTCCGCGGTCGGAACAAGGACAAGGGTTTTACTCAAATCTGTTTGTAGTTCCCAAAAAAGAGGGAACTTTCAGGCCAATCTTGGATTTAAAGATCCTAAACAAATTCCTAAGAGTTCCATCGTTCAAGATGGAAACGATTCGAACAATTTTGCCCATGATCCAAGAGGGTCAGTACATGACCACAGTGGATTTAAAGGATGCTTACCTTCACATACCAATTCACAGAAATCATTACCGGTATCTAAGGTTTGCCTTTCTAGACAGGCATTACCAGTTTGTAGCTCTTCCATTCGGATTGGCTACAGCTCCAAGAATCTTCACAAAGGTTCTGGGTACTCTTCTGGCGGTACTAAGACCGCGAGGAATTTCGGTAGCTCTGTACCTAGACGACATTCTGATACAAGCTTCAAGCTTTCAAACTGCCAAGTCTCATACAGAGTTAGTACTGGCATTTCTAAGGTCGCATGGATGGAAGGTGAACGAAAAGAAGAGTTCTCTCTTTCCACTCACAAGAGTTCCCTTCTTGGGGACTCTGATAGATTCTGTAGAAATGAAAATTTACCTGACAGAAGACAGGTTAACAAAGCTTCAAAATGCATGCCGGGTCCTTCATTCCATTCAACACCCGTCAGTAGCTCAATGCATGGAGGTGATCGGCTTAATGGTAGCGGCAATGGACATAGTACCTTTTGCACGCCTACATCTCAGACCGCTGCAATTGTGCATGCTAAGTCAGTGGAATGGGGATTACTCAGATTTGTCCCCCACTCTGAATCTGAATCAAGAGACCAGAAATTCTCTTCTATGGTGGCTTTATCGGCCACACCTGTCCAGGGGAATGCCATTCAGCAGGCCAGACTGGACAATTGTAACAACAGACGCCAGCCTTCTAGGTTGGGGTGCTGTCTGGAATTCTCTGAAGGCTCAGGGACTATGGAATCAGGAGGAGAGTCTCCTTCCAATAAATATTCTGGAATTGAGAGCAGTTCTCAATGCCCTTCTGGCTTGGCCCCAGTTAACAACTTGGGGGTTCATCAGGTTTCAGTCGGACAACATCACGACTGTAGCTTACATCAACCATCAGGGAGGGACAAGAAGCTCCCTAGCAATGATGGAAGTATCAAAGATAATTCGCTGGGCAGAGTCTCACTCTTGCCACCTGTCTGCAATCCACATCCCGGGAGTGGAGAACTGGGAGGCGGATTTCTTAAGTCGTCAGACTTTTCATCCGGGGGAGTGGGAACTTCATCCGGAGGACTTTGCCCAGATACTTCGACGTTGGGGCAAACCAGAGATAGATCTCATGGCGTCTCGTCAGAACGCCAAGCTTCCTCGCTACGGGTCCAGATCCAGGGATCCGGGAGCGGTTCTGATAGATGCTTTGACAGCACCTTGGACCTTCGGGATGGCTTACGTGTTTCCACCCTTCCCGATGCTTCCTCGATTGATTGCCAGAATCAAACAGGAGAGAGCATCAGTGATTCTAATAGCACCTGCATGGCCACGCAGGACTTGGTATGCAGATCTAGTGGACATGTCATCCTGTCCGCCTTGGTCTCTACCTCTGAAACAGGACCTTCTGATCCAGGGTCCATTCAAACATCAAAATCTAACTTCTCTGAAGCTGACTGCTTGGAAATTGAACGCTTGATTTTATCAAAACGTGGTTTTTCTGAGCCAGTTATTGATACCTTAATACAGGCTAGGAAGCCTGTTACCAGAAGGATTTACCATAAAATATGGCGTAAATACTTATATTGGTGCGAATCCAAGAGTTACTCATGGAGTAAGGTTAGGATTCCAAGGATATTGTCTTTTCTACAAGAAGGTTTAGAAAAGGGGTTATCTGCTAGTTCTTTAAAGGGACAGATTTCAGCTCTGTCCATTCTTTTACACAAACGTCTGTCAGAAGTTCCGGACGTTCAAGCTTTTTGTCAGGCTTTAGCTAGGATCAAGCCTGTGTTTAAAACTGTTGCTCCGCCATGGAGTTTGAACTTAGTTCTTAATGTTTTACAGGGTGTTCCGTTTGAACCCCTTCATTCCATTGATATCAAGTTGTTATCTTGGAAAGTTCTGTTTTTAATGGCTATTTCCTCGGCTCGAAGAGTTTCTGAGTTATCTGCCTTACATTGTGATTCTCCTTATCTGATTTTTCATTCAGACAAGGTAGTTCTGCGTACTAAACCTGGGTTCCTACCTAAGGTGGTCACTAACAGGAATATTAATCAGGAGATTGTTGTTCCATCTTTGTGTCCTAATCCTTCCTCGAAGAAGGAACGTCTGCTACACAATCTAGATGTAGTCCGTGCCCTCAAATTTTATCTACAGGCAACTAAGGATTTTCGTCAAACGTCTTCCCTGTTTGTCGTTTATTCTGGTCAGAAGAGAGGTCAAAAAGCTTCGGCTACCTCTCTCTCTTTTTGGCTTCGTAGCATAATACGATTAGCCTATGAGACTGCTGGACAGCAGCCTCCTGAAAGAATTACAGCTCATTCTACTAGAGCTGTGGCTTCCACTTGGGCCTTTAAGAATGAGGCTTCTGTTGAACAGATTTGCAAGGCTGCAACTTGGTCTTCTCTTCATACTTTTTCCAAATTTTACAAATTTGACACTTTTGCTTCTTCGGAGGCTGTTTTTGGGAGAAAGGTTCTTCAGGCAGTGGTTCCCTCCGTATAAAGAGCCTGCCTGTCCCTCCCGTCATCCGTGTACTTTTGCTTTGGTATTGGTATCCCAGAAGTAATGATGACCCGTGGACTGACCACACTTAACAGGAGAAAACAAAATTTATGCTTACCTGATAAATTCATTTCTCCTGTAGTGTGGTCAGTCCACGGCCCGCCCTGTTTTTTATGGCAGGCTTAAAAATTTTTTGGATTATACTCCAGTCACCACTACACCCTTGGGCTTCTCCTTTCTCGTTGGTCCTTTGGTCGAATGACTGGAGGTGACGTAGAGGGGAGGAGCTATATAGCAGCTCTGCTGGGTGAATCCTCTTGCACTTCCTGTAGGGGAGGAGATAATATCCCAGAAGTAATGATGACCCGTGGACTGACCACACTACAGGAGAAATTAATTTATCAGGTAAGCATAAATTTTGTTTTGTTCCTTGTTGAAAGAAGTGTTAATTACTTTGGATATTGCGGAAACTAGTTCTCTTGATATTAAAACTAGTAAACGTTTAAATTCTGTTTATAAACCTCCTGTGGTTACTCCAGAGGTTTTTCCAGTTCCTGATGCTATTTCTGATTATGTTTTCAAAGAAATGGAATAGGCCTGGTACTTCTTTTATTCCTTCTTCTAGGTTTAAAAAGTTGCATCCTTTGCCAGCAGCCAGATTGGAGTTTTGAGAAAAAATCCCCAAAGTTGATGGGGCTATTTCTACTCTTGCCAAACGTACTACTATCCCTATGGAAGATAGTACTTCTTTTTGATATCATCAAAATTGATGTTAAATCTATGTCTTTAGCTATTTTAGCTAGAAGAGTTTTGTGGCTCAAATATTGGAATGCTGACATGCTATCTAAGTCTAGATTACTATCTCTTTCTTTCCAAGGTAACAATTTATTTGGTTCTCAGTTGGATTCCATTATTTCAACTGTCACTGGGGGGAAGGGAGTTTTTTACCTCAGGATAAAAGATCTAAAGGTAAATCTAAAGCTTCTAATCGTTTTAGTTCCTTTCGACAGAATAAGGAACAGAAACCATATCCTTCCCCCAAGGAATCTGGTTCCAATTGGAAGCCTTCTTCATGTTGGAATAAATCCAAACCTTTTAAGAAACCAAAGCCAGCCCCCAAGTCTGCATGATGGTGCTGCCCTCATTCCAGTTCAGCTAGTGGGGGGCGGATTAAAATTTTTCCAGAACATTTGGGCAGATTCTGTCCAAAATCATTGGATTCAGAGCATTGTCTCTCAAGGGTATCGAATAGGATTCACAATGAGACCTTGCCTTTTGTTCAGCAAGGTCATTATATGTCCACTATAGACTTACAGGATGCATATCTTCACATTCCGAATCATCCAGATCACTATCGGTTTCTGAGATTCTCTTTTCTAGACAAGCATTATCAATTTGTCGCTCTTCCATTTGGCCTAGCGACAGCTCCAAGAATTTTTTCAAAGGTTCTCGGTGCCCTACTCTCTGTAATCAGAGAGCAGGGTATTGAGGTGTTTCCTTATTTGGACATCATCTTGGTACTAGCTCAGTCTTTACATTCTGCAGAATCTCACACGAATCAATTAGTGTTGTTGCTTCAACGACATGGTTGCAGGATCAATTTACCAAAAAGTTACCAATATTTTAGAACTCTGTGCTATTTTCAGGGCTCTTCAGGTTTGACCTCTATTGAAGCAAGAAAAATTCATTTGTTTTCAAATAGACAATGTCACAACTGTGGCATATGTCAATCATCAGGGTGGGACTCGCAGTCCCCTAGCTATGAAAGAAGTATCTCGGATACTTGCTTGGGAGGAATCCAACTCTTGTCTAATTTCTGCAGTACATATCCCAGGTGTAGACAATTGGGAAGCGGATTATCTGAGATGTCAGACTTTACATCCAGGGGAGTGGTCACTCCATCCAGATGTGTTTATCCAGATTGTTCAGATGTGGGGTTTTCCAGTAATAGATCTGATGGCTTCCCATCTGAACAAGAAACTTCCCAGGTACCTGTCCAGGTCCAGGGATCCTCAGGCGGAGTCAGTGGATGCGTTAGCAGTTCCTTGGTTTTACCAACCTGCTTATATCTTCCCACCTCTAGTTCTTCTTCCAAAAGTGATCTCCAAAATCATCATGGAACATTTGTTTGTGTTTCTGGAATCACCAGCATGGCCTCACAGGTTCTGCTATGTGGACCTTGTCCGGATGTCCAGTTGTCAACCATGGCCACTTCCTTTAAGACCAGATCTTCTGTCTCAAGGACTGTTTTTCTATCAGGATCTCAAATCATTAAATTTGAAGGTATGGATATTGAACGCTTAGTGCTTAGTCATAGAGGTTTCTCTGACTCAGTGATTGATATTATGTTACAGGCTTGTAAATCTGTTTCTAGGAAGATTTATTATCGAGTTTGGAAGACTTGTATTTCATGGTGTTCTTCTCATAAATTCTCCTGGCATTCTGTTAGAATTCCTAATATTTTGCAGTTTCTTCAGGATGGTTTGGATAAAGGTTTGTCTGCAAGTTTCTTGAAGGGACAACTTTCTGCTCTTTCTGATTTATTTTACAGAAAGATTGCTAAACTTCCTGATATTCACTGTTTTGTTCAGGCTTTGGTCCATATCAAGCCTGTCATTAAATCAATCTCTTCTCCTTGGAGTCTTAATTTGGTCCTGAGAGTTTTACAGGCTCCTCCTTTTGAGCCTATGCATTCTTTGGATATTAAACTACTTTCTTAAAAAGTGTTGTTCCTTTTGGCTATCTCTTCTGCTAGAAGAGTTTCTGAATTATCTGCTCTTTCTTGTGAGTCACCTTTTTCTGATTTTTCATCAAGATAAGGCAGTTTTGCGGACTGCATTTAAATTTTTACCTAAAGTTGTGAATTCTAACAACATTAATAGGGAAATTGTTGTCCCCTCTTTGTGTCCTAATTTTAAGAATTCTTTGGAGAGATCCTTACATTCTCTGGATGTTGTAAGAGCTTTGAAATATTATGTTGAAGCTACTAAAGATTTCAGGAAGACTTCTAGTCTATTTGTTGTCTTTTCTGGTTCTAGGAAAGGTCAGAAAGCTTCTTTCATTTCCTTGGCATCTTGGTTAAAGCTTTTGATTCATAAGGCTTATGTGGAGTCGGGTCAGGCCCCGCCTCAGAGAATCACAGCTCATTATACTAGATCAGTCTCCACTTCGTGGGCTTTTAAGAATGAAGCTTCAGTTGATCAGATTTGCAAAGCAGCAACTTGTTCTTCTTAGCATATATTTACTAAATTCTACTGTTTTTATGTTTTTGCCACTTCGGAAGCAGTTTTTGGTAGAAAAGTTCTTCAGGCAGCTGTTTTAGTTTGATTCCTCTGCTTATGTTTTAATTTTTTTATTTTCAATTATAAGAAAAACTTATAATGGCTGTTTTTATTTTATCCCTCCCTCTCTAGTGACTTTTCTGTGGAGTTCCACATCATGGGTATTACTATCCCATACGTCACTAGCTCATGGACTCTTGCCAATTACATGAAAGAAAACATAATTTATGTAAGAACTTACCTGATAAATTCATTTCTTTCATATTGGCAAGAGTCCATGAGACCCACTCTTTTTATGGTGGTTATGTTTTTTGTTTGTTTGCATAAAGCACAATTATGTTTCCAGTTCCTTTTATGATGCTTTTTGCTCCTTTTTCTATCACCCCACTACTTGGCTATTCGTTAAACTGAATTGTGGGTGTGTTGAGGGGTGTATTTATAGACATTTTGAGGTTTGGGAAACTTTGCCCCTCCTGGTAGGATTCTATATCCCATACGTCACTAGCTCATGGACTCTTGCCAATATGTAAGAAATTAATTTATCAGGTAAGTTCTTACATAAATTGTTTTTAAACAATTTTCCAATTTATTTTTATCACCAATTGTGCTTTGTTCTCTTGGTATTCTTAGTTGAAAGCTAAACCTAGGACTCAGAGGTTCATATGCTAATTTCTAAGCACTTGAAGGCTGCCTCTTATTTGAGAGGATTTTTACAGGTTTTCACTGCTAGAGGGTGTTAGTTCATGTGTGTCATATAGATAACACTGTGCTCCTGCATGAGGAGTTCAGGTGAGACAGCTCTGATTGGCTAAAATGGATGTCTGTCAAATGAACTGAAATAAGGGGGCAGTTTGCTTTGGCTTAGATACAAGGTAATCACAGAGGTAAAAAAGTGTATTTCTATAACTGTGTTGGTTGTGCAAAACTAGGGAATGGGTAATAAAGGGATTATCTATCTTTTTAAACAATAAAAATTCTGGTGTAGACTGTCCCTTTAAATAGGTGTAAATTAGAACATATGGCAACATCCTTCATGATAATAAACTCAGTGTCTTTAAACACTATGGGGTCTATTCATTAAAATTTCATGCTCTATCTGAATCTTGAATGAAAAAATTTGGGTTTAGTATCCCTTTAAGAGGTGAATCAAACATTTCAATTTGTGTCAGTAACTATGTATTATGAATGGCTAAACCCAGCGTATCTTCTGCAAGAAGAGCGGAGTTAGCCATGCACAATGCATAGTTAAATTGATTGTTAAGTTTAAAGAATTAGTGCCCAGTATCTAAAAATAATCTTAATAACAGTGGCACTTTAATTCATTAAACTTTACAAACACACAAAAAAATACCATTTCATTAGTGTAAACAGAGCGCCGATCCTCCCCCCGCTTCTCCGACTGTATTTTGCAGATCGATGACGAATCCGGCTTTCTCCAGTCATTGCGTGCTCCACGAGCTGGACGCCAATGGGGGCTTGCAATGATGGGAGGAAGCTGGATTTGGAGGATCGCCGGTCTGTTTACCCTAACGAAAGTATTTAAAAGAAAAAAAAAAAAAAAAAAACGTGTTTGTAAAGTTTTGAATTAATTAATGTGCCCCTGTTTCAAAGAGTATTTTTAGATAATGGGCTTAAAACTTTACAATCACTTTAATGCTGCGTACAATTCACATAAAATTGGATAATTGCATGTGAATTGTATGCAGCATTAACTATGCAATGTACAGGGCTAACTCGGCTCTTCTTGCAGGCGATACTCACTGGGTAATGCATAAATCGCCTCCAATTCACTTGTATGTGTGATATGAAATCTTTAGACCTTGCTCCATTTTTTGTGGTTTTACTTACTGAACCTCAGATCTGACAACACTCCAACCATCATATCACACAATCAAAGTTGTATATACCACCCAGCACATGGGATTTTGCGTGTGTGTGTGTATATATATATAAGTTTTGAATTAATTAATGTGCCCCTGTTTCAAAGAGTTTTTTTAGATAATGCGCTTTAAACTTTGCAATCACTTTAATGCTGCGTACAATTCACATAAAATTGGATAATTGCATGTGAATTGTATGCAGCATTAACTGTGCAATGTACAAGGCTAACTCGGCTCTTCTTGCAGGCGATACTCACTGGGTAATGCATAAATCACCTCCAATTCACTTGTATTCATCTCTTTGTGAATAGAGCCCTATGGTTGAAAAAAAAAACTTTTTCACATTTCTATAATGTTTGAACTAATGCATCCTAAATGCTAGATACCACATTTGCTAGTCAAAAGATATATTACGAATGTAGGTTTTCTGGTAAGGCGTTCATTGATGAATACTTCACCTGTTACATTGGATTTAACCTTTTTGAATACTTCATTAGTAAAGCACTTGCACATATTAGATCTAATTTTACAACACCTGAAGCGAGCTGGTTGCTGAGAACACAAACGTGTGTAGTTTGCATTATGTTATTGTGCTCATAGTATTGTGAGTACAGTGTCATGCTATGCGGCACCCCTTTTGTATTGGAATTTCACTACTTAATATAAGTCTTTGCATGCCTCCTTTCTCTTGTAAGGTGTATCCAGTCCACGGGTTCATCCATTACTTGTGGGATATTCTCCTTCCCAACAGGAAGCTGCAAGAGGACACCCACAGCAGAGCTGTCTATATAGCTCCTCCCCTAACTGCCACCCCCAGTCATTCTCTTGCAGCTCTCGACAAGATAGGAAGTATCAAGAGATATGTGGTGACTTAGTGTAGTTTTACCTTCAATCAAAAGTTTGTTATTTTTAAACGGTACCGGCGTTGTACTGTTTTACTCTCAGGCAGAAATTAGAAGAAGAATCTGCCTGGAGGTTGATGATCTTAGCGGTTTGTAACTAAGGTCTGTCCATTGCTGTTCTCACGCAAAATCAAACTCCCTGCTGTTATCAGTTCTGGTTTTACCTATTTTATAGTAGAGTAGTGAGGCTGCACATTTTATATATATATATATGTATATATATATATATATATACAGTGGCGTCACTAGGGGGGGGCGGGGGGGGGGGGGGCGCACCCGGGTGACACCCTCCAGGGGGTGACACCAAAAAAAAGATTATTTTATTAGAGGCTGGCATTTGTGAACATTAGTGGGACTGGGGAAGTTGTAGCCACACAATTTTTTTGCCCCTTGAGCCAGTACTGCAATTTCAACAAATAGTTTTCCTGGCTGCTTTTGCTTGTTTGTACTTTGCTCCTCCCCTGCCCAATTTCACTATGAATGTTGTGGGTGTGCCGTGGGGCTTGCAAAGTTGCGCTGCTAGCCTAAACCTGCCTGCCTATCTGTGCTCAGTGACATGCGGCCCAGGGCTGTGCACTGACAGACTTGGAACAGAGTCAGAGAGCAGAATTTTCATAGTTTGTGCGCCTAAACCTTTTCTTCAGTGATTTATTTTAGAGTGCTCTGTTTATCTTTCATTTGATGTTCTGCTGAGCCAGGGAGCATGAGCTTCATAATTAATGCAGTGCAGTTTACATATTTTGTATGTGTGTGTCTGAGTTTTTGTGTGTCAGTGTTTTTGTGTGTGTGTTTTTGTGTGTGTGTCTGAGTGTGTTTCCGAGTGTTTGTGTGTGCATCTCAGTATGTTTTTAAGTGTGTCTGAGTGTTTGTATGTGTGTTTGCCTGTGTTTTTGTGTGTGTCTGCTTTTCTGGGGGGGGGGGGTGACACCATGACTTACCGCACCGGGTGACACCAACCCTTGTGACGCCACTGTATATATATATGTGTGTGTGTGTGTATATATTATTTATTTTTCTTCAAATGCTTATTAGTCCAATGTATAAATATTTCATGATAAAGTATCTTTTTATTCACCCATTTCTTAGCACTTTAATTTAAAGGGACAGTCTACACCAAAATTTTTATTGTTTTAAAAGATAGATAATCCCTTTATTACCCATTTCCCAGTTTTGCATAACCAACACAGTTATAATAATATACTTTTAACCTCTGTGATTATCTTGTATCTAAGCCTCTGCAAACTGCCCCTTTTTTCAATTCTTTTGACAGACTTGCAGTCTAGCCAATCAGTGCCTGCTCCCAGATAACTTCTCGTGCACGAGCACAGTGTTATCTATATGAAATACGTGAACTAACACCCTCTAGTGGTGAAAAATTGTTAAAATGCAATCTGAAAGAGGTGGGCTTCAAGGTCTAAGAAATTAGCATATGAACCTCCTAGGTTAAGCTTTCAACTAAGAATACCAAGAGAACAAAGCAAAATTGGTGATAAAAGTAAATTGGAAAATTGTTTAAAATTACATGCCCTATCTGAATCATGAAAGTTTATTTTGGCCTAGACTGTCCCTTTAAGGAATGCATGATAGAAAAAAATAAGAGCAAACAGTAAAGTTTTAACAAATGCTAAAATTGGTTCAGGTAGTTAATCAGTTGTCAACTGCTCCCTGGTCTATCCCCTCACATCTTTATATGAAAGCTGTCTATATAAAAAAGCATTAAGTATGACATTAGATATACACATAAAACATGTAAGCTATGCTTGGTAGAGTCTTTGCTTTGCAGATGTGCAACTAGTCCTCATCAGTGACTCATATTTGCCATCATTCTGTGTGTTGTCATTGAAATAATCCCCTCATAAACAGCAATATTGTCAGGCCTTTCTCCTACCTGCTCCCAGCACAAAGTACCATCTAGCTACAGAAGGCTTTACTTCCATGAGGTAAACACGTGACTAAATCTGAGGCACATGGAACCGGGTACTCCACATCTACTTTATATGTAGTACTGTAACATGTTAGCTTGATGGAGCCCTGACCGATGCATGCCCTTACTTTTTTCATAACCAAATAACTCCCCCCTCCTCCTCCTGATGTCGGGCAGCTCAGTCTCTGCTATCTAACCTGCTTTACCATCCTCAGTGTACTGCCAATCACTGATTGACAGCACTGGGGTCAAGAGCAGCAAAGGGATAGGAGGGAGCCCGGTAAACACAATAAAAGTTTGTGAAGGCTGGACTGCTGACATAAATCACACAGCCATGCAGGGAAAATGTAACACTTTCCTCAAAATGAACGTCAGCTCTGCCTGTAGCAAAATAACACATATTAAAATTACTAAGTGGCAAACAAGCTTGTGTGCTCTGAAGAAACAGTGAGCTCTGGCGCTGCTTCCCCCCCCCCCCCAAAAAAAAACGGCTCTGTGAAAGAGAGCATCCTTTATCAATAAAGTATCCTGATCCAAGGATCAGGGTTTTCCTTGACCTTCATGAGGTCTGACATGAGTTTGCCCCGTGATGGTTGCCATCTTCTAACTTTTCTAGTTACTTTGTTGGGACAGTTTGTCTTGTGGGAAGCAGTCAAGATATTCATGTTGGTGTGTTTGCTGAATCCTCTTCTGGACTGTATGATAGACAAATGCCTGACATAACCTTTTTTTTTTTAAGGTATATATATTTTTCAGTGCTTAGTAACATATCAATACTGTTTAGTTTAATTTAAACCTAGTTTTCCTTGCAAGTTTTTGTAGACTGCTGTCATTTCATGAGCTTCTTTAAACTTTTTTTTCCCGGACATAATTTCTTTTTTAAATTTCCTTAGAGAATACTGCAGGTTTTAAAGCAATTCTTTTATATTCTTTACCAGAATGGCATAACTAAAGAACTGAACACTTTTCTCTTGTAAGGTGTATCCAGTCCACGGATCATCCATTACTTGTGGGATATTCTCATTCCCAACAGGAAGTTGCAAGAGGACACCCACAGCAGAGCTGTAATATAGCTCCTCCCCTAACTGTCATAGCCAGTCATTCTCTTGCAACTCTCAACAAGCTAGGATGTTGTAGGAGAGAGTGGTTAAATATAGTTAGTTTATTTTCTTCAATCAAAAGTTTGTTATTTTTAAATAGTACCGGAGTTGTGCTATTTTATCTCAGGCAGTAAATAGAAGAAGAATCTGCCTGAGGTTTCTATGATCTTAGCAGGTTGTAACTAAGATCCATTGCTATTCTCACATATGTCTGAGGGGATTACACAGATGAGGTAACTTCAGCGAGAGAATGGCGTGCAGTTTATTCTGCTATCAGGTATGTGCAGTTATAATTTTTTCTAGAGATGGAAAACACTAGAAAATGCTGCTGATACCGGATTAATGTAAGTTAAGCCTGAATACAGTGATTTAATAACGACTGGTATCATGCTTACTCCCAGGGGTAATACCCTTATGATATTGCAATATAAACGTTTGCTGGCATGTTTAATCGTTTTTATATATGCATTGGTGATAAAACTTTATTGGGGCCTAGTTTTTTCCACATGGCTGGCTTAAATTTTGACTAGAAACAGTTTTACTGAGGCTTTCCACTGTTATAGTATAAAAGTTACAGTTGGTGCAGTTAAAATTACAAACTGTGACATCCAGCTTCCCTCAGGATTCCCCTGTATGCTATAGGACATCTCTAAAGGGCTCAAAGGCTTTCCAAAGTCGTTTATTGGGGAAGGTAGGACCACAGCTTGCTGTGGCAGTTGGTTGTGACTGTAAAAAACAAACAAAAAAAACAAACAAACAAAAAAAAAAAAGTCTATTTCGTTTTTTTGATCCGTTTTTTGAACTAAGGGGTTAATCATCCATTTGCAAGTGGATGCAATGCTCTGCTAGCCTATTACATACACTGTAAAAATTTCGTTTGATTTACTGCATTTTTTCACTGTTTTTCAAATTCTGTCAAAATTTGTTTCTCTTAAAGGCACAGTACCGTTTTTTATATTTGCTTGTTAACTTGATTTAAAGTGTTTTCCAAGCTTGCTAGTCTCATTGCTAGTCTGTATAAACATGTCTGACATAGAAGAAACTCCTTGTTCATTATGTTTAAAAGCCATGGTGGAACCCCCTCTTAGAATGTGTACCAAATGTACTGATTTCATTTTATGCAAAAATGATCATATTCTGTTTTTAAAAAAATTATCACCAGAGGAATCTGACGAGGGGAAAGTTATGCCGACTAACTCTCCCCACGTGTCAGACCCTTTGACTCCCGCCCAAGGGAGTCACGCTCAAATGGCGCCAAGTACATCTAGGGCGCCCATAGCGTTTACTTTACAAGACATGGCGGCAGTCATGGATAATACACTGTCAGCGGTATTAGCCAGACTACCTGAACTTAGAGGTTAGCGAGATAGCTCTGGGGTGAGACAAAATGCAGAGCATACTGACGCTTTAAGAACCATGTCTGATACTGCCTCACAATATGCAGAAGCTGAGGAAGGAGAGCTTCAGTCAGTGGGTGATGTTAATGACTCAGGAAAGATACCTGATTCTAATATTTCTACATTTAAATTTAAGCTTGAACACCTCCGCGTGTTACTTAGGGAGGTTTTAGCTGCTCTGAATGACTGTGATACCATTGCAGTGACAGAGAAATTTTGTAGACTGGATAAATGCTTTGCAGTGCCGGTGTGTACTGATGTTTTTCCAATACCTAAAAGGTTTACAGAAATTATTAATAAGGAATGGGATAGACCAGGTGTGCCGTTCTCTTCCCCTCCTATTTTTAGAAAAATGTTTTCCAATAGACGCCACCACACGGGACTTATGGCAGACAGTCCCTAAGGTGGAGGGAGCAGTTTCTACTCTAGCAAAGCGTACTACTATCCCTGTCGAGGACAGTTGTGCTTTTTTAGAGCCAATGGATAAAAAATTAGAAGGTTACCTTAAGAAAATATTTATTCAACAAGGTTTTATCCTACAGCCCATTGCATGCATTGCCCCTGTCACTGCTGCTGCGGCGTACTGGTTTGAGTCTCTGGAAGAGGCTTTACAGGTAGAGACTGCATTGGATGACATACTTGGCAAACTTAGAGCACTTAAGCTAGCCAATTATTTTATTTCTGATGCCATTGTTCATTTGAATAAACTAACGGCTAAGAATTCTGGTTTTGCTATACAGGCGCGCAGAGCGCTATGGCTTAAATCATGGTCAGCTGACGTGACTTTAAAATCTAAGCTACTTAACATTCCCTTCAAGGGGCAGACCCTATTCGGGCCTGGTTTGAAGGAGATTATTGCTGATATCACGGGAGGAATAGGTTGTGCCCTTCCTCAGGACAGGTCCAAATCTAGGGCCAAACAGTCTAATTTTCGTGCCTTTCGAAACTTCAAGGCAGGTGCGGCATCAACTTCCTCTAATAATAAACAAGAGGGAACTTTTGCTCAATCCAAGACGGTCTGGAGACCAAACCAGACCTGGAAAAAAGGTTAGCAGGTCAAAAAGCCTGCTGCTGCCTCTAAGACAGCATGAAGGAACGACCCCCTAACTGGTAACGGATCTAGTAGGGGGCAAACTTTCACTCTTCGCCCAGGCGTGGGCAAGAGATGTTCAGGATCCCTGGGCGTTGGAAATTATATCCCAGGGATATCTTCTGGACTTCAAAGCTTCCCCCCCAAAAGGGAGATTTCACCTTTCACAATTATCTGCAAACCAGATAAAGAGTGAGGCATTCTTACACTGTGTACGAGACCTCCTAGTTATGGGAGTGATCCATCCAGTTCCAAAGGAGGAACAGGAACAGGGTTTTTACTCAAATCTGTTTGTGGTTCCCAAAAAAGAGGGAACCTTCAGACCGATTTTGGATCTAAAGATCTTAAACAAATTCCTCAAAGTACCGTCGTTCAAGATGGAAACTATTCGTACCATCCTACCACTGATCCAGGAGGGTCAATATATGACTACAGTGGATCTAAAGGATGCTTATCTTCACATTCCGATACACAAAGATCATCATCGGTTTCTCAGGTTTGCCTTTCAAGACAGGCATTACCAGTTGTAGCTCTTCCCTTTGGATTAGCTACAGCCCCAAGAATCTTTACAAAGGTTCTAGGGTCGCTTTTGGCGGTCCTAAGGCCGCGGGGCATAGCAGTAGCCCCTTATTTAGATGACATCCTGATACAGGCGTCAAACTTCCAAATTGCCAAGTCTCATACGGACGTAGTACTGGCATTTCTGAGGTCGCATGGGTGGAAAGTGAACGAGGAAAAGTGTTCTCTATCCCCACTCACAAGAGTTTCCTTTCTAGGGACTCTGATAGATTCTGTAGAAATGAAAATTTACCTTGATGGAGTCCAGGTTATCAAAGCTTCTAAATTCCTGTCGGGTTCTTCATTCCATTCCGCGCCATTTGGTGGCTCAGTGTATGGAAGTAATCGTCTTAATGGTAGCGGCAATGGACAAAGTGCCGTTTGCACGCTTACATCTCAGACCGCTGCAACTATGCATGCTCAGTCAGTGGAGCGGGGATTACACAGATTTGGCCCCTCAACTGAATGTGGACCAAGAGACCAGGGATCCTCTTCCCTGGTGGCTATCTCGGGTCCATCTGTCCAAAGGTATGACCTTCGCAGGCCAGATTGGACTATTGTAACAACAAATGCCAGCCTTCTAAGTTGGGGTGCAGTCTGGAACTCCCTGAAGGCTCAGGGATCGTGGACTCAGGAGGAGTCTCTCCTTCCAATAAATATTCTGGAACTAAGAGCGATATTCAAGGCTCTTCAGGTTTGGCCTCAGTTAGCAACTCTGAGGTACATCATATTTCAGTCGGTCAACATCACGACTGTAGCTTACATCAACCATCGAGGGGGAACAAGAAGTTCCCTAGAGATGTTAGAAGTTTCAAAAATAATTCACTGGGCAGAGATTCACTCTTGCCACCTATCAGCTATCCATATCCCAGGTGTAGAGCACTGGGAGGCGGATTTTCTAAGTCATCAGACTTTTCATCCGGGAGAGTGGGAACTCCATCCGGAGGTATTTGCACAACTGATTCTCCGTTGGGGCAAACCAGAACTGGATCTCATGGCGTCTCGCCAGAACACCAAGCTTCCGTGTTACGGATCCAGGTCCAGGGATCCCAAGGCGACACTGATAGATACTCTAGCAGCTCTCTGGTCTTTCAACCTGGCTTATGTGTTTCCACCGTTTCCTCTGCTCCCTCGACTGATTGCCAAGATCAAGCAGGAGAGAGCATCGGTGATTCTGATAGCACCTGCGTGGCCACGCAGGACCTGGTATGCAGATCTTGTGGACATGTCATCCTTTCCACCATGGTCTCTGCCTCTGAGACAGGACCTTCTACTTCAGGGTCCTTTCAACCATCCAAATCTAATTTCTCTGAGGCTGACTGCCTGGAGATTGAATGCTTGATTTTATCAAAGCGTGGCTTCTCTGAGTCAGTTATTGATACCTTAATACAGGCACGAAAGCCTGTCACCAGGAAAATTTACCATAAGGTATGGCGTAGATATCTTTATTGGTGTGAATCCAAGGGTTACTCATGGAGTAAGGTCAGGATTCCTAGGATTTTATCTTTTCTCCAAGAAGGTTTGGAAAAAGGATTGTCAGCTAGTTTCTTAAAGGGACAGATTTTTGCTCTGTCTATTCTTTTGCACTAGCGTCTGGCAGATGTTCCAGACGTTCAGGCATTTTGTCAGGCTTTAGTTTGAATCAAGCCTGTGTTTAAACCTGTTGCTCCACCATGGAGCTTAAACTTGGTTCTTAAGGTTCTTCAAGGAGTTCCGTTTGAACCTCTTCATTCCATAGATATCAAACTTTTATCTTGGAAAGTTCTTTTTTTTTTTTTTTTGGTAGCTATTTCCTCGGCTCGTAGAGTCTCTGAGCTATCTGCCTTACAATGTGATTCTCCTTATCTGATTTTTCATACGGATAAGGTAGTCCTGCGTACCAAACCTGGGTTCTTACCTAAGGTGATATCTAACAAGAATATCAATCAAGAGATTGTGGTTCCATCCTTGTGTTACACAATCTGGACGTGGTCTGTGCTTTAAAGTTTTACTTACAAGCTAATAAAGATTTTCGTCAAACATCTGTTTTGTTTGTTGTCTACTCTGGACAGAGGAGAGGTCAAAAGGCTTTGGCAACCTCTTTTTCTTTTTGGCTAAGAAGCTTAATCCGCTTAGCCTATGAGACTGCTGGACAGCAGCCTCCTGAAAGGATTACAGCTCATTCCGCTAGAGCTGTGGCTTCCACTTGGGCCTTTAAAAATGAGGCTTCTGTTGAACAGATTTGCAAGGCGGCGACTTGGTCTTCGCTTCATACTTTTTCAAAATTTTACAAATTTGATACTTTTGCTTCTTCGGAGGCTATATTTGGGAGAAAGGTTTTACAGGCAGTGGTTCCTTCCATTTAAGTTCCTGCCTTGTCCCTCCCTTCATCAGTGTACTTTAGCTTTGGTATTGGTATCCCACAAGTAATGGATGATCCGTGGACTGGATACACCTTACAAGAGAAAACACAATTTATGCTTACCTGATAAATTTATTTCTCTTGTGGTGTATCCAGTCCACGGCCCGCCCTGTCATTTTAAGGCAGGTAATTTTTAAATTTAAACTACAGTAACCACTACACCCTATGGTTCCTCCTTTCTCGGCTTGTTTTCGGTCGAATGACTGGCTATGACAGTTAGGGGAGGAGCTATATTACAGCTCTGCTGTGGGTGTCCTCTTGCAACTTCCTGTTGGGAATGAGAATATCCCACAAGTAATGGATGATCCAAGGACTGGATACACCACAAGAGAAATAAATTTATCAGGTAAGCATAAATTGTGTTTTTTTTTCTAAGATTATTTTTTTCACTATTGTGTTGTTTTTTTTATGAAGTGTAAACCATAGATGTACCGGTAACTGGTCTGTTTCTCATGTTATCATTTGTTTAGTACATTGTTATTTCCTCTGTTTTAGATGTGGAACATTTTCACTTTCTGTTTGTAAATCTCCCTTCTAATTTGGCTTTAGGTTAAAAGGTCAAGTTTCAGGAGTTCTCATTGCTGCCTTATTTATATAATACTGTGCCATTGCATTTCCAAATGAGTCTTTCATGGCGATTTAGGTTATTCAGAGAAGCTGTGGTTTGCAACTTTCAAATGCCCTAAACCATTATTTGCCATTTGCATGGCAACCATTGGTTTGTATTGTTCCCCTTTCAGCCCAATGGTTTTACAGCCCCACATATTTGTGGTAGATGATCCATCTGTTCATTCATAAGAGGTTGTTACACTTTTGGTGTTTGATGCTTTTGAGGGAGGTATTTTGTGCAGCTCACTGCTGTTGGCACAGATGCATGCTTCATCTTCTGCTTAAAGTGTGATATGAAATCTTTAGACCTTGCTCCATTTTTTGTGGATTTACTTACTGGACTTCAGATCTGACAACACTCCAACCATCATATCACACAATCAAAGTTGTATATACCACCCAGCACATGGGATTTTGTATTAGTAGGTATAAAGACTTTTATTAGTTCATAGGTTTAGGTCAACGTTTCGGTCCTCGCAGGGACCTTTGTCAAGACCGTTCTCCGCTAACTTCAGGGACCTTTGTCAAGACCGTTCTCGGCTAATTTCAATGATAGGAGTTCAGCGGTGAACGCTTATCATTAAAGTTAGCCGAGAACGGTCTTGACAAAGGTCCCTGCGAGGACCGAAACGTTGACCTAAACCTATGAACTAATAAAAGTCTTTATACCTACTAAGACCTGTGAGTGCCTCTTCTATACTTAAGAAATATATATATATATATATATATATATATATATATATATATATATATATATGTGTATATATGTGAATATATGTGTGTGTATGTGTGTGTGTGTATATATATATATACACACAGTCGTATGCAAAAGTTTTGGCACCCCTGACATTTTCATTTATAAATAATTGGGTGTTTGGATCGGCAATTTCGTTTTGATCTATCAAATAACTGAAGGACACAGTAATATTTCAGTAGTGAAAAGAGGTTTATTAAATTAAAGGGACAGTCTAGGCCAAAATAAACTTTCATGATTCAGATGGAGCATGTAATTTTAAACAATTTTCCAATTTACTTTTATCACCAATTTTGCTTTGTTCTCTTGGTATTCTTAGTTGAAAGCTTAACCTAGGAGGTTCATATGCTAATTTCTTAGACCTTGAAGCCCACCTCTTTCAGATTGCATTTTAACAGTTTTTCACCACTAGAGGGTGTTAGTTCACGTATTTCATATAGATAACACTGTGCTCGTGCACGAGAAGTTTTCTATGAGCAGGCACTGATTGGCTAGACTCCAAGTCTGTCAAAAGAACTGAAAAAAGGGGCAGTTTGCAGAGGTTTAGATACAAGATAATCACAGAGGTTAAAAGTATATTATTATAACTGTGTTGGTTATGCAAAACTGGGACATGGGTAATAAAGGGAATATCTATCTTTTAAAACAATAAAAATTCTGGTGTAGACTGTCCCTTTAACAGAAAATGTGCATTATGCATCAAAACAAAATAAGACAGGTGTATAAATTTGGGCACCCCAACAGAAATATTGCATCAATATTTAGTAGAGCCTCCTTTAGCAGAAATAACAGCCTCTAGACGCTTCCTATAGACTGTAATGAGTATCTGGACTCTGGATGAAGGTATTTTGGACCATTCCTCCTTGCAAAACATCTCCAATTCAGTTAGGTTTGATGGTTGCCAAGCATGGACAACCCGCTTCAAATCACCCCACAGATTTTCAGTGATATTCAGGTCTGAGGACTGGGATAGTCATTCCAGAATATTGTACTTGTTCCTCTGCATAAATACCAGAGTAGATTTTGAGCATTGTTTTGGGACATTGTCTTGTTGAAATATCCAGCCCTGGCGTAACTTCAACTTTGTGACTGATTCCTCAACATTATTCTCAAGTATCTGCTGATATTAAGTGGAATCCATGCAACCCTCAACTTTAACAAGATTCCCAGTACCGGCACTGGGCACACAGCCCCACAGCATGATGGAACATCCAACAAATTTTACTGTGGCTTGCAAGTGTTTGTCTTGGAACGCTGTGTTCTTTTGCCGCCATGCATAACGCCCCTTGTTATGACTAAATAACTCAATCTTTGTTTCATCAGTCCACAGCACCGTCTTCCAAAATGAAGCTGGCTTGTCCAAATGTGTGTTTGCATACTTCAAGCGACTCTGTTTGTGGCGTGTGTGCAGAAAAGGCTTCTGCATCACTCTCCCATACAGCTTCTCCTTGTGCAAAGTGTGCTGAATTGTTGAATGATGCACAGTGACACCATCTGCAGCAAGATGATGATGTAGGTCTTTGGAGGTGGTCTGTGGGCTGTTTTTGACCGTTCTCACCATCCTTTGCCTTTGCCTCTCCCATATTTTACTTCTGGCCTTAAAAAGAACTGTGCCTGTGGTCTTCCATTTCCTCACTATGTTCCTCACATAAGCTTAAATCTCTGCAATAGCTTTTTGTAGCCTTCCCCTAAACCATAATGTTGAAAAATCTTTGTTTTCAGGTCATTTGAGAGTTGTTTTGAGGCCCCCATGTTGCCACTTTTCAGAGGAGAGTCAAAGAGAACAACTTCTTGCAATTGGCCACCTTAAATACCTTTTCTCATGATTGGATGCACCTGTCTATGAAGTTCAAGGCTTAATGGGCTCACCAAACCAATTGTGTGTTCCAATTAATCAGTGCTAGGTAGTTACAGGTATTCAAATCAACAAAATGACAAGGGTGCCCAAATTTATGCACCTGTCTGCACCTGTCACTACTGCACCTGTCACTACTGAAATATTACTGTGTCCTTCAGTTATTTGATAGATCAAAATGAAATTGCTGATCCAAACACCCAATTTTTTATAAATGAAAATCCTGGAAATTTTCAGGGGTGCCTAAACTTTTGCATATGACTGTATTTGTGTGTGTGTGTATATGTGTGTGTATATATATATATATATATATATATGTATGTATTTGTGTGTGTGTGTATGTGTGTGTGTATATATATATATATATATATATATATATATATATAGTATTTTCAAAATAGGACTGCACTCGCTGGATTTAAGCATAAAACTTATTTTATTTTATTGTGGTAACGTTTCGGAGTCCACAGACTCCTTCCTCAGACCAGTACAAACCTGCAAGTGAACATAGTGCCTTATATATACAATAAGCCCCACCACAATAAAATAAAATAAGTTTTATGCTTAAATCCAGCGAGTGCAGTCCTATTTTGAAAATACTGTGAATATTACTGACCTGGCACCCTGGTTGATGACTGGAGGAGATTGAGAGTACAGATACACATGGAGGATATATATATATATATATATACATATAGCCCAGAAAAGAGCACTCTCACCTAATCCACAAGTGCCAGCGGGTCACACACACAGAATATAAGAAGGCACTCGGAGGCTATTTTTGGGAGAAAGGTCTTACAGGCAGTGGTGCCTTCCGTTTAAGCGCCTGTACACTCACTACATTACATTGTAGCAAAGTGTCATTTCTTCAGTGTTGTCACATGAAAAGATATAATAAATATTTACAAAAATGTGAGGGGTGTACTCTTTTTTTGTGAGATACTGTATGTGTGTGTGTGTGTGTGTATGTATATATATATATATATATATATATATATATATATATATATATATATGCATATATACTGTGTGTGTGTGTGTGTGTTTGTGTGTATATATATATATATATATATATATATACTTTCAAAAGGATCCCACACTCACTGCTTCACTTCAGCATCCGGGGTGCACTTAAATCATTGATATGCAGAGTAAATAAGAGAGGCACTCTCCGTGTAATCAGTATTATAACTTTACTAAGATGAACGTTTTCGGGGTGGCCCTGTCCTCAGACCTTACAAAACAAGTGAAATAGTGAACTATTTAAGTGATTACCTGGTTGCGATCCTGCCAGAGCCTGTAGCGTCCCCATAGCGCAACTGCGCATGCGCAAGAGTATGTACAGAGGCCCTGGAGGTTCAAAAGAGTCACCAAGTCAAACGAAATAAAAATAGAATAAAAACAAGAAATATTGCATGAATTTAAAAACACAGAGCACATAGCAACTACAGGGGTTACTGATAGACAAAAAATGTTACTGATAGACAAAAATGTGGATGGTGCAGTGTAGATTTAAATGAGGTGTCAGATGTCAGACAATCTATATAGAGAGTGGCTGCGTGCAGAGGAAGCACTAGGAACTCACATGACAATCTTGGCAAGAACAACAGGATCAATCAATATATATTCATAAAGATACCCCAAATATTATAGAACAACTAGCTCAACCTCCAAACAGTTAATATCACTGTTACGGAGTCTGACTACTGTTGCTAAGCAACCATAATAAACAATATTCATACACCAATCCGGTGCTCATCTTAATGCCCTAAGATAATGCCATTCATGTTAGTATACCTATATCTTGCCAAGATTGTCATGTGAGTTCCTGATGCTTCCTCTGCACGCAGCCGCTCATCTTAGCGTTCATCTTAGTAAAGTTATAATACTTATTACACGGAGAGTGCCTTTCTTATTTACTCTGTGTATATATATATATATATATGTGTGTGTGTGTGTGTATATATATATATATATATATATATATATATATATATACATATATATGTATGTGTGTGTGTGTGTATATATATATATATATATATATATATATATATATATATGTATGTATGTATATATGTGTGTGTATATATATATATATATATATATATATATGAGTGTATATATATATATATATATGTGTGTGTGTATATATATATATATCTGATATGTAAAATGTATATGTGTATATATATATATATATATATATATTTATAGTGGATATAAAAAGTCTACACACCCCTGTTAAAATGACAGGTTTCTGTGATGTAAAAAAATGAGACAAAGATAAATCATTTCAGAACTTTTTCCACCTTTAATGTGACCTATAAACTGTACAACTCAATTGAAAAACAAACTGAAATGTTTTAGGTAGAGGGAAGAAAAAATATAAAAATAAAATAAAATGGTTGCATAATACTTTGTTGAAGCACCTTTTGATTTTATTACAGCACTCTGTCTTTTTGGGTATGAGTCTATCAGCACGGCACATTTTGACTTGGCAAGATTTGCCCACTCTTCTTTGCAAAAACACTCCAAATCTGTCAGATTGCGAGAGCATCTCCTGTGCACAGCCCTCTTCAGATTACCCCACAGATTTTCAATCAGGTTCAGGTCTGGGCTCTGGCTGGGCCATTCCAAAACTTTAATCTTCTTCTGGTGAAGCCATTTCTTTGTTGATTTGGATGTATGCTTTGGGTCGTTGTCATGCTGAAAGATGAAGTTCCTCTTCATGTTCCGCTTTCTAGCAGAAGCCTGAAGGTTTTGTGCCAATATTGACTGGTATCTGGAACTGTTCATAATTCCCTCTAGCTTAACTAAGGCCCCAGTTTCAGCTGAAGAAAAACAGCCCCAAAGCATGATGCTGCCACCACCATGTTTCACTGTGGGTATGGTGTTCTTTTGGTGATATGCAGTGTTGTTTTTGCGCCAAACATATGTTTTGGAATTATTGCCAAAAAGTTCAACCTTGGTTTTCCCACATGCTTTTGGGAGACTTCAGATGTGTTTTTGCAAAATGTAGCCTGGCTTGGATGTTTTTCTTCATAAGAAAAGGCTTTCGTCTTGCCACTCTACCCCATAGCCCAGACATATGAAGAATACGTGAGATTATTGTCACATGTACCAAACATCCAGTACTTGCCAGGTATTCCTGCAGCTCTTTTAATGTTGCTGTAGGCCTCTTGGTAGCCTCCCAGACCAGTTTCCTTCTCGTCTTTTCATCAATTTTGGAGGGACGTCCAGTATATTTTCTCCACTTGATGATGACTGTCTTCACTGTGTTCTATGGTATATCTAATGCCTTGGAAATTCTTGTGTACCCTTCTCCTGACTGATACCTTTTCACAATGAGATCCCTCTGATGCTTTGGAAGCTCTCTGTGGACCATGGCTTTTGCTGTGGGATGCGACTAAGAAAATTTCAGGAAAGACCAACTAGAGCAGCTGAACTTTATTTGGGATTAATCAGAGGCACGCTAAATGATGGCAGGTGTATGCTGACTCCTATTTAACATGATTTGTAATGTGATTGCTTAATTCTGAACACAGCTACATCCCCAGTTATAAGAGGGTGTGCACACTTATGCAACCATATTATTTTAGCTTTTTTATTTTTACTTCCCTCCACTTAAAAGATTTCAGTTTGTTTTTCGATTGAGTTGAACAGTTTATAGGTCACATTAAAGGTGGAAATGATCTGAAATGATTTATCTTTGTCTCATTTTTTTACATCACAGAAACCTGACATTTTAACAGGGGTGTGTAGACTTTTTATATCCACTGGTTATGTGTATGTATGTATGTATGTATGTATGTATATATATATATATATATATATATATATATATATATAATATATGTATATATATATTTATATACACACAATATTAGGAACGAGTGCGAATCACAATATTCCACTAGCACAACCAAGGTCCTGTGCCTATCCTGAAAATACACGTAGCCAATAACAAAGCCAAAGAGAATACACAGACCTCCCAAAATGTCCGTTACTTTCAGGGTTGTACAACACTTCTTCTTTTCAAAACAGTAATAAAGCAAACTTGGCACCAGATGTGTGCTTGCTTACCCTTCACCTTAGACTGTCCGGCTTCCGAGAACGAGGGACCGCTTGTCTCACAGGCAAACTGCTCCTCGGTACCCTCCACCTCCCTCGGTGTCTCCAGCCGGAAGTACTCCACAGGTGGCCCGGTGATTCCGGGTGACGTCAGCGTTAGTTGGGGGTTTCTGTGAATTGGCTAGTTTGTCAGGACGTGGAATGTACAGCAGTATCGGCAGTGGATTTCAGGATAGTAAGATACATCATCATGAAAGGATAATCCACGCCAACTTAAAAATTGACTTTTATTTGTCTTCGATTAAAAGAGTTACAAACAAAGGAGATCTTCGCAGCTTAGCAGAGTGAGCGCAGCACTGGGCTTACGCGTTTCGGCAGTTAAGCCGTAGTCATAGCCTATAGTGCTGTGTTCACTCCTGCTATTTAAAAGGAGGTACAAAATTCTTATTGGCTCAAATTAATTGAAAGTTAAAAACACACAATTGCGCTACTCTATACTTAAGGACAGCAAAAACCTGCATAAGAACATGTTGGCAGTTGTAATTTAAATTATGTTACGGACCGTAAGTATATATTGTGAGATGCGTATATATGCCACAATAAAGGAGTGATTCCAGTTGCTCAAAAAATGTTTAAATGAATAAATTCTTTACTTCTCAATTAATGAAACTTCAGCTATATTGTGGCAAAAATAGGGCTCTTATAACAAGTTAAAAATCACGAGAAACAAGGTGTACCATAAGTTAATATTGGACAATAGGAATCCATAATTGATCCGATTTTGGAGTTGATTGTTAGTTTTAGTGTGGGTTAAAGATGACCCTACATATATGTTCATTTTGCCAGAAAACTTAGAGATAGTGTGTCTTGTATATTGGGATTGTGAACAGTTTCCAGAGTATATAACATACATTACTCAAATCAGAAAGTGGGGGGGGGGGGGTGGAGGAGGATATTCCCCCATATTATTAATTAAGTGTCACAGTGTTGTCCTATAATGCATTATGTTAACCCTCACTGCGTTGCATATAGTAGTGTATGCTACTAATCAAACAAACATTGTCTGACCTGCTCGTGAATTTGTAAGAAGTAGTAGGAGTGGTAGAAAACTTGACAGAGTTAAACAGAACACACCATAAATCTGAGTATGTTGTGAAACTAATTAAAAGTTTTATTCCCAATAGTTTATTAAGTCAAACCTAGAGTTCAGGCCTTTGGGATCTCTAGTACCCAATTTAAAGATCCAAAACATTTCTTGTTTGGCTAAAAGCTATTCAAGGTCACTGCCACGTTTGGGCAACACCACTTTCTCTATGGCACACCACTTGAAAGTACTTAGGGAACTTTTGTGTTTCTCAGCAAAATGTTGGACCAACGGGGTAGTAGCCCTGCCTTGGCTTATTGTGGAAAGGTGTAACCTAATTCGAGTATTTACGTCCCTTGACGTGAGTCCCACGTACTGTTTTTTACATGCTGTACAAGTTATCAAATAGATTACGTAAGTACTTCTGCAGTTGAGACATGAACGTATCTTATATGTGGTGCCTAATGCAGCAGATTCAAAATCTTTGGTAACTTGCACAAACTCGCAAGGACGACAGTGGTGACTCCCACATCTATACATGCTCACATGTGTGAGCCATGAACTGTTTGCATTGGATCTCTTCTTCAATTGGGTGGGTGCCAAAATGGAACCTAAGGTTTTGCTCTTTTTGTAGGAGCATCTGATTCCTGTTCTGACCACTTTTTGGTGGTCAGAACAGTGAGAAATTGTTTCTCACTATTTTACAGATCTCCTCATATTGAGAGCTGTATTCTGTTACAAAATTAACCTTATTTTCCATAACTTTCCTCTCTGTTTCTCTATTGTATTTAAGTAATTCAGGTCTGGGAATGGTCTCAACTATTGCCTCTGCTCCATCCAAGTCCCTCTGTGGGTATTCTCTTTTCCTCAGATTGTATTTGAGTTCCCTGACCTTTTCTTTGAATTCAGGATCTGAGCAGTTGCGCTTTAGCCTTATTAGTTGGCCCTTGGCTATCGCAAACCTTATTTGCTTCGGATGGCAGCTCCTGCCATGCAGTATGGTATTTCCTGTTATGGGTTTGCGGTACACGCAAGTGGCTACCTTCTTGCCAACTATACCTTTAAGGGTTAAATCCAGGAAATGTATTTCCTTAGGATTAGTTTCATACGTGAATCTTAAACCCATGTCGTTGTTGTTAAGGTAAGACAAAAATAGTTCAAAACCTTCCTCTGTTCCCTTCCAGACCAACAACAGGTCATCTATGTACCATTCCCAGACCATTCCCAGACCTGAATTACTTAAATACAATAGAGAAACAGAGAGGAAAGTTATGGAAAATAAGGTTCATTTTGTAACAGAATATAGCTCTCAATATGAGGAGATCTGTAAATTAGTGAGAAACAATTTCTCACTGCTGGCGGCAGATGACCAGTTACAAAAAGTGGTCAGAACAGGAATCAGATGCTCCTACAAAAAGAGCAAAACCTTAAGTTCCATTTTGGCACCCACCCAATTGAAGAAGAGATCCAATGCAAACAGTTCATGGCTCACACATGTGGGCATGTATAGATGTGGGAGTCACCACTGTCGTCCTTGCGAGTTTGTGCAAGTTACCAAAGATTTTGAATCTGCCGCATTAGGCACCACATATGAGATACGTTCATGTCTCAACTGCAGAAGTACTTATGTAATCTATTTGATAACTTATACAGCATGTAAAAAACAGTACGTGGGACTCACGTCAAGGGACGTAAATACTCGAATTAGGTTACATCTTTCCACAATAAGCCAAGGCAGGGCTACTACCCCGTTGGTCCAACATTTTGCTGAGAAACACAAAAGTTCCCTAAGTACTTTCAAGTGGTGTGCCATAGAGAAAGTGGTGTTGCCCAAACGTGGCGGTGACCTTGAACAGCTTTTAGCCAAACGAGAAATTTTTTGGATCTTTAAATTGGGTACTAGAATTCCAAAAGGCCTGAACTCTAGGTTTGACTTAATAAACTATTGGGAATAAAACTTTTAATAAGTTTCACAACATACTCAGATTTATGGTGTGTTCTGTTTAACTCTGTCAAGTTTTCTACCACTCCTACTACTTCTTACAAATTCACGAGCAGGTCAGACAATGTTTGTTTGATTAGTAGCATACACTAGTATATGCAACGCAGTGAGGGTTAACATAATGCATTATAGGACAACACCGTGACACTTAATTAATAATATGGGGGAATATCCCCCCCCCCTCCAAAAGGGAATAGGCCACTTTCTGATTTGAGTAATGTATGTTATATACTCTGGAAACTGTTCACAATCCCAATATACAAGACACACTATCTCTGAGTTTTCTGGCAAAATGAACATATATGTAGGGTCATCTTTAACCCACACTAAAACTAACAATCAACTCCAAAATTGGATCAATTATGGATTCCTATTGTCCAATATTTACTTATGGTACACCTTGTTTCTCGTGATTTTTAACTTGTTATAAGAGCCCTATTTTTGCCACAATATAGCTGAAGTTTCATTAATTGAGAAGTAAAGAATTTATTTATTTAAAATTTTTTTGAGCAACTGGAATCACTCCTTTATTGTGGCATATATACGCATCTAACAATGTATACTTAGGGTCCGTAACATAATTTAAATTACAACTGCCAACATGTTCTTATGCAGGTTTTTGCTGTCCTTAAGTATAGAGTAGCGCAATTGTGTGTTTTTAACTTTCAATTAATTTGATCCAATAAGAATTTTGTACCTCCTTTTAAATAGCAGGCTATGACTACGGCTTAACTGCAGAAACGCGTAAGCCCAGTGCTGCGCTCACTCTGCTAAGCTGTGAAGATCTCCTTTGTTTGTAACTCTTTTAATCGAAGACAAATAAAAGTCACGTTTTAAGTTGGCGTGGATTATCCTTTCTTGATGATGTGTGTGTATATATATATATATATATGTGTATATATATGTGTATATGTATGTGTGTGTATGTGTGTATATATATATATATATATATATATATATATATATAGACAATTGCATAGGGGTACCAGCACTCACTTTTTTGTAGTACATCATCTGGGGTGCTCTTCAAGTAAAGAACATATAAAGCAGGCAAAGGGAAGGCACTCACCGTCTTAATAACAAACTCTTTTATTGTTTAGTTAATGTTTTTGGGGTTGCCCCCGTCCTCAGACCAACAGAACATATTCAAAACTCACCTATTTAACAGGAAACCCATCACCATGAAATCTGAATCAGCTGTGTCCCTGCAAGTCTTCCCAAGCGCAACTGCGCATGAGCAAAACTGTTATGGAACACAGCTGCGAAAAAAATGGCCTCAAGAAAAAGCCATCACCATAGTAACCTCCTAACACCAACGTGTATAACATCTGACAGATTAAAAACAAACATGATCGCAAAATGTACTAGCCATATATTGATATCATATGTGTGTATTCTAACATACTACCTCCTAAGCAACATCAAACCCAGCATTCACATATTTAGTACCCTGTTGTATCGTTACTAGCCAAACGTTACCTAGCAACCTAATATCAACACAAACCCACAGCGCTCCTTATTAAACATATTGAACAAGCCATACCGTATTCAATAGTGCCTGTACACATCCAGCGCTGTGAATCAATCATACTCACCCCAGTGGGATTAACGTGACAAAACCAATGTTCAATTAAATTAACAGACACCCCACCACAATCAACCATAATTATCTCACAGACCACATCCATAAGGACGCCACCTATAAAGAAGATAAACAATCTTCTACAGTGATGGTACAGAACTCGCAAGCCATGCAAACACGCTCAAAAAACTGGGCAGGCAGAGGCCGCACACACGAGGGGGGCACAAGTTTCAGGCAAAGGGGAAGGCCACCGAGACAATGGCGCAAGTAGCCAGTGATGAGAGTAACACAATGAATACAAGCAACATAATGAATCTCAGTTCACATATACTTTCTGCTGCTGAACAATCTGTCCTTCAAAAAGGATTCAAATTTGTGCCAACTGTTAAGTCTGATGATTTCTCTTTGAGTGTGGATATATATAAATTCCGGAGGGCACTACAGCTAAAGGAACATTTTGGTACGTCTGAGACACCTTGTAGGACGTTCAGGAAGAAATCAAGTTTGATCCCAAAAGCAATAACCCGAGTATCAAGACTTATTCACGGATGGTGAATGATGGGTTGATGTCAGAACAACATGAGAAAACGAACTCAGTACGTAATAATCTTACGAGACTGGAACGAACAGCCTTGAAGGATTTACAGTGAAATCACGTGTTGGTGATCAGGGAGGCCGATAAAGGGGGTGCCCTGGTACTCCAGGATTTACTCAGACTACAAGGCAGAGATTGTTGCTCAACTCTCTGATGGTAATACATATTGTAAATTACCCAGGGACCCCACAAAAGTCTTCAAAGATGAGATAGACATCTTTTTTAATCATCTTCTACAGGTGGGGGTGGTAGACAAGCAACTGAGGGATTATTTGCTGACTGAGTATCCGATTATACCGGGGATTTACACTATTCCTAAGGTCCATAAAGACCCCTTACATCCCCATGGCAGACCTATTGTCTCGGCCAGGGGTTCAATTCTACAACCGTTGGCCACCTATGTTGACTCCCTTCTCCAACTGCTTGTTCGAAATGTTCCCTCATTTCTATTGGATTCCATTGAATTGATAAGGCTGCTACAGGATTGGGACAGGTATGACAAAACGGATGTGCTGGTCACCCTGTATGTGACCAGCCTATACACGATTATACCACATGACCTGGGCATGTCTGCAGTCAAGAAACAACTGCTCAGGAGTCCGTATGTTGGACCACCTGTGGATGTTATCCTACAGTTATTGAATTTTTGTTTAAAGTACAACTACTTTAAGTTCGAAAAAGAGTTTTACTTACAGATCTCGGGCACTGTGATGGGGTCCAATGTGGTCCCATCCTTTGCTAATCTGTTTATGGCAGACTTTGAATCTGAACAGACCAACTTGTTCTGAGATGACAGGATTAAACTATTCCGTAGATACATTGATGACCTCTTCATTGTCTCGGGTGGTACACAGGAGGATCTACAGAGGTGGTTTGCTGACCTTAATGAGATGGATTCCAGAGTACAATTTAAAATAACATCTAGTAGTGAATCTGTGGACTTCCTTGATTTGCGAATCTCTAAGGGGACCAAAAGGTTCTGCACTACTTTGTTCCAAAAGCCAACTGACAGGAATTCCTTACTGGAAATATCCAGTTGTCATCCACCAAGTTTAAAGAGGGCACTTCCTAGATCCCAATTTAAGTGGTAAGAAACAACACTGATGAACAGCAAAAACAAACCCAGTTGAAGGAGATGCACCATCGGTTTAGTGAACGTGGTTATGGAAGTACACATACTAAGGAGGCACTCAGTGAGGCCTTACAGATGACTCAGGAATAAGCTTTGGTTAAACAGAACCATGATGAAAGCGTGACAAGGATGATATTCAGCACAACTTTTGCACCAGAGAAAATCGGATTCGCAGCTGCATTAAAGGACAATTGGGACATTGTTGCAAGTGATAAGTCACTCCCCTTTGGACACATGGAGGGCCCCATTGTTGGCTTTAGACGTGGTAGTTTTCTAAAGGATCTACTCCTATGACCTGATAACAAGGACAGTTATAATCCTCAAACTTGGTTAAGTCAAAGAAAGATGGGATGTTTTCGCTGCAGTGGTTGCATGACGTGTCGAGGTTTGATCCAGAGTTCTAATTTCATCCATCCCTGGACCAACAGGAAGTTCTTCATTAGACAAAGAGTGACTTGCACCACTACTCACGTTCTATATTTGTTACACTGTCCGTGTGGGCGGTTCTACGTGGGCAAGACAAAGGATGACCTACGCACCAGGATGGCTAATCATAGATCTGCCATCCGGAGTGCTATCAAAAATGGTGACTCTGAACAGCCAGTGGCGAGGCATTTCACTCAAAATGGCCATGGAGTATATGATCTACGCTACATTATCATTGACCACGTTCCGGCACCACAGACAGGGGGCGACAGGTCAAGACGCCTATTGCAGAAGGAGTTGCAGTGGATTTATGTTCTGGACACTATGCACCCAAAGGGCTTGAATATGTCTATGGATTACCAGTGTTTCCTTTGAAAATGTTATATGGTTTTAGACCTGATCTCTTAACTATTGTGCTCTAGCAGTCTACTTGCTGTTTTGAGCATGTATGACTACAGTATTGGTTGTTAGAAGTAAAATGAGGATTCCAATGTGTGTTTGGAAATGGGTGTAAATTGTTTGGTATGGTGAGTTTGGTGTTTGAGTGGCTGCGACTGCATGAGTGAATGAGGTTATTGATTGTTGAGTATTAGGATTGTACATGATATAGTAGCTCTGGGGGTGCGTATATCGTATAAATTCCCACTACACATTACGTTTTTTGGTGGTTAAAATTATTGCCAATTTTGGAATGATGGTTATGTGTATATTATAGTTTTTTTGTTGAATAAACTATTTAGTTTAAGGATTGAGGTGAGTTGAAGTATGATGTTAATTTAATTGGAGTTTGTGAGTGGTTGTGGATGTTGTGATGTGTGATTTCTTATTTCTTATTGCGTGTGTTGCAGTGGGTATGTGTGGTATAGGAGAATAGACCTGCAGGTGGTCTAATTGGTTTGACACTATGGTATTATTACTGATGGGTATGAGCTAGCTCTGTTTGTTACAGTATAATACAGCTGACATTTTGGTGGTCCTGTATCAACAAAAATTTGTTTTAGTACCTTTATGACAGTCCGTGTTGAGTGTGGGCTTATTGCTGTTGTTTTGACAGTGAATGTGAGGTTTGTTTGGGTGTGATTATATTTGGGTACTAGTGCAATTTTAACTGGAGGTGTGAGGTGTTTTGTGTGCTGTAGTATGCGAGTGAGTTTGGAGTTAAGGCTAGCGGTGCACATCTCTTGAATGGAGTTGAGGTTACGTTAGCTCCGATGGGGAGTATAAGACCAACATTTTATAACTGATGGCGAAAAGCGGTCACTTTAAATGACAGAGTATGGTATCCGGTCTTTTAAGTTGGTTAGACGTTTGGCTGCTAGGCTTTGTTTTGGTTGTTGTGACAGTGATTTGTTTGTATTATGCTGCTTGCGTTATGATAGAGAATGTGCATCTGGCTTTATAGGTCTATTTGGATGTTGGGCGATTGTTTATCTTCTTTATGGGTGGCGTCCTTATGGATGTGGTCTGTGAGATAATTATGGTTGATTGTGGTGGGGTGTCTGTTGATTTAATTGAACATTGGTTTTGTCACGTTAATCCCACTGGGGTGAGTATGATTAATTCACAGTGCTGGATGTATACAGGCACTATTGAATACGGTATGGCTTGTTCAATATGTTTAATAAGGAGCGATGTGGGTTTGTGTTGATATTAAGTTGCTAGGTAACTTTTGGCTTGTAACGATACAACAGGGTACTAAATATGTGAATGCTGGGTTTGATGTTGCTCATGAGGTAGTATGTTAGAATACGCACATCTGATATCTGTTTTTAATCTGTCAGATGTTATACACGTTGGTGTTAGGAGGTTACTATGGTGATGGCTTTTTCTTGAGGCCGTTTTTTTCGCAGCTGTATTCCGTAACAGTTTTGCTCATGCGCAGTTGCGCTTGGGAAGACGTGCAGGGACACAGCTGATTCAGATTTCATGGTGATGGGTTTCCTGTTAAATAGGTGAGTTTTGAATATGTTCTGTTGGTCTGAGGACGGGGGCAACCCCGAAAACGTTAACTAAACAATAAAAGAGTTTGTTATTAAGACGGCGAGTGCCTTCCCTTTGCCTGCTTTATATATATATATATATATATATATATATATATATATATATATATATATATATGTGTGTGTGTGTGTGATGGATACCCCCCGGCTACCCCGACTGGGTAGCTCCGCCAAAAGGGGTCCTGCTTCCTCCCTGCCGACTGCAGCTATGTAGCTGGCAAGAGACCACAGCCTGTAGCCACCCTTGATGCCTGACAGCACCAGTACTCAGGGTCCCACCCTGTGGAAGACTCCAGCTACCCAGACTAGGTAGCTCTTCCAGCGCGTCCTTCCTCTGCCTGGAACAGGCTGCTATGTAGCTCAGGAAAGTGATTTTAGCTGGAGCTCACCCAAATATCTAGACAGACTAGCATTCAGGTTAAACAGGAACTGATTTTATTGTAAAACATACACTCCTTTTATACACAGAGCTCATCTTGATAACACAAAGGACAATCCCACAATTTTCCCGCCGTTCCCGCCCCTCCAGACTGACCGGCGCCTCCATAAGAGCCACAGTCCCACATAATCTCAATACATAGGGGTGGCGGTTTCGGGATGATCCACTTCGAGTGCGTTTTAAAGCTCTTGGTCCCCAGATTTTACAGTCCAAAAATCAGCATGATTCGTTACTGGGGACCGGAGTTACAGTCCGTTGAAGTTATGGGGTTAGGGGTGTCCAAAACCCTCGGTTCCCAAAGGAGCTCCCCTCCAGCAATTCCGCCACCCCTTGTACTCCCCAGGGGCTACTAATCCCCAAAAGAGCGGAGCTCCGGGGCACAGGGTTTCTGGAGCGACCTGGGTTAAAGTTAGCGGGTGTTCCGCTGTCCTGTGGCCGACCGGGAGTTCCAGGAGCCTGGCCAGCCTCAGAGGGGTTAGGCGGGTATCCGTTGTGAGGCGGCCGACCGGGAGTTCCAGGAGCCTGGCCAGCCTAGGAGGGTTTTCCTGGTCATAAACCATCTCTTCTCTGAAGACAAAACAAGCCAAAACAAAGCAAACAAACAGCTTCCAGAGATGGTGGTTGCTCTGAGGAGCCCAAAACCACTGAGAAACAACAGGGGTGAGGTTGTAGGGGGGTGAGGGATAGCCTTAGCCATCTGGTCTCTGTGACAATATATATATATATATATATATGTATATATATATATGTGTGTGTATATATATATGTATATATGTGTGTGTGTGTGTATATATATGCAAAATCCCATGTGCTGGGTGGTATATATATATATATATATACAAATAAAAATTTAATCTGGGTAGAGATCATACATCTCAGATGAGATCATTGTGAAATTATGATAATCAGACTAACTACATGCTTTGCTTCCTTGCTGATGCCTAAGTGGCCAGGCAGAAACACTTTCTTGTTACTTCAGCCTACCTGATTGTTCTGGCAGAGCACTATTGGTTACTTCCAAAATCTCTTGACTACTTCCTATGTAACTACCAACATCTGTCTTTATTGATTTGTACCCCCGGTATAGTGCTGTGGAATCCGAATCTGCTGCATATGCATATTATATCATTAACCCCTTAAGGACCAGCGACGTACCCTGTATGTCGCTGGCCTTTTTTTGGGACTTGATTGTTTTATAGCGCGGTCTTGCCACCAGCGTTGAGACTGCTCTATTCCACAAAGCCTGCTGGAGGGAGGGCATTAATAGTGTGTTCTTGCTAGACTTGTGCTATTATGTCCTGAAAAAACCCTTAACGACCAGTGATATACAGGGTACATTGTGGTCATTAAGGGGTTAAATCAATAAAAATGTCAGGAAATGCATGCAGAGACTCTCTTTTGATATTTTATTATTTAAAAGCATTTTCCTAGACTGCCACTAGAGAGCAGCAGAGCTCTACTACACATACATTACATTCCCCCCCCCTTTGATTGCTTCAACAAAAGAATACTATCCATGTTCACAAATTACCTTCAGACTGTTTATTTGCAAGAAGGTGTTTGGTTTGAGGCGCTAAACAGATTTTAAACAGCTTTGGAAATGTTTGCTTTGTTTTTGGTCAAGGACAGACTAAATGTTCAAGCTTTAATATATTGTTTATGTCTTTAAATAGTAGGATTTAGGAGTAAGCACCAAGTCTAAATCTTATTATTTTTTTCAGTGCATAAATTGATATCAGATTTAGATTATTTTTTATGCACTATGATTAGTATTATTTTGTTGCTTATTTACTTGCAGCTTATTTTTATTTGTATTTCACAGATAAATTCATGTTCTTTGATGGATAGAAAAACTTGCAGACTAATAATGTATCACATGATATTGCAGTCAGGACAAATGATGGTTAAAAACTGAGACATCAGTAAGGTCGAAGCTAAGCAAGTCCTTGTAGCAGTGCATTACACACTCAGATCTAGTCCTTCCTTCTTTCTCTTTGTTTTCCCTATTTTTACTTTTTTTGAAAAAGTCTTTTAAATAGATAATTAAATAGGAAAAAGTCTGGGTGACCAGAAGAATTGCTGATGATCTAAATTCATGGCACTAAATTAGCAATACGACAGATTATGACAAATTAAAACCCATATAAAGAAATAACTGTGGAACTATAACACAATCTTTAAATATTCAGGGTCCTTGCAGAGAGCAGTATAGAAAAGAGACATGAACTGGCATCCAATCAATGCAATAGGAATTCTAAATAAAATGTGAAAGCCGATCTGGAAAGAATATTTTGCTACATTTTATTTATATGATTCAAGCAGTAATTTGCCCATTAAAAAAGGGCTCTCTGTACATTGCAACATTAGGAGTTTAAAGGGACATGAAACCCAAACCTTTTCTTTTGTGATAGAGAATACAATTGTAAACAACTTTCCAATTTACTTCTATTATTTAATTTGCTTCCTTCTCTTGTTATCCTTTGCTGAAAGGTTTATCTTGGCAAGCTCAGGAGCAGGAAAGAACCTAGGTTCTAGCTGCTGATTGGTGGCTGCATATATATATATATATATATATATATATATATATATATATATATATATATATATATATATATATACTGACTGTCATTGGCTCACCCATGTGTTCAGTTAGAAACCAGTAGGGCATTGTAGCTCCTTCAGCAAATGATACCAAGTGAATGAAACAAATTAGATAATAGAAGTAAATTAGAAAGTTTCTTAAAATTGTATTCTCTATCTGAATCGTGAATGAAAAATTTGGCGTTTCATGTCCCTTTAATCCCAAAAGCTGATGAGTTGAAACCTTATGCTACACTTACAATCCAAAAAAAGCCCCCTCATCTCTGAATCCTGGCTCAGCCCCAAAGTCCCAGATTCTGCTATTGCCATCCAGGGTTATCTGTGTCTCAGAAAACACAGCTCTTAAAGAGGTAGTGGCCTGTTAATATATGTTGAGGAGTCTATAAACTTCTCACTTTTAAACCTACCCAATTCCTACACAAGCTTTGAATGTATTGCTGCCAAAATAATAATCCCATTCTCCAAACCTGTAATTTCATTATTGTCCGCATTTACCGTCCCCCTTCGCCCCCAACTGATTTGCTTCAAGAGATATCTCGCTAATAAATGAAATTGCCTCCCAGTATAAGAAGGGTGCATTGCTGGTTCTAGGTGACTTCAATGTAGCCACCAATAAGCAAGCGCTATCTAGGGTGCCAAACCCAAAATTAGCCAGATTTACATTCCTGCTTTTTAAATAAAGATAGCAAGAGAAAAAATGATAATAGGAGTAAATTAGGAAGTTGCTTACAATTGCATTCTCTATCTGAATCATGTAAGAAAAAAATTGGATTTAGTATCTCTTAACCTGTTGTTTGGACCTCATATTGACAAACTATTGAACATACTGTACTCTAAAATTGTGGAACCCTTTTTAGAAATAAATCCAATCTAAATCCTGAGATTAGGAAACGTATTGTACAACAAATGATTCCAGCAATTGATAATGGGGATGTTGTGTATGTGTCTGTGCCTCAGATCCATCTTTGTACACTTACAACTCTCTAACTCGTTGTTATACTGATTTGTCCTGCAATGTGATTACAAATCATCATTGGGATATGTTAAAAGAACTAAACTGTCTTTCGCTCCACTCTAGACCTTTACTTCCCCTCTCTTGCCTTGTCTCCCACAGTACCTGAACAGTATGCTCAACCCTGCTCCCCACTCACCCTATAACTTAAAGGGACATGAAACCCAAAAAATGTATTTCATGATTCAGATAGAGAATTTAATTTTAAACAACTTTCCAATTTACTTTTATTATTTAATTTGCTTCCTTCTCTTGTTCTTCTCTGAAAGGTGTATCTTGGCAATCTAAGGAGCTACAAAGAACCTAGGTTCTAGCTGCTGATTGGTGGCTGCATATATAAATCGATTGCCTATGGCTCACCCATGGGTTCAGTTAGAAACCAGTAGTGAATTGCTGCTCCTTCAACAAATAATACCAAGAGAATAAAACAAATTAGATAATATAATTAAATTAGAAAGTTGTTTAAATGTGTATTCTCTATCTTAATCATGAAAGAAAAAAATTTGGCTTTCATGTCCCTTTAAAGGGACAGTCAACACTTACTTTAACATGTTTTTATATTGAAAATAACAAAACGGAGGTCCGCCTACACTATACCCCTCCTGCCTTGCCGCCTTGCTTCTGTCCTAATCAGCGGCGCTAACTACTCTAATACCCAGTAAATATGGATGCCGGACTCCCCCCACCATTACGTAGCTGCCTTCTTCTTCAACTTATAAGCAAATCAGAATCCAGGCATCGGACAGAAATTGCAAGCGCGTGCAATTTCAGTCCGAGGACTGGATTCTGATTTGCTTATAAGTTGAAGAAGAAGGCAGCTACGTAATGGTGGGGGGAGTCCGGCATCCATATTTACCGGGTATTAGAGTAGTTAGCGCCGCTGATTAGGACAGAAGCAAGGCGGCAAGGCAGGAGGGGTATAGTGTAGGCGGACCTCCGTTTTGTTATTTTCAATATAAAAACATGTTAAAGTAAGTGTTGACTGTCCCTTTAAGGTCCTCTTCTTCCAATTTACTCTCCATTCCCCGTTACAAGGAAGCTAGTCGGTCAGCGTTTTCATTCAGAGCTCCTCAACTGTAGAATAACCTTCCGGAAAGCACTAAATTCTCCGGCAACCTGAGATCCTTAAAAAGCAAAATCTCTCTATCTTTACAAAAAAAAATCAATCCTGTAAATTATAAAAAGACCTACCTTGTGTCTGTGTATTACTATGTAAAAATGTAACTATTTGTACAATATGTAATGTATTGCTGGCATATCCCATACTTGAAAAAGAGAGACATCTCAAAGTATTTTTTCCTGGAAAAACATTTTATAAATAAATTAATAGTAAAAATAGGCCATTTACAGAATTTTGAAAATGTCTCTAGGTTACTTATGTTGCTTTTTGTCCACTATAAGGAACGTGGGACAAAGCACAATTTCTACACATAAGCAAGGAGTGTTTCCCTTTAAGAATAATGCATGGTGCAACCTGTTTCTTGAGTGTAGGTTCTTTAGAGTAAGGCCCTCCTGTATTAGCTAATATCTATAATGTATTTTATAATATACCTCCATGTTAATGTAATTGGATCTACAGAATATGATGGAGCTTTACAAATAAATAACAATAGTAATGTAACCAGTGTTTGATGTCTCTACGTGTCTGGAGAAAGGGTTATAAGATCAGGTGTATGAATAATATTTATAACTGGAGAACACTTGTGTATCTGAAAAGGTTTTGCTTCTGTATTCTTTGACTGATCTGTGTCGTCTTACTCTGGGGACCATCTGTGTTTGTCACTCTAGTGTGCTCCTGTCCTATTTTCTCCCTTCCTTGTTTCATGTTCCGTCTGTTTATTCTTGCCACTTACAAAGACTTAAGAACTCATTGATTTGGCTACGGCCATAGTGTTTGCATGAACTTACTTCAGGTTAATCATTCTTTTCAATCACGCTTTTGAATTATCATCAAAGTGAAACCTGTTCAAATATCTTTGGATCAAAAGGGGTTAAAGGCTCATTTTAAAATGTATTATAGTGTTCAGCGTTCTTCCCAGGAACGATTTTAAAGGGCGCACAACCTGACTGATTTTCCTGACAAAGTAAGAAACATTTTAAGTCAATATTAAGCTAAATGAGTTGATATTAAGTTGATTTATTGGTAATCTGTGCAACAAACATTGAAGAAAAAAAGTTGTTAAATAAAGCACAAATGTATTGCATAAAAGGGAAGGCAAATTCAAAATGTAACTTTAATGTATTGCATAGAGCATGACATAAACAACTTTCCAGTTTACGTCTATTATCAATTTTGCTTATTTCCTTTGGTATCCTTTGTTAAAGAGTAACCCAAGGTGAGCTAAGGAGTATGCACATGTGTCTAGCTATGTGGCAGCAGTGTTTGCAGCAATTTTTACACGTCTTGCTTGTGGAGGCTTCCATGTTTACAAGCGTCTGAGCTTGCTCTGAAAAGACCCAGCTTTCTCAGCACCCTGGAAATGCTGGGACTTGCGTTATAGGAGCGCTGAGCGAACGCCCAATGCTGAGCTTTGAAGTCTTTACAAAACGCTCCAAGCGAGCTCTGAGTAGCTTGGAGCGTTTGCCGAACGCGGCTTGTGACTACTAAAAACACTTGTACACTCCTAAGCTCCTGTCAGCTTATATAGGTTTGCTCTTCAACATGGGATACCAAGTTTTTTTGTTTGTTTTTTCCCTTTGCTGAAAAAATAACTTTTTTATTTTTTAGACATTACTGTAAGTTTCAAAATAAACTGCTTTAACTGGTGGAGAGAGGTGGAGAGAATACGCTGCTGGGGCCTAGGCCTTTAATGTTAGACAACCTATAACGATATATATGACAGTGATTTTTCTAGCTCTGTCTAATAATATTTCTTGCGTTTAACATGTTTCTCATTTACAGGGAGTGCTGGACAGGTTTTCCCAAATTCAACCCAAACTAATCTTCTCAGTTGAAGCTGTGGTTTACAATGGAAAAGAACATGGTCACCTCGAGAAACTACAGAGTGTAGTGAAAGGTATGTGGTTGGAATACACGCAGCAGGGACTAAAAACGTGAACGAAACATTTAACATGTAATGCATGCTGAGCAAATTCAAACCAAAGTTTAAAGGGACGTGTTAACTAAGCGCTGAATTACCAACATGATGTAACATTCCTGTAAAAAGCAGACTAGAAAATCTCACATAATTATCTCTTTGCGGAGGTATTTTACACGTCCAATCAGGATGCTTGTCCTGAGAACTTTTGTGAAATTATGGCACAATTCATCTAGAACACAGCAGAGCAAGCATCTAGATTTGATGTTTAAATGGACAGTATACACCAATTTTCATGTAACTGCATGTAGTAGACACTACTATAAAGAAGAATATGCACAGATCTAAAAATCCAGTTTTAAACCTTCTAAAAAGTTACTTAGAAGCTCTCAGTTTAGCACTGTTGATGAGGTAGTCTGGGACACCCACTTCCCCCCTTCCCTGCATATTAAAAGACAGATAACCTAAACAGGAGCCAGCAGGAGTCTGTAATGATGTGTATACATCTGACACTGTTGGGCTTAGTTAGGAGTCTGAAAACCAGCACAATGTTATTAAAAAAATAAATAAGCAAAACTATACATTTTTATAAAAACACTAACAGATAGGCTATATAAATGGATCATCTACAAAACATTTATGCAAAGAAGAATCTAGTGTGGTTCCTCTATAATAGTATATGGCTGCTGTGAAAATGATTAAGTAAAATATCTTGTACACTTAGCACGCTTGTTGCAATACCTTTAAGTCCACTTAAAAGGATGTTAAACTCCTAGAATATATCCACAGATAAGCACTGCGTTGCAAAAAGATTGTTTTTAAATTCATTTAAACCTGCCTCTTGCTCATTACTATATACAAGGTTTTGCAAATAAAGAGGGGTTGAAAGAGTCCATGTAACTGATGTGACTAATTAACCAATTAATGTGTAGACCCAAGTAAACTTTAGCATATTTGCCTATGATAGAGGCAGACTAGGCTTTCGAAAGAAATTGAACAAACACAATTTTCATAGGTATTTTACAGCAAAAGCAGGAAAGATAAAATATTGTAAATTAATTTCATTATTTACAATTCTCTTTCTTTTGCTGTACAATTGCTTTACAATTTTCTTTCTTTCATTGTTTGCCTTTCGTCACAGGAGGTTGTCAGAGAAGTGTCAGAAGATTTGGAGTAGTCTTTTAGTGAGAGCATGGATGAATGTTAGAGTCCGGAAATGCAGGGAGAGTCTTTCTGCAAACCCATCCCGACTCAGATTAACAGCTCCATAAGTAATCAGCGTTGACGAGTTTTTCTGTACTCAAGTCCATGTCACACTTGAAAGGCTGTGTTTCTGTTCCACAGCATAGATTCTAGTAAGATCGTTTCATTTATACACATTTGATAACGCAAGAAGACAGGGTCACAGTGTGTCTCCTTTTATCTGTATAGAATCAAGGGTTAATATCCTCGGAAAGGGGATTATTGAACAGGGGGGGATTTATGCATAATATTTTTTATTGTGTTTAATGCTGTGACATGTGTGAGATGAGGCTCTCTCAATGTGTGAACAGTCAGGTTTCCTTAGAGAGATATCTATGCAGCCTTTTGGTGCATTTTCTCGTTAATGCAGGGGCGGTTCTGCATGGCACTCCATGTGACCTCTTTAACTTTCTCTTTCTTGATTGGCGGTTGCAGAAGACGAAACCTTTTCTCTGTGGTCTGGGTCATAGGAGGTGGTGAGTACCCCGGCCATTGGGGTATAAAGGTGCTATTTAATTTCTATCTAGTCCGTAATAAAAGCGCAAGCTATGGAGGACTCTGATATGTTAGAGGGTACTCCCTCTTTAAACAAATCTAATTCCTGTGTTTATTGTGAGGAGGTTCCGGTGGATCCGCCTGCTCAATTATGTTCCACATGCTTTGATAATATTGCAATATCTAAAAATAATAATATATTTAGTACAACTGAGCCGTCCACCTCTGAGGGTTCTTCGTCCCACGATGTGCCTTCCCTACATTCATCTCCGATTACACATGCATCTCCTCAGGGCACTACTAATCCTCCCCCGGGAGGTGCCCTTTGGATGCCAGATTTCGCTGAGCAGTTACAAACGGCGTTCTCTGTGGCCTTCAATGCCTTACCATGCCCTGCTAAGCGCCAGCAAAAGGTGAAACATAGCTATCCGTCCCAGGGTTCATCTACTCCGTTGGATGTCTCTGATAGATTATTCAGCGAGCATTCGGAGGATGCTCTTTCGTGGTCGGAATCAGCGACATCTACACCTCCAGCTGCGGAGGAGCCAGACTTTAAGTTTAAGATAAAGCATTTGCGCTTTCTGTTGAAAGAGGTGCTTGCTACATTAGAGGTTCCGGAAACAAAACTACCGGAGGAACCTTCAATCCCTAAGTTAGATAGGGTTTACGAGGACAGGGTGGTGCCTCAGACCTTCCCGTCCCCGTTAAGATAGCGAATATTAAGAACGAATGGGAGAAACTTGGCTCGTCCTTTTTTCCCTCTACTTCTTTTAAAAAAAAAAAACTGTTCCCCGCTACTCATCTGTCTTTGCAGATGGCAGATGGCATCATGGTTCTTCAGGTTCCTGGGGACTCAGAACCGTTATTTAAATTTCTATGGAGTTGGAAGATATGTGTGACCTTGTGATCTGGTGCCCGAGTGATTAACAATTTGATTTTCACTCAAAGTTCTTCCGGACACTGATTCTTAAGCCTATTATGCATTTTCTTGCAGTGGCGGAGTCTTATTCTCCCGTCTTGGTGGATCTTCTGGTCTGGATGCGCGGGCATGTTTTTCTTCCTCTACTCCGGGTGATGTTACTCTAAGAGGTGGTGTGCAGGAGTTCCCTGCCCTCTGTGGGCAAAGTTATTTTCTTTGGAAGATAGATCCTTCAGGGATCTCTGCCTGTTGTCTCTTCCATTTTCTACCCTTGATCTGACCACGGTCTTTGACGTTCGAGTGTCTTGCGTCCTCGTTGCAACGCTTGCCTTGGGGCTTGTCAGTGAAGAGTCGAGGTCGGGTACGAATGGCTGCCCTTCGGGGGTCAGGTAGTTGACCATTTATCCTCGACGAGTTTTCCTCGAGATCCATATGCACTGGGTGCTGAATCTTAGACCGTTCAGGAGTTCCTCGTGACTCTTGGGTTTGGGACTATGCCTAGATCGCAAAGTCTACAGACTTTTGAGGTATGCTCCTCCCTGTAGGAGGCAGTTTAGGGTTTTTCTGGAGGTTGGATCTTCAATCGACTCCTTTTAGAGGACTCTGGCCTAAGTCCATGTCTCTCCTTGGATGGGTGTGGACAGTTCGGTCTCACACTAGATGTTTGTGATCCCGCGGGCCTCTCTTCTAGGGGCCGGGGCTCGGTGAGTGATGCCTATCTGACTGTGGCTTAGGCTTTAGGTCCTTCTGACGGGTCCCTATCGGTTTTCTGGTGCATTTAAGATGTTCCTGTAGACTCCAGGTCTCTTTCAACTGGATTGGCGATATGGCCAAGGGGTCTCGCTAGGGTCTATGGTAGGGTGTTCTTCCGTTGTTTTCATTCCCTTCTCTTCTAGAGTAGGGGTTGGGTTCTCCGGGTTCGGAGTTACCTTAGTATCTGTAGCGTTCTGTGGGTCCTTGGTTCTTGCCTTGCAGGTTTTTTTCCCTTCTTGCGTTTCAGGATCCTGGAAGGGGAGCTGCGATGTGGTGTCTGGTTCCTCAGTTTCTGCAGCGGAAGGCTGAGGGCTTGCACCCTTTGGGGCTTCTGATATATGGATGCTGAGGTTCTGAGGGCCTTCTTCCCTTGGAAAGTGTTCCTTTCTTGACGAAGACAGAGTGTAGGGGGGTCTCGTACCCGAGCACAATGTCTATCCTGACTCACGGTAGCATGCCATTTGTAGCAGCGGTCTATACGGGGACTTTGTTCCTAGTTGATCCTTCTTTCTCTTCCAGAGGTCTGGGACTCTGTCTTCGGCCTTGTCTAGCCTTTTGGCTGGGACCATTATCCTGGAGGGAAGGTTGGGGATCGATTACTCTATGTAGTGTTAACCGTTTCTTAGTGAGGTCCTCTCCTTTGTGGGAGGACTTTGGATGTCCTCCTCTTTTCTACTGGTGCTGGGAGGGGGGGGGGCTCTTTGGAGCCTGCTATTTGGAATTTGCACCGTGAAGGTGTATCCAGCTACAGCAAATTGCACTTGACGGTATGCTAACAAGCTTTGAAGTGCCTTCAGTGGTTTGGGTTAGCAATGGTGAGTCAGCCTTCCTCCTGGAAGCTGGTCATTGAGAGTTCCTGTTTAGGCGGTTTGAGGTTCTTTTTGGAGAGATTTTTTCTAGCTGCTGTGATAGTTATCCTGTTTCTGCTGTCTCTGCCTGTCTAGCCTGCAGGTCTAGATAGGTTTTGAGGCAACGAGGGGCTCATGGTTTTCCTGGAGTACCTTAGGGTATGGTACAGGATTAGGGATTGAGGGTGTTCCTCAAGTCCTTTTTTTAGGACATGTTTCCCTGTGTATGGATCCTTTTTTCTTCGGTCCTTGTATTTCTAGGGAGTTCGTCTCCCTGGGCGTTGCTATTGTAGGACAACTGTGGGTTGTTCTATATGTGTTGAGTGAGAAAAGTTCCTTTTGGATTTTTCCTGGACTCTGTTTTTCTCCTTTGGGGGCAGATGCGGTCCTTGTCTTTGGCCGGATACCTTCTTGGGAGTCGTGATCCGCGGGGCGGATGCCTCTGAAGTTATTTGGGCATAACGGACTGAGTGGTTTTAGTTTGGCTTTGCTGGCGTTGTAACTAATGTGCAGTTACCTGGACTCGGGTTTTCTCCCGTGTCGTTTGTACTTAAATTTTAGGGTGTTGAGTAATTCAGGCTGTGGTGCCTTTCAAAGGGGCTGCATTTTGTACCCACCCGTTGTTTGCATTCAGTGTCCTCTAGCTTGGGTATGGTTTTCCCAAAAGTAATTAATGCAGATGTGGACTCTTCCCTTTTAAGAAGAAAAACATAAATTATGCTTACCTGATAATTTCATTTTATTCTGAAGGGAAGAGTCCACAGCTCCCACCCGTGTTTCTTCTCTGAGGCGGCTGTCACTTTTTTGTTCTTCTGGCACTTTTTTTCATCATGATATTTCTCCTACTGTTCCTTGTTCCCTTGGCAGAATGACTGGGGGATGAGGGAAGTGGGGGAGGTATTTAAGCCTTTGGCTGGAGTGTCTTTGCCTCCTCCTGGTGGGCAGGTTCTGTATTTCCCAAAAGTAATGAATGCAGCTGTGGACTCTTCCTTTCAGAAGAAAATGAAATTATCAGGTAAGAATAATTTATGTTTTTGCTCTGATCTTTCCTCTCAAGATTGGGTATAGCCGTACTCCACCTTAGTCTCTTCAGTAGGGCAGTGGTGGCTTTTAAGCAGTTAGGAACTTGTGGAGTGGGCTTCGCTGCCTTTTCCTAACATGTTGCTGCCCTGATATAGAAATCCAGAGTAGGTGTACTGTGTTTTTTTCTGTTTTCACAGGTCTCTGTAGAGAGTGGCATCCCTCCATGCTGTGTGAGCTGTCTTCCTGCCAGACGGCTAGATGTGCAGGTAAGTGCCTATAGCCTTCTGGGGCTAGGAGGCTGGCGCTGAAGGGGTTAAGAAAAATATACAATCTGCACTTAATATTGGACTCAGGATCCTTAATGAAGGATATACTGGCAGTGGGCAGGCACCTCGTTAACTTGACCGGAGACTTAAGGGTTAGTCTCCTTCAGGGAGAATGGAGTTGCCTCTCTGTGGAGGCTCAGGTTAAATTTTTCTTACATAATCTACATTAAGTTTATTTTAAAATGACTCAATGTTTGGATTTAAGCTTCACAACGCTAATGTGGAGAATTTTATAGCGGAGGTGGTAGATTTAATGAGCACACTTTTACTTGTGGCGCCATTTCTTTGGAGCGCCTATGTGTGCTGTTTGCTCCGTGTTTGGGGCAGAAACGGAGCGGTTTCCGTTATTTGGTCCTAAGTTTTTCTGACTACTTTGTTCTAGGCAAAGTGCGATATGGCGTTCTTTTTCCCCATGCCAATTTTATGGCCTGTCTCACACACATAGGAGCGGAGTGTCGCCATTTTGAGGGCAGGGCTTATGTTCAGTCAGACGTCTCAGTGTGAAACGGTCGTTGTTATGCCTGTCTCTGATTGTTTCTCCGGAGAGAAGACATGGCTTAAAGATGACAACGTTAATGACATGGCTTAAAAATGACAGACACATTTTAAGGCAACGTTAATGAATCTTACTGAGACTGTTAATTTTACAATTAAAAAAGACCTATAGGTCATACATTATATAGAGACTAGAGTACTACCGGAGCGCATATTTTTTATATCCTCAAGTTAAGGGTTGTTATATGCAGGTTTATTCCACTGTAGTTTAGTGGTGAGCTAATCCAGTTTAATTCATTAGTGGCTTTTGAGGAATACATTGATTTGTTACAAACTTTTTGGTCTCTCTCCCCAACTTCCTGAGGCCTTTCAGGCGGGGGATGCTGTGGCCGCTCCTGCTTTAGCTCAAACCCCCGCTGGCAGCGATTGCAAGCGCGCCGCACAAGCCAAAACAATTTAAGGATGCATCCTTTCTCTTGTAAAGGTGTATCCAGTCCACGAGTTCATCCATTACTTGTGGGATATTCTCCTTCCCAACAGGAAGCTGCAAGAGGACACCCACAGTAGAGCTGTCTATATAGCTCCTCCCCTAACTGCCACCCCCAGTCATTCTCTTGCAGCTCTCGACAAGAAAGGAAGTATCAAGAGAGATGTGGTGACTTAGTGTAGTTTTTACCTTCAATCAAAAGTTTGTTATTTTTAAACGGTACCGGCGTTGTACTGTTTTTACTCTCAGGCAGAAATTGGAAGAAGACTTCTGCCTGGAGGTTTGATGATCTTAGCGGTTTGTAACTAAGGTCCATTGCTGTTCTCACACATACATCCACATGTTTCATGCTTCTCAGGGTATATGCTCATTGCTGCTTGAATAGCAGAGTTGCTAATTCAGCAGTTTAGTACCTGAGAATTCCGGTTATGGTCACCTCTGGTAGGGCAAATGTATAGAATCTATTGAATGTTGCCCTCTGAGCCTCATGTCTCCCAGGATGATGCTGTTCAAGCAATGCCACAGCTTTCTCCTTAAACGTCCCAAGCCTCTATGGCGTTACATGCAGTTCCCTGCGGTTCCTCTCAATCTCCTGGAGGAGTTATTTGGCAGAGTTTGCTGCCCAGGTATTTTCTGGGTATCTGTGCATGATCTGTGTTTCCTATTTTAAAGGGAAATCACAAGAGGAAAATTAGAGATTCAGATAGTAAGGTTTCTGTTTCGCCTGCTGCTACTCAGGTTACCCTCCCTCATAGGTCTGATGAGGAGCAGACGTCGGTAGCTTCTGAGGGTGAAGTCTCAGTTTTGGACAGTATAATTCCTTTGTCTGATGCTGAAGTGATAACCTTCAGATTTATGCCTGATCAGACTCAAATATTCTGTTGCGGTCAACCCTAGGATATTTAGTAAATTTATTTACTAGGATTTCACTTTAGGAAGTTTTCCTGTTTCAGTGCGAGGGGATCTTTGAAGATCCAGATAGTAAGGTTTCTGTTCCTCATTCTGCTACACAGGTTGCTCTCTCTCCTAAGTCTGGTGAGGAGAATTTGCCGGTAGCTTCTGTGGGTAACATCTCATCTCAGATTCAGACAGTAAAATTCCTTCATCCAATGCTGAAGTGGTCCTTTTCAGATGTATGCTGCACACCTCGTGTACTGCTAAAGGAGGTTTTTGGCTACTTGGAAGACCTAGATACCTCTGTCGTTGTCAATCTTTGAAAGTTGTGTGAACTTCATCATTTCTAGGTTGTTCCTTCCAATGAGGAAGTGTTTCTAGATGTGCCTTGGATATTTTCTCAGGAATAGGAGGCTTTGGATACCTTTCTCCCTGTCTTCCGTCCTTTAAAGGATTTTCCTGTCACCGACTCCATTAAAATGCACGGTGCCCTAAGTAGAAGTGAGCTTTCTACTATGGCTCTGAGGACTTCGATCCCTATGGAGGGTAGTTGCTCCTTTACGGATCCATGGATGAGAAGCTGGAGGTTAATTGTTCATTTAGAGCAAGGCATTGTGGCTGAAATCTAGGTCAGCTGAGAAGCCTACCTGTGGCTTAGTGGTACAGCCTAGGCTGATAGTTCTGCAGTTATAGTTTCAATATTTTATGTTTCCTCCAAATCCATGCTTGTGGCCTTTTCCTTTCAAGGATGAGACCTTGTTTGGACTTGATCTGGCAGAATTATCCTCTGACTTTACGGGCGAAAAAAGGCTTTTCTATCCCACGTTAGGAGAATAAGAGTAGAGGAACCTTTTCCTATTTCTGCAGGTTTAGTCATGTCTTTTGGAGTCTGATCTAAGATTTCCTCCTGGGACAGATTTCTCCTTCTAGACTCTAGAATCTAGAGTATCTGCTATCCAGGTATGTTGAGAGGCAGTCCTTGAACTGGGTTCAGGACCTTCCTCTCTGGAAGTGATAGTTCCAGTCCCAGTCCCAGTCTGGGAATAGGATCTAGGTATTTTCCTCAAGTTTCTCAGGTTATGGCCTTCAAAGTAGTATCCATTCTCCTTTGGTTCAAGAGGGCCTGTTCATGTCTAACATAGACCTGAAGGATGTGTATTTATTGTTTCCATTATTCGGGATCTTCTCAAGTTTCTGAGTCTCGTCGTCCTGGAAAGACTTTTAGGTCTTGGGGTATTGCAAGGATGCTTTTCTAGACAATATATGGTTCAAGTGTCATCCTTCTTCGAGCTAACTCTATTTCAAGAGTTCTTGTCCAACCTATTTTCCCATGGATGGGAAATGTATCTGGAGAAGAGTTCCCTTATTCCATCTATAAGGGTGATTTATTTGGGGACCTTAATAGATTCTCTATCTAGGAGAAGATTTTTAACAGAGGTCAGATGATCAAGGAGTTATTCCTTTTCCTTTCTGCAGTTTATTTTCCGGGCAACAACAAGCTCTTTTGGTCCGGTAAATAGCTTAGCCATTGTGCAACCAGAAGGTTGGAGTTTGGATCTAGCTGCAGTTGATTTTACCTTCACTTTCAGTGACTCAATGTATGGAGGGAATTGGTCTGATGGTTACCATGGATATCATTCCCTTTGCTATTTTCCATTTAATGGTGAACTTTCGGATCTGTCTCATAGGATAGATATAGACAGTCAACATGAGATTCTCTCCTGGTTTTTCAGGAGTATCTGTCTTAGGGCGCGGGCTTCTAGAGACATTCCTGGGTGACGTGACAACGCACGCCAACCTGTTGGGCTGGGAAGCAGTCTAGGTCTTGTTCAAGGCGCAGGGATTATGGACTCGGAAATGTCTGCTCTCCTCTTTAAGATCTTGGAGTTGAGAGCGATTTACAATGCTTTGATGGCTTGGCCTCAGTCTTTCTTAGCTTGGTTCCAGTTGGACAATATCACTTCAGTGGCTTACATCAACCACCAGGGAGGAACTCTGAGTTCCTTAGCCATGTAGGAGGTGACTTGGATTGTTCAGTGGGCAGAAGCTCACAATTGTTGTCTATCTGTCATCCACGTTCTAGGAGTGGACAACTGGGAAGCAGATTTCCTGAGCAGACAGACTATTCATCCCAGGTTGCAAGATCTGGTATGCAAATCTAGTGGAGGTCATCTCTTCCACCTTGGAGACTTCCTCTGAGGAAGGACCTTGTTCAGTGTCCCTTCTTTCTTCCAAATATTGTTTCTCTGAAGCTGACCGCTGGGAGATTGAACGCTTAGTTCTGTCTAAGCGTGGTTTTTCTGAGTCGGTCATTGAGACCAGAATTCAGGCTTGCGAGCCTGTTACGAGAAGGATTACCATAAGATATGGAGTAAATATCTTTATTGGTGTGAATCCTAGTGCTAGGATTCCTAGAATTTTGTCCTTTCTCCATGAAGGTCTGGAGAAAAGTTTTGTCAGCCAGTACTCTGAAGAGTTAGATTTCTGCATTATCTTTTTTTACTGCATAAGCATCTGGCGGATGTACCAGATGTGCAGTCTTTTTGTCAGGCCTTGGTCAGAATCAGGCCTGTGTTTAAGTCTGTGGCTCCTTCTTAGAGTCTTATCCTTGTTAAGTTTTGCAGCAGGCTCAGTTTGAGCCATTGCATTCCATAGATATTCAATTGTTATCTTGGAAGGTTTTTTATTGCCATCTCTTCTGCTCGGAGTGTCTCAAGACTCTCAGCTTTGCAGTATGATTTGCCTTATCTTATGCTGTTGAGGCGGTTCTTCGTACTATGTTAGGTTTCTTCCTAAAGTGGTTTCGGACAGAAATATTAATCAGGAATGTGTTGTTCCCTTTCTATGTCTCAGTTCTTCTTTTTAAGAATTTTTGTTGCACAACTTGGAAGTTGTGCGTGCTTTAAAATTTTATCTCAGGCAACTAAGGATTTTCGCCAGTCTTCTGCCCTGTTTCTTTTTTTCTCTGGGCAACATGAAGGTCAGAATGCTTTCAATTCAACTTTTTCTCTTTGGTTGAGAAGTATAATTGGTTTTGCTTATGAGACTGTGGGTCAGCAGCCTATTGAGAAGTTTACGGCTCACTCCTCCAAAAATGTAGGTTTTTGTGGAGCAGATTTGCAGGGCTGCAACTTGGTTCTCTTTGCATTCTCTTTCCAAATTTGATTTTTTTGTCTCGGACGAAGCGTCCTTTGGGAGTAAGGTTATTCAAGCGGTGGTGCCTTCTGTTTAGGTCTGCCTGTCTTGTCCCTCACTATTTATCTGTTTCCTCTAACTTGGGTGTTGGTTCCCAACAGTAATTGATGAAGCCGTGGAAAGAAAAGAAAATTTATGCTTACCTGATAAATTTATTTATTTCCGGATATGGTGAGTCCACGGCCCCGCTCTTTATTTCAAGACAGTTATTTTTTACTAAACCTCAGACACCTCTACACTTTGTGTTACTTCCTTTTTTTGCTTTTTTCCTTCGGTCAAATGACTGGGAGTTGTGGGAAGGGAAGTGATACTTAACAGTTTTGCTGTGGTGCTCTTTGCCTCCTCCTGCTGGCCAGGAGTGATATTCCCAACAGTAATTGATAAAGCTGTGGACTCACCATATCCGGAACGAAAGAAATTTATCAGGTAAGCATATATTTTCTTTTGTAAGATGTATCGAGTCCACGGATTCATCCATACTTGTGGGATATTCTCCTTCCCTACAGGAAGTGGCAGAGAGAGCACCCACAGCAGAGCTGTCTATATAGCTCCTCCCTTAGCTCCACCCCCCAGTCATTCTCTCTGCCTGCTTAACTGCTAGGAAGGGCAAAGTGAGTGTGGTGACAATAAATATTTCTGACGGAGGAGTAGGAGCTCCATCCAGAGGTATTTGCCCAGCTGACTCAGCTATGGGGCACACCAGAATTGGATCTGATGGCGTTCCGACAGAACGCCAAACTTCTGCGTTACGGGTCCAGGTCCCGGGATCCCCAGGCGGTACTGATAGATGCTCTAGAAGTGCCCTGGACCTTCAATCTGGCTTATGTATTTCCACCGTTTCCTCTCCTCCCACGTCTGGTTGCCAGAATCAAGCAGGAGAGAGCTTCGGTGATTCTGATAGCGCCTGCGTGGCCACACAGGACTTGGTATGCAGACCTGGTGGACATGTCATCTGTTCCACCGTGGACTCTGCCAATGAGGCAGGACCTTCTAATCCAAGGTTCTTTCAAGCATCCAAATCTAATTTCTCTGCGTCTGACTGCTTGGAGATTGAACGCCTGATTCTATCAAAGCGTGGTTTCTCTGAGTCGGTCATTGATACCCTGATTCAGGCTAGAAAGCCTGTCACCAAGAAAATCTATCATAAGATTTGGCGCAAATATCTTTGTTGATGTGAATCCAAGGGTTACTCATGGAGTAAGATTAGGATTCCTAGAATTTTGTCTTTTCCCCAAGAAGGATTGTAGAAGGGATTATCAGCTAGTTCCTTAAAGGGACAAATATCTGCTTTGTCTATTCTTTACACAAACGTCTGGCAGATGTCCCAGACGTTCAAGCGTTTAGTCAGGCCTTGGTCAGGATCAAGCCTGTATTTAAACCTGTTGCTCCGCCATGGAGCCTAAACTTGGTTCTTAAAGTTCTTCAAGGGGTTCCGTTTGAACCTAGGCATTCCATAGATATTAAGCTTCTATCTTGGAAAGTTTTGTTTTTAGTAGCTAACTCTTCGGCTAGAAGAGTTTGAGTTATCTGCTTTACAGTGTGACTCACCTTATCTTATTTTCCATGCAGATAAGGTGGTTTTACGTACCAAACCTGGATTCCTTCCTAAGGTTGTTTCTAATAGGAATATCAATCAGGAAATTGTTGTTCCTTCGCTGTGTCCTAATCCTTCTTCAAAGAAGGAACGTCTGTTGCACAATCTTGATGTGGTTCGTGCTTTAAAGTTCTACTTGCAGGAAACCAAAGATTTCCGTCAAACATCTTCATTGTTTGTTGTCTATTCTGGTAAGCGGAGAGGTCAAAAGGCTACGGCTACCTCTCTTTCTTTTTGACTGCAAAGCATCATCCGTATTGCTTATGAGACTGCTGGCCAGCAGCCTCCTGAAAGAATTACTGCTCATTCTACTAGAGCAGTGGCTTCCACATGGGCTTTTAAAAATGAGGCTTCTGTTGAACAGATTTGTAAGTCTTGGTCTTCGCTTCATACTTTTTCTAAATTTTACAAATTCGATTCTTTTGTTTCTTTGGAGGCTATTTTTGGGAGAAAGGTTCTACAAGCAGTGGTGCCTTCCGTTTAAGGAACCTGTCTTGTCCCTCCCTTCATCCGTGTCCTAAAGCTTTGGTATTGGTATCCCACAAGTATGGATGAATCCGTTGACTCGATAAATCTTACAAGAGAAAACAGAATTTATGCTTACCTGATAAATGTCTTTCTCTTGTGATGTATCGAGTCCATGGCCCACCCTGTCTATTTAAGACAGGTACTATATTTTTATTTAAAAAACTTCAGTCACCACTGCACCCTATAGTTTCTCCTTTTTCTTCCTAGCCTTCGGTCGAATGACTGGGGGGTGGAGCTAAGGGAGGAGCTATATATATATATATATATATATATATATATATATATCTACAGCTGCTTAACACATCACTAGAATATTTTGTTAAGAAACGGTAATGGCAGGGTATATGATTTCTTCGGGGGAAGGGGTGGCAAAATGTCTTAGTCTGTGTAGCCAAAAATCCTTGCACCGTTCTACAGAGTATTAAACTTATGAGAAATTACTTGTTTGGGTTTTATTTTTGTATATGGAATAGCTGTTTCTGTTCTTTGAAACCACAAGCTATAACAATGGGCTGAGCTTGCAGGGAAATTAGATTTCCTTATTTATTCACTTTCTGTACACACATACTTCTTTATATCTGTCTGTATACCAAAGCCCAATATTTAGGTCCCAGTTCTAAAAAGATCTCTAGGCTGGTGAGAGTCCATAAAAAATGCACGCCAACCCTTCTGTTTTCCTGGTTGAATGATATAAAGCCACTTTTTACCCTGAAAACAGGGTGTCTTGCTAAGGGGCGTACACTGCATTTTTGTATGGGAAGGAGATGCATATACATTACAAAAGAGGACAAGAAAAATTAGCATTTTAAAAATCTTACAAAAGAATAATTTAACCATTCACACAAAAATATGCAGGAAAAACTGTAGTTTTGAATTTTGATGCACCTTAATAATCAATTGTTTACCAAAAAATGTATTTGATAAAAAACTTAAAATTTGTAGTTAAATTACACAGGAAAAAAAAATTACAACAATTGCAAGATTGGTATTTCAACTTTATCCCTGTAATGTTTTTGGGCAGATTTATCAGAATGTGCCTGATATTTAAAAGCAGCAATTTAAACCGCTCTGTCACCTCAGAGCTAGCAGATTAGTCACACTGGGCTAATTGACAAGCTCTGCTCTTGTGCAACTAGTTGCGTGAGAGCAGGAGGACACTCATGCAATTATAAATATGTGGTGTTAATGCGCCTCACAATGATAAATTTGCCCCTTTTTATATTATGCAAAAATAGTTTTAAAAAATCTGCACATTAAATTGTTAACTAATTTATCTTAACCTCAGTATTTGTATTGTTAGTGATTTTTTTTTCTGCTGATGTGTCCTGTAACTTACTTTTTGTATTTTTGCTTTATACAGGATTGCCAGACTTGAAAAAGGTTGTTGTAATTCCTTATGTTTTCCCAAAAGAAAAGATTGACATCTCAAAGATTCCTAATAGGTAAACTTTATCAGGGTCATGCAGTATTTTGTTTTCAGTTTTTTTTTTTTTTTTTTTTTTCCAACAATATTTTATTGAGAAATATTTCCAAGAGGATATGACAAAATAAACATTATACAAGAATGAGGTGTTCATAAGCAATCTTAGCCTAACAGGCCAGAAAGTCAAGAGTTATATAGAAGTAGATAACATATGTGCAAAACAAAATGAACAACAAGATATCAATCTGCGGGCTGTGTTGTCATAAGTCCAGTATCAAAATAAATTTCACGTCATATCCTCAGATGTTTGCCGAAGCTTCTTCTAATTTTTTAAGTTTTAAACTCAGAAGTAACCTTATTTACTATATACCTGAGAAGACAAAGTTTTTGTTCCAGAAAAGACTGGAGGAAAAGAACTATGAAGAGAGAGAGCAGAAAGTAGCTAGAAAGAGAGGGGAGAAGAAAAAAAAAAAAAAAAAAAAAAAAAAAAAAAAGGGAGGGGGAAACACTAAAGGGAGGGGATGTGCAAGGTGAAGTGAGGGGGGGGGTCAGAGTTGGCCATAACTACTAGTGGAGGGTAGGCTGAGAGTAGACTCGTTATATAGTGCCTTTCCAGTATGCCACAATCAGCTCGTGTAGGTCTAGTTTGTGGGTTTTTAGGTAGTGATATCTTTCTAACAGCAATAGATCCCAAACTTGACCCTTCCATTCCTGGACAGAAGGGACTATTTGGGTTTTCCAGTATTTTGGAATGAGTTTTTTGGCCGCTGTCAACATTAGCAGCAGGAGTGCCTGTTTGCCCTGACCCACAAGTCTGGGCAGGGAGCAAAACAGAAGCACCTCCGGGACCATGGGGATTGTCGTGCCCAAGATTTCTTTCATTGCTTGAAATACTGCTGTCCAGAAATCCAATAAATGCGGGCATCCCCACCAGATGTGTAGAAGGGTGCCCTCTCCCCCACAACCTCTCCAGCAGGTGTTCGTCAGTCTGGGATACATTTTACAGAGCCGTGCTGGTGTAAGGTACCAGCGGCTAATGAACTTTAATTGGATTTCCTGTATTTTTGCGGAGACCGAAGAGTGTTTGATTAACTTGAATGATTTCAACCATGCCTCTGCATCGATTTCTCGGTCTAATTCTCTCTGCCAAGCGATCGTATAAGAAGGTAGAGAAGTATTGGGACCCCTAACCGTTATTTTGTATATCTTGGAGATCAGATGTTCAGGATAATTAGATTGTATACACAGATTTTCAAAGTATGTAAGTTCTCGGCCCAGATCTTGTCTGTGTTTATGGTGAGAGATGAAGTGCAACAATTGGTTGTAATGGAGCCATGAGGAGAAGATCTCCCCATGGGACTCTGCTAGGGTTGCCTGAGATTTTAGTCTACCTCCGTCTGAGACAAAATGGATAGAGCCCGTTCTAAGAGGGTAAGGGAGAGGAATTCTATTTCTGAGCGTATGGTAGGGAATATCTACATTCTCCAGGAGTGGGGAAAGTGGGGCGAATCTAGAGGATATATGAGTACTGGTGGCCAGAAGCTTGTCCCATTCAGATAATATGTTTGCTGTGATGAGATAATGTTGTATGTTTCTAGGTCTCTGTGATTGTGGTGTCCAGGCAAGTGTTGATATATTTCTCAGTTTAAAGATATCTCTGTCAAGTCGGATCCACATCTTATTGTCAGTGTTGTGTGCCCATTCCACCACATGTCTAAGTGCAATTGCATGTTTGTAGGCCATAAGATTAGGAATCCCCAGCCACCCACTATCTCTCGGTAAATATTGCGTTTTCTTTGGGACTCTCGGTTTTGTGCCTGCCCATATAAATTGTTCTATAACCTTTTGCAATTGGGTGATGTAGCTATCATGGAGAGGTATAGGAAGGGCTTGCATCAGGTAGAGGATCCGAGGGAGAACATTCATTTTCACCACTCCAATCCTACCCAACCAAGAGATGGGTTTATTGCGCCAAGAGGATAAGTCTCGTGCAATGTCAGTTTTTAAATGGCTATAGTTGTATTTGATTAGATCTTGAGTAAGTGTAGTTAATTGTATCCCAAGGTATTTTAATTTGTGTCGGGCCAGGGGAACTCCGTATTTATCTCTAATGTGATGTAGTATTTGGGGGGGGGGGTGTTGATGTTTAGGATTTCGGACTTCGAAATATTCAGTTTAAAGTTAGAGACCCTGCCATACGCGTCTAACTCGGACAACAGTTCTGGGATTGATGTTTCTGCTTCTGTTAAGGAAAAAAGGATATCGTTGGCATAAAGCGCCTGTTTATGTTCAAGTTGGCCTATCTTGAGTCCTTTGATGGTATTGTTATTTCTGACCTTTTGTGCCAAGACTTCGATAGACATAGCAAAAAGAAGAGGGGACAGCGGGCAGCCCTGTCTGGTACCGTTATTGATGGAAAAGGACTCTGATAAGGTATTATTCACTCTGATCTTAGCATTAGGACTGGAGTATAAGGCAAAGGTCATATTCAGAAAGGATTCAGGGATTCCCATCTCACTCATAGACCTCTGCAGAAAAGGCCAACGAACACGGTCGAAGGCCTTCTCCGCGTCAGTCGAGAAGAGGACCAGGGGCTTGCCCGATGCCTTGGCATAGTTTATTAATTGAATAGTTTTGATAACATTATCACGTGCTTCTCTGCCGGGTATAAACCCGGCTTGGTCGCAGGATATCAGGCTGGGGAGATATTTATTTAATCTGTTGGCAAGAACTTTAGCAAGGATTTTCATGTCTGTGTTTATTAAAGAAATGGGTCTAAAGTTAGCAGGGGATGTAGGGGGTTTACCTTGTTTAGGGATCACAGTTATGTGTGCCTCTAGGAGGCCTCTAGATAGAGTGGGGTCATTTCGCAGGTCATTAAATAGTGTGAGGAGGTGAGGGGCTAATATTTCCGAGAATTTCTTATAGTACCCCATCGAGAAGCCGTCCGGCCCAGGACTCTTTCCCGCTGGGGAGTCTTTGATAGCTTGGTGAATTTCTTCTAGTGTAATGGGCAGGGTAAGATGTTCTCTGCCTGCTTCATCTAATGTAGGTAAACCTAGGTCATGGAAATAAGTGTCAAGGTGTTCCCCAAATGCTATAGGGGACTTATCTGCTGGCTGAGGGAGATCTGTGTTTGGGATATTGTATAACGAATTATAATACTGTCTAAAAGTAGATGCGATCTGCTTGTTACATTTAATCATTGAACCTTCTGGGGATTGTAATGTATGAATGTAGGAGGCCAGTTGCCTCCTTCGTAAGCACCTGGCCAGGAGTTTACCTGGTTTGTCGCCGCCTTCATAAAAGTGTTGTCTCAAACAGAGGACGTGGCGCTGATATATAGTTGTCAGGTGGGATTTGAGGTCTGATCTGGCCTGAAGGAGGTCGCGCCTGAGAGTGGCGTTGGTTATGTCCTGCTTGTGTGCCCTTTCTAGTGTGCTGATTCTTTCTAGGAGTTGTGAGTGGTTGTCTCTGGACTGTCTGAGGATCTTAGCTTTTTGTTTGATAAATATACCCCGCATTACGGTTTTATGTGCTTCCCATTCGCATTGGAGAGATGTGGTGGAGTTACTGTTTAGTAAGAAGTATTCTGTAATATCTCTTTCAAGTTCTGCGAGTGTGGTGGGGTTGTCAAGAAGGGATTCATCCAGCCTCCATATTTTAGTGGTGATTGGGAGGTCAGGCCATAAAATGGAGCAGGAAACTGGGGCATGGTCTGTCCAGGTTATATGTCCAATCTCACACTGGTCAATCAAAGCGAGACCGTTGGCGTCAGTCAGTATATGATCTATCCTAGTATAGCAGTCGTGTGGAGTCGAGTAAAAAGTGTAGTCTTTGGTCTGAGGGTGTAGAGTCCTCCATACGTCATGTAGGGCAAGTTTAGAAAGTGTATTTCTGATTGATTTAAGGGTAGTCTTAGGGATAGATGAGGTCCCCTTTGAGGAGTCCAGGCTAGGGTCAAATGCTATGTTAAAGTCTCCAGCGAGAAAAAGTGTGCCCCCAGCCTGGTCTAATATTAAGTTTGATATTTTCTTAAAAAAGGCATTTTGCGCCTGATTTGGTGCATAAATATTCAGTAATGACAGTTGCTGCCCAAAGAGCTGCCCCTTTAGGAGGATATAACGGCCATCAGGGTCTCTGTCAATTTGAGATATTTGGAGGGGAAGGGACCCGTGAATCATGATACCCACCCCTCCTTTTTTTTGGGGTCCTGAGGCGAAGTAAGCCGTGGGGAAGTGAGGAGTATGCCATTTAGGCTCTCTATTCTTTTGGAAATGCGTTTCCTGAAGCATGATAATTTGGCTCCCCAATTTAACGAGTTCCTTATATGCAATTGACCTCTTACCCGGGCTGTTAAGCCCTCTTACATTTATTATTGACAATCTCAAAGAATGGTCTTGAAATCTGCTATTTTTGCCTGCCATTTTCAGCGGGGGTAAGGGGTGGGTGCAAGGGAGAAGGGGGAAAGGGGAAGAGAAAAAAAAAAAAAAAAAAAGAGCAGAAGGGGTACAACACAAGTCAGAGAAGACAAGAAGAGAAAGAGGCTAGGGGAAAAGGAAGAAAACGAATTTGTAGATTAGAGAGGTATATTCCAAAGATATACCGGAAAGTGAGGAAAGAGAATAAAGGTAACCCTATAAATAGAGTAAAGATGAGTAAAAGAGAAAGAACTACTGAGGGGAAGTATCTCCTTCTCCGGCTAGAAATGGTGCAATTTTACTGATATTTAGATCTAACTAACGTGCAATTAGGGTGGTGGGAGAGAGGGTGGAGGGGGGGGAAGGGACTATGTATATCAAAGTTTGGGGTATGGGAAGATCATGTGAAAGATAAGAGAGGTAATGCTTTAGTGTGAGAATATTTTTCAACGTGTTCCAAAACTTTGTTCCTAGGAAGGTTTTGTAGAATCTGGTAGTGTGTGAAGCCAAAAGACCTAAGTACGTCTCCCATGGTGGGAGTTGCTTTCTGTATTGGTGTTGTTAGAGAAATTGGGTTGTTCCTAAAGTTTTAATTTCAGATAGGAGAGTGAAGTATAGTGGGTGGTAAAATTTAGAGAATATCGACAACCTTTACTCAATCCTGCTGTATATTTTAACGTTGGAACATACACAATAATAAAACAAGATATTGTCTGTAATCTGAACCTAGGAAAGAAAACAAATCAGAACAGCAGGCAAAATAACCAAGCCTGAACATTTACACATTTATACTTATACGTTCTAAAACATTGGCAAACAGTTCTCGTGCGGCATAAAAAAAGGATACAGCCCCCATAGAGGAGGGGGTCAGAAGGTCTCTTATTTCTGTAGGGTTAACCCCCTGTCTGGGGGTTTAACATGGCAGTGTCTCTCTTGGATGATTAGATCCAGGAGTCAGGTGTCATAGAGGAGTAGGTGTAAGGCCGTTTTAGTGAGGGTCATCACTTGCAGTAGTAGGCCTCAGAGCCGATGAGGATCCCGAGGGGAGATAAGTGGCGCCAGCGGTTGTTGACTCAGTGCATGGTATAGAAAGTTCATTGTAGAAAGATTGAATGTCGTCTCCGGGTCTGTAAGTCAGCGCCTTATTGTTATTTGAAACTATCAAGGATACTGGAAACCCCCATCTGTACTGTATTTTGCGGTCTCTCAGGGTCGCTGTAATAGGTGCAAGTTCTCGCCGTTTCTGAAGGGTTGCCTGAGATAGGTCAGAGAACAAAGAGATTTCCTCGCCAGCATGAAAAATAGGGTGCTTTGATCTTGCGCACCGGAGGAGCTCTTCTTTATCTTTATACCTTAAAAATTTAACTATAATATCCCTGGGTGGGGCTTTGGGAGGAGGTTTGGGTCTCACCGCCCTGTGTGCCCTTTCGATAGGTATATTCTCTGCAGTTGGATTGTCTCTTATAATTTTGAAGAGAGCTTGTAAATATCCCTCTATGGCGGGGGGAAAGACAGTCTCTGAGACACCCCGGATTCGCAGATTATTGCGTCGACACCTATTTTCAAGGTCTTCAAGTTTGTCGGCCATGGCATTAATCCTGCGATCCTGATCTGAGATGTGAAGTGAAGTCTGTTGAAATGTACTTTCTATGGACTCTTGTTTCTCTTCTAGGGTTATCACTCTCTGGTCGAGCGCCCCCATATCTTTACGCAAGTCGCCAAAAAGAGTTCTCATTTCCTGCAGGATTTCTTTAATATTTTCCTTAGAAGAAAGATGAAGTATGTCAGTTTTAGTGACAAACATGTTGGAAGGTGTTTCTGCAGATAGGGGGTTGCCCGAAGTAGGTGTTGAAGAGGTTAAATCATCCTCTGTGCAGCTGGGCGCTGAGGCCCCTGAGGGTTTAAGGTAATGGTTGAGGGTCTTAGTAGGGTTCATTTTTTCAGATTTGGCCTGCCTTTTACAAGGCATTACATAAATGGCCAATGATGTAGCTGCAAGTGCTTAAATTAAAATGAACAAACAAAAAAACAAAAAAATTAAAAAAAAATAAGGCTACCAGATAGCAAATGGCCCTGTCTGCTGCAGGGATCAGCACCTGTGCCACAGATAGGTAATTCAGTGGTGAGTCAGGCAAAATGTAAAAAGGAAAAAGCAGTCCGTTTTTATTCCCTTTAGTAAAATACTGTGGAGGGCATTAGTCTAGTACCATTACGTTTGTGCCCCAGATCGTGCCTATGATTCCTTGTGGAGAAGTGTCTCTGTCAACCCTGCACTCCTGTGTGTAACTTATTTTGCCCCCTGTGTGCTGGTTCTAGAGGAGGGTGTGTGTCAGGAGTATGCGTTGGCCGGTACTTACTATGAGAGGAAATCTCGAGGCCGCCGCTGCATAAGTGCTATAGGCAGACTGTCCCAGGCCTCCGTAGCAGGCCACGTGGTGAGGAGATGTTGAGCAGCGGAGCGGCAGTGTAAACGATAGCGGGTAAGTCCGGTGCGCACCTCTATCTGTAAATGACCGAAGCCGGATGCAGGCTAGTCTATGGATCCGTTGGTGGGTAGGCAAGTGCTGTGGGGGATCGAGGATGAGGCCTCCACAGTATATTTGTAAGCGGTGCCTTTGCGAGTTGCAGGGCAGAGGATGTTAAATTACGGGATCAGTGCCTCCTTGAAATTATGCTGGGTGTTGAAGAGGGTCTTTTATGATGTTCCCTGTGGGGATTAGAAGGGGTTTAAGGGGATTTGCACGATGTTAGAGAGCTTTAAGCCGGAGTTGGAGATGAGAGCTTTTTCAAAAGGCAGCCATCATCCTGCGTGGCTAGCTCCGCCCCCCTTTGTTTTCAGTTTTAATAATTTAACAAGTACAGAAACAGCCTATCCCAACCTGTTAGAAGACATTTGAAAGTTGTTTAAACATACATGGATTTGATAGAACAATATTTAAAAATTTACTTCTGCTTATTAAAACTTGTAATTAAACAACCTTAATGTCTGCAGGTGACACTTGAAAGACAAACGTATTAAGTCCTGCGGGATATACTTGTGCTAGAAGTTATCTTTCTGTTGTGTATCTAATTGGTCAGAAGAATAATAAACATGATGCAGCAGAGGACATGCACTTTGCACAAAACACCTACAGTATATAATATTTTACACACATACTTGTTTTGAAGGGAGCCATTTGTTTTGCTTTTAAACTTTCTTTTTTTTTTTTTTTGCACTTTTAACACTTTTTTAAACTACTCTGATCACCGACAAACTAGAAAAAAATAGGTGCCGCAAGCACTCATTTGTCTAACTTGATATAAAGAAAAGAAAATCGTATTTAAGTATTGTGACATTATCGGCCCAAGCGTGCTGCATTGGAAAAGACAAGACACTTCTTTACAACCTGTGCTCTTTTCATTAAGACATCTGCACTAAACTCCCCATATGCCGTAGATTTTGAAAACTATAAACTGCATGATTTTAAAAGAATCCAATTTTTCAGAGTAATCATTCTCTGAAAAATTGGATTCTTTTAAAATCATGACAATGCAGCAACTTAATTTTATATATAAATAAATGTGGATTTTATGAGTTCATTAACATTTTAAATTAATGTTAGTATATTGTTCGGTAAAGCAGCATTTCTCAGTATTTTTGGAATAAGTACCCTTATGTGTGGGTACATTATATTTTCCTTAGTGCCCCTAACCACAAAACAATATTTTTATTTTAAAAAAAGCGTACACCTAGATTACGAGTCTTGCGTTAGCCTTAAAAAGCAGCGTTGAGAAGTCCCAACGCTGCTTTTTAACGCCCCCTGGTATTACGAGTCAGGCAGGAAAGGGTCTACCGCTCACTTTTTTCCGTGATTTTAGCTTACCGCAAATCCCCTTACGTCAATTGCGTATCCTATCTTTTTAATGGGATTTGCCTAACACCGGTATTACGATCGCCTGAAAAAGTGAGCGGTAGACCCTCTCCTGTCGAGACTCCTACCGCATATAAAAGTCAGTAGTTAAGAGTTTTATGGGCTAACGCCGTAACATAAAGCTCTTAACTAAAGTGCTACAAAGTACACTACCACCCATAAACTACCTATTAACCCCTAAACCGAGACCCCACCACATCGCAAACACTATAATAAAATTATTTAACCCCTAATCTGCCGACCGGACATCGCCGCCACTTTAATAAATGTATTAACCTCTAAACCGCCGCACTCCCGCCTCGCAAACACTAGTTACATTTTATTAACCCCTAATCTGCCGTCCCTAACATCGCCGACACCTACCTACATTTATTAACCCCTAATCTGCCGCCCCCAACGTCGCTGCTACTAATTAAACTTATTAACCCCTAAATCTAAATCTAACCCTAACCCCCCTAACTTAAATATAATTTAATTAAAACAAAATTAAATTACTACTATTAAATAAATTAATCCTATTTAAAACTAAATACTTACCTATAAAATAAACCCTAAGATAGCTACAATATAACTAATAGTTACATATGTATCTATCTTAGGGTTTATTTTTATTTTACAGGCAAGTTTGTATTTATTTTAACTAGGTACAATAGTTATTAAATAGTTATTAACTATTTAATAACTACCTAGCTAAAATAAGTACAAAAGTACCTGTAAAATTAACCCTAACCTAAGTTACAATTACACCTAACACTACACTATAATTAAACTAATTACCTAAACTACCTACAATTAATTACAATTAAATAAACTAAATTATATATAAAAAAAAGAATTACAAGAATTTTAAACTAATTACACCTAATCTAATCCCCCTAATAAAATAAAAAAGCCCCCCAAAATAATAAAATTCCCTACCCTATACTAAATTACAAATAGCCCTTTTGCGGGGCATTGCCCCAAATTAATCAGCTCTTTCACCTGTAAAAAAAAATACAATACCCCCCCAACATTAAACCCCACCACCCACACACCCAACCCTACTCTAAAACCCACCCAATCCCCCCTTAAAAAAACCTAACACTACCCCCTTGAAGATCACCCTACCTTGAGCCGTCTTCATCCAGCTGGGCACAAGTGGTCCTCCAGAGGGTCTTCATCCTATCCGGCCAGAAGAGGACATCCAGACCGGCAGAAGGCTTCATCCAGGCGGCATCTTCTATCTTCATCCATCCGGAGCGGGTCCATCTTCAAGACATCCGACGCGGAGCATCCTCTTCATCCGACGGCCGACGACTGAATGACTGGTCCTTTAAATGACGTCTTCCAAGATGGCGTCCCTTGAATTGCGATTGGCTGATAGAATCCTATCAGCCAATCGGAAATTAAGGTAGGAAAAATCAGCCAATAGGATTGAGCTTGCATTCTATTGGCTGTTCCAATCAGCCAATAGAATGCAAGGTCAATCCTATTGGCTGATTGCATCAGCCAATAGGATTTTTCCTACCTTAATTCCGATTGGCTGATAGGATTCTATCAGCCAATCGGATTTCAAGGGACGCCATCTTGGATGACGTCACTTAAAGGACCAGTCATTCAGTCGTCGGCCGTCGGATGAAGAGGATGCTCTGTGTCTGATGTCTTGAAGATGGACTGGCTCCGCTCCGGAAGGATGACGATAGAAGATGTCGCCTGGATGAAGCCTTCTGCCGGTCTGGATGTCCTCTTCTGGCCGGATAAGATGAAGACTTCGGACCCTCTGGAGGACCACTTGTGCCAGGCTGGGTGAAGACGGCTCAAGATAGGGTGATCTTCAAGGGGGTAGTGTTAGTTTTTTTTAAGGGGGGATTGGGTGGGTTTTAGAGTACGGTTGGGTGTGTGGGTGGTGAGTTTTAATGTTGGGGGGGTATTGTATTTTTTTTTACAGGTGAAAGAGCTGATTACTTTGGGGCAATGCCCTGCAAAAAGCCCTTTTAAGGGCTATTTATAATTTAGTATAGGGTAGGGAATTTTATTATTTTGTGGGGCTTTTTTATTTTATTAGGGGGATTAGATTAGGTGTAATTAGTTAAATATTCTTGTAATTCTTTTTTTATTTTCTGGAATTTAGTGGGTTTTTTTCTTCGTAATTTAGTTTAATTTAATTGTAATTAATTGTAGGTAGTTTAGGTAATTAGTTTAATTATAGTGTAGTGTTAGGTGTAATTGTAACTTAGGTTAGGGTTTATTTTACAGGTACTTTTGTACTTATTTTAACTAGGAAGTTATTAAATAGTTAATAACTATTTAATAACTATTGTACCTAGTTAAAATAAATACAAAATTGCCTGTAAAATAAAAAATAAAACCTAAGCTAGGTACAATGTAACTATTAGTTATATTGTAGCTAGCTTAGGGTTTAATTTATAGGTAAGTAGTTAGTTTTAAATAGGAATAATTTATATAATTGTAGTAAATTTATTTAGATGTATTTAAATTATTTAAATATTATTATTTAAGTTAGGGGGGTGTTAGACTTAGGTTTAGAGGTTAATACATTTATTATAGTGGCGGTGACGTTGGCGGCGGCGGCAGATTAGGGGTTAATAAATTTAATATAGTTGCGGCGACATGGGGGGGGGGGGCAAATTAGGGGTTAATAACTATAATGTAGGTGTTGGCGATGTTGGGGGCAGTAGATTAGGGGTTCATAAGTATAATGTAGGTGGCGGCGGTGTCCGGAGCGGCATATTAGGGGTTAATAATTATAATGTAGGTGTCAGCGATAGCGGGGGCGGCAGATTAGGGGTTAATAAGTGTAAGATTAGGGGTGTTTAGACTTGGGGTTCATGTTAGGGTGTTAGGTGCAGACATAAATTTCATTTTCCCATAGGAAACGATGGGGCTGCGTTAGGAGCTGAACACTGCTTTTTTGCAGGTGTTAGTTTTTTTTCCAGCCAACTCAGCCCCATTGTTTCCTATGGGGAAATCGTTCACAAGCAGGTTTTGCCAGCTTACCGCTACCGTAAGCAACGCTGGTATTACAGTGAGATGTGGAGCTAAATTTTGCTCAACGCTCACTTTTCTGAGGCTAACGCCGGCTTGAAGAAAACCTGTAATACCAGCGTTGGCTTAAGTGAGCGGTAAGAAATAAAGGCTCGTTAGCCCCGCACAGCCTTACCGTCAAAAACTCGTAATCTAGGTGATGGTATTTAAAAAACGCACAATAATCCATGATCTTGTATGCTGACAAATTTGCTGTAAGTCAGATGATAGATTTTTCTAAATTCAGGGATTTATTTAATTATGTGTTTATTTCAGATGGCAGATACTGCAATATTTTAGATCATTTAAAACATGCAAACATATCTTCTTCTACCTTTGAAATAATACATTCATTTCATCATAAATAAGTGGATAATTAATTATACTACCTCTGTGGGTTTGTCATTCCTACACAATTTATCTAGATTTACTTGACACACTTCTGTTAATGGAACATTTATTGGCATGTGCTACCAATAACATTCTGACATAAAAAAATTTAGCTGGCATTTCAACACATAATGCTTTGTATGTAATATTTCACTAGGGTCTCTTGTCTGTCTCCCTGCAAAGTGGCAGTTTTTGTTATTACAGTGATTCACTTGAACTGACCAATCCTCTATCGTTAAAGCATTATTTACCTTTTATTAAAATTTGCAGGGACTACATCTATTAAAGTCCTGTAGTACTCTTTATTTATGGCTCAAGTACCATGAGGTATATATGTGCTACAAATTGAGAAACTAGATCATAAATGGCATGGATAGTTTTAGATTTGGAGTTAAATGTACATTCTTGGGAAATATTTTTTTATTCAAATGATCCAATGTCAAAATGGGTAACCCCTTATTAGATGATAAACTCAAATTGAAACACCTGGCACATTCCTGTGCTGCCAGATGAGAAAAAATGCTTCAGTTGGCGTGTATGAATGTGTAATTTGACACACGCTTAGAACGTCATATCCATTAAATTGTATGAATATGTAAGAGCTAAAAACATAGAACATAAAAAAATCTGTTTTAAGAAGTTCTCCTCTTTCTAATAAAAATGTTGACTGTGATCTGGAACCAGACAAATTTTGCACTTCTATTACTAGTCCAAAGTGGTTTTATCTTTTGAGTGATAGTCTAGGGAGCGCTAATATGACTACCGGATAGTATGTGTGCGATAAGCCCTTCACATGATACACTTCTACGAGGTGCACAGTAATATTGATGTTGGAGATCGCTCAATTGCTGAGCCGATGGTGTGCAACTAGTGGAGTTTTTTTATGTAGCTCTCTGCTATACTATTAATAATAACAATAATAATAATAATGGTTTACAGGTCTCAAAAAGTGTTACATATTACAGCTGTATTTTGGAATGTGCTTTTACACAACACTTAATACTTCTAATATGAGTGCTCTATTAGAGCTCCTTGCACTATCCATTAAAAGTAAGATGCCCTGGATAAATGTAACTATCCGCTTGTAATACCAGTGCGTTGTTAGCGCAGGATAATGCGCACTGCCATATCAGTTGCACTCCACTTTTAGTCTTTATTTTATATATAGTAGAACTGCAACCACTAATCAATATAATTGTTAATAATAGATTATAAAAATAGTTGTAAAAGAATCTCATTATCAATTAGTTGACAGCATCAGCTGTTTTACTCTGATGAACTTCTGCACATTGTATTGTGTTTTATGGTTATGTGCTTAACCTAAAGGATGTCTCCAGACGTTTTACTTTTCACTTTCTTTTTCCTCATAAATGGAAAGAGTCCACAGCTGCATTAATTTCTTTTGGGAATTCAGAACCTGGCCACCAGGAGGAGGCAAAGACACCCCAGCCAAAGGCTTAAATACCCCTTCCACTTCCCTGATCCCCCAGTCATTCTTTGCCTTTCCTTCCCAGGAGGTTGGCAGAGAAGTGTCAGAAGTTTTAGATTAGTCTCTTATGGAGGGTAGTACTCTTCGGCAAAAGAATGGAGTTTTAAGTAGTCCTGTCAACCTTTCAGTCCAGAGATGCAGGGAGAGTCTTTCTGCGAAACCATCCTGACTCATTTTAACAGCACCACATTGGCGTTGACGAGTTTCGCTGCCTGCTTTCTTCTCTCAAGTCTATGGCAGAAGCGATGCTACTATCTGTCACACTTGAAGGGCCATGTTCCTGTTCCACGGTTTAGATTCCGGTAAGAAACCTTCCATTTTATTTCATGAAATGTATTGTATTTCAGATGTTTTTCCGAGGGGCTAACACCTCGCGGGACTAACTTATAACACAGGGTCTCAGTTAAGCTCCTTTTGTATCTTGGAATCAAGGGTTAATATCTGCTGAGGGGGGTTATTGAACAGGGTTTTTTTTAATCATGTTTGTTATATGATTCAACCTGCTTCACCTGGTGACCGGGCGTGGTCACGTTTTTAGGCTCCAATTCCGCATTCCTGACCGTGTGGCGACGGAGAAATTCTGGTTTGCTGGTGTCTGGTTCTTAGGAAGTGGTAAGTGCCCCAGCCATTGTGAGTGTCAGGTGCCGTTTAGATTTTTTAGTCCACTCTTTTGTATTCAATATCCTAGTTATGGAGGAGTCTGATATTGTGGGGACGGACGTCTCGTTTTCAGATTCTACTCCTTGCGCAGAATGCGTATTGTCCCAGATGATACAAGCCTATCAGTTATGTTCTGAATGCCGTATTAGAGTGCTCAATTCCTCGGGATCGGGGAATCAAGGGGCCACGGAGCCATCCGCTTCTGGGGCTTCTGTCCTCCAAGTGGCGAGTTCCCTTCCACCATCTCTTACTACACATGCAGGTAATCCAGACTTTGCTCATCCTTCTCGGGAAGGTGGCTTGTTCCCACCGGGGGTTTCGGTACGATGTCGTATGTCCATAATTTTGGCGCTGGTGAATCTGCAACTTCAAGATAGTTGCTTCAGATATTGTTCGTGTTCCATTATCCGGGGCTCCTCAGGCATGGGATGGCCTGTTCAGCTCTCTGGGGGAACGACTGTCCCTGAGGCTTCAGGGGGTCAACCTTCGGGGCCAGAGTCGTCTTTTGCTTCGGCGGGGGTATGCTGTGCTTTTCAGTATAGACTGCCGTGCCTTTGTGTTCTATTGAGGCGCACTTTGGTGTCGGAAGATCCCATCCTTAATGGATCTGAGAATTCTCAGTCTTTTTCTCAAATAGCTTTCAGAATTAGATATAAGGGGATGAAGTATTCCTCTTATAGGTTTATTTGTTTAGTATCCTTTTCCAGTTGTTGGGCTATTCCTGCGGGTGCGTCTGTTCTTATTGGACGACAACCTACGGGTTGCCTTCTTTTTTCACTCCGGTTAGGATGATTGTTTATTGCTTACAGCTCATCTTTGTTTTATTTTTCCTTTGGGAATTTTATTTTCTGCAATAGATACTCGCGACCTTTTGATCGCACTGTTTACTTCTACGGAAGTTTGTCTAAGGACGTGTTTGGTCCTATGTTTATCTGCCGTTTATTCTCCCTCTGGTGGTGAATATATGAGGCCTTGGGCCTTTGGTTAAAGGCTAGTCCTGCTTGGGTTCAGATCCTTCTGTCCCTATTTCAGACTTGTGGCGTTTCTGTTCTTCCTGGCTGATCCGGGTAGGGCGCTGAGTGCTTCACATTATTATTATTATTATTATTATTATTATTATTATTATTACGTTTAATTTACAAGTTCTGCTGAGCATTATGGAAGGACCTAGGAGTTTGTGTGGCATGGAGGATTGGTTCAGTCCTCATTAGCCTTTTTAGCTGGTCGTCTGGGATACAGTAGAGTTCCGCTGTGATACATTCGGTTGTTTCCAATGTCTGTCGGGACTTAGAGTGTTCCTTCCCGCGTGGGTAAAGGTTTGGAGGATTTAGGGCCTCCATGCCGCCGGTTCCTGTCGGTCTTGCCTTTTAGGGGCTTTTTGGAGTGGACTTTGTTTGTTATCCTTAGGGATTTAGCCACCTTCTGGGAGGGCCTGGGGCCTTTTTCCTGGTTTTGGGAGTTAGTTTTTTCCCTATTGGAACTGATAGGCTGTGTTGTCTCCTCCAAGCTTTGCTTAAGGGGTTTTTCTACTGGGGTTGGGATGCTTTGCATTCTTTTTCCTTAGGTGGGTTCCTCTGGTTACGTACTCTAGGTGTTTATGGAGACGTTTAGGGGCACACTGGCATGGCCTAGTGGTTTGTTCTAGCCTTGTTCTAGTCCCTCTTCGGACGACTTGGTCCGCGATGTTTCCCCTTGGTCCTGGATGTCTTGGTGTTGTCTGCACGCTTTTTGGGCTCTAGAGTCTAGAGTCCATTTCTGGGCTCAGGCCTATAATTTTAGTCTGGAATCTTTCCAGATGTCCGGAACCTTATGATCCTGTGGCTGGTTCAGTGTGTTCCAGTTTTTCCAGGGAACATTGGCTTTGACTTATGGTCTAGTTAGTTGAGCTGCTTGCAACTTGGCCAGGATCTGTGCATTTTTGGATACGCCCTTTTTTGGTTTGTCCTGTCCTTTGAATGATTCTCTCCTTCATTCGGAGTTCTTCTGTGTTTTTGTTTCTGGATGATTTTCATTCAGCTTTTGTTTTCATTAGGCTACGGCTTCCTGTTTGGGGCTTGTGCGCTGTTGTTCTCTGTGCTCTCCCCCGGGGGGGGTAATTTTGTTTTCCTTAAGGAGGTGGAATTTCCTCTCTCAGGAGGTTGGCTGTCCTGTCTCATGGGAAGGTGATTGGAATGAGTATTTTACCCTATAGTGGGTTGTTCTGTTCCATCTGTGGAGATTGAAGTCTGTGTTGAAACTGTCATTAGATCGCGCAGGGTCTTATGGCGATCTACTGCATTTCTCCGTTCATCTCTATGAGGTTCTCGTTGGAGTTTCTATTTGGGTTGGCACCCAAACACTATTGGAGTGGATAGGTCCGTCCCATTTTGTCATCCGGAGATTGGGGCCCTTTTATCCCCCTGCTTGTCAGATGTGTCTGTCGCTGGTCTGGTGTTGGGAGCAGAATATGGGATCTGGGGTTAGTCCTTGGGTCTTGAGGTATGGTGAGCCTCTTTGAGGTTTCGGTGCTTTTACATGTTCAAGTTACGCGAGTAGCTTCGGTGACTTGTGGATAGCCTGTGATGTGTTCAGTGGATGTTTCGCAGTTTGAAGGTGCGGTTGGTCTTTTGACAACTCAGGTTTGATTCCCATTACTGGGAGGTGTTTTTTTATCAAATCTACTTCAGCTGTTTACAAGTCATCCTGGTATGACTATTGCGTGTGCTTGATGCAGGCGTTTTCTATCTGGGTTTGCGGCACGTAGTTTGGCTTCTGAATATCTTGATATTCTGAGTTCCTTGCGACTTGAAGACTTCTTCTTCAGTTTAGGGTGCGTTTGCACTGTAATAGAAGAAGTTTTCTTCTCTGTTTTCAGATCCCGGTCATAATCTTGTGGTTTCTGTACTCTTTGGGATCTGGGCGTTGCCTCCCCTTGTTTCTCAGGACTGGTTTTTGGTCTCTTTGAGCTTGACTTGCTTCTGGAGTTTGTTCCTTATTTTATTTGGAACTTGTTGTACCCTATTTAGGGTCTTCTGGGTATCCTTGTCTGGTTTCTCTGTGTTCTCTTCCTTTTGGGAATTTACGGTAGTTGATCCCTTTCTTTCTGTGGGGGACCGACTGCTGGGCAATGGTGTCTCCCGAAGGCGTGTTGGCTCGGTCGAGTCTATTTTCTGCAGTCTCTAGCAAGGCTTGTGATCTTCTGTGAGTCGGTGTCCTTTTTCAAAGTTTTCTCGGCTTTGGACGAAGCGGGTTTTTTGCTGGGTAGGGGTCAGGCCTGGTACCCTCAGAATGGGCTGCTTTTTGTACCCTCCCGCTTTAGCATTCAGTGTCCTCTAAAGCTTGAGTATTGTTTTCCCAAAATAATGAATGCAGCTGTGGACTCTTTCCATTTCTGAAGAAAAAAAAATGATGCTTACCTGATTACCTGTGTCTGTTATTTTTATTCTTCTGGCACCTTTTCACCCTGATATTTCTTCTACTGTTCCTTGTTCCTTGGCAGAATGACTGGGGGATGAGGGAAGTGGGAGGGATATTTAAGCCTTTGGCTGGGGTGTCTTTGCCTCCTCCTGGTGGCCAGGTTCTGAATTCCCAAAAGTAATGAATGGAGCTGTGGACTATTTCAATCTGAAGATTATGTAGTTTAGATCACCTGGGCATCCCAGAAATAATAGTGATTGTCATATAGATTATTCATATTAAATCAGGTGATTTAGGACTATGCTTTGCATAATAGCGT